>NC_060244.1:15664382-15984382 GCF_021155785.1 Neodiprion fabricii
ACCAGCTCCCTCGAGAAATCCTTCCGTCTGTACAAAGAATTGGACGGTTTGAGGGCAATGATGTCCGAGGATATAGCTTTTTTACCAAAAGAATTTATCTGCACGTTCGCATCAAACTCGATCAATGATGCGTGGGATAAACTACCAGAGAATATGAAAATGAACCACGCCGTCGCAAGGTTCCGCAGATGTAGCATACATTATACACCAGGACCCGATGGCGATATCGTGGATGGACCGAATCCTCTAATTGAAGACTGTTTAGCTTGCAATCGTGTGTATAGATAATATGGACAATATTCACCAAAATAACAATAGAATTTATTACGATATATACAATTATATTCGCGTTTATATGTAGAATATTCGATAGAATTAATCTCAATTATATCATAGCTTATACATGGAATTAAAAAAATTTACTATTCAATAAAATTATAATCTAGAAATAGGATACATTACAAATATATATCTTTATAACTTTTACCCATTCTCCTCATACAAAATGTAAATGTTATGAATTTTTACTGGTGAAAAATATATAATCAATAATTATGAATTTAGCGTGGTTTATTCCTCGAAATAATCCATAAAATCATTATCGCTATCCTGTTCGTTAACATTATCATCATCATCGCTATTTTCGACATCTATAATTATTACGATAGTTTCATTCGCCCATTTTTCTACAATTATTTGCATACATATATCACCGTTATTTATATAATACTAGCAGCCCATCCCGGCTTCGCACGGGCATATAATAATATTAAGTAATAAGATAAATGTTATTTTTCTAGAAACTCACTGTACACATTGTGTATTTTCTTTTATTATATTATTATATGCCCGTGCGAAGCCGGGATGTGTTGCTAGTTATGCTGTTAAAATGTAGCTTATATGACACGTTCGTATATTTACCATAGCAGCGCCATCTATTGATTACTTACTCAACCCAGTCGAAAGGTATCGACATCTGTTATAATCATTCGGAGTTAACAGATAATTGTGACTGTCAAATAATAACAGACAAATAATTAGCAATATATTATAATTGCGACTATAATTTGAGATTTGAACTATCCTATCTCTCAAGTTGGATCGAACTGCACATGGTGTGCGTATTTTATTATAATCGGTTAAGTGGTTTAGGAGTCCATTGAGGACAAACATCGTGACACGAGATTTATATATATTATTATATTAAGATTGGCTGTGCATACCCCACGCTTATATGGTTGGGGATGTGCAGGCTCGGACTTGCTCGCTGTGAAGAGTCGTAAAACCCAAAACTGTGTGTACACATACCATCCGGTGAAGAGCGGGCAAGATAAGATTTTTCTCACACCAAACACTGTTCGCCACCCGCTTTTCGTTGACCGATTTTTCCCACCACATGGCCCACGCTGCTTAACGACTCATAAAACCCAAAAATTTAGGGATGGTGGGAGGGGGACTGTGGACCCCGTCGCCTCTGACGTCATTTTTTACATGAATTTCATCATCTCTGCAGAGCCGGGAGAGCGATAAAACCCAAGAATTTAGGGATAGCGGGTCGGATAAAGGGCGGGCCCAGTCGTCTCTGACGTCATTTTTCCCTCCGATATGCGCAGAACGCAGTGCGCACCGCATCTCTGACATCATTTTACCCTCCGATATGCGCAGAACGCAGTGCGCACAGTTCCCAAGTTCTTGCGATCTATCGGTCTATATACACATAAGCTCAACGCATCCGATGCAGACTCGTCAGTCTTACACGATACGTGCAAGTCAAAAAAGTTATACAAAGTTCAGCTTATATCAACGTCAAAGTCATGGCAGTCGAAGCGTATATGGGACTTGCGGAGCAGATGGAGAGGACGTACAATTTGCTGAGAGAGCAACCACCCGGAGAAGAGAATGACGCCGTCATCAATCAGTGGGCTGATATTGGAATTGCGAATATCCAAGTTCTGCGCGATATTTCCATGCAACAAGGAACAACCGTTGGTGCGAAAATACGGATCCAACATACAATCGCACTCCTGCAATCTTGGGTGACGAAGATCAAGCAGTTGCAGCAGCGCACAGTGGTGACGGGTGGAAATATCGGTACTCCTGCGGGTGTACAATGGGACGATGTGGATAGCGCTTTTGCCAGCCGAATCAGAACGGGGGTTGTCACAAATCTCCGTCATAAAAATTTGGACGCCTTTCTGGACGATGTGCAGCGCGTCGTCACCGAGAAGTTGGAGCTGATACTGCGCGAGGAGGGAAATGTGAAGAGTAATACAAGGCGGGTTCTACACGCAGATTCCGGTTACCGACACTTACCGACCGAGCCGACCAGTCCACCTATACATTTCCCCCAGACTCAAACCCTTTTCCGCTCCGCGCAGCCCAGACTCAAACCCTTTTCCGCGATGACGTCACAGTCTGACGTACCGAAGGTCAATTACCGACAGTTCGGGGGTCAAAATAGTGCTGTTTTACCTACAATCTTACCGACAGTTGTATCGATCAAGGGTCAAAATCGTGCTGTTTTACCAACAATTTTACCGACCGAAGGTCTGTAGTGTTCGCCTGTCCCACGATAGGACTGCTGATGTGTAACATGAACCACTCCGAATTCCTTTCCCACGGTAGGACTGCTGGCGTGTAACGTCAACCACCTCACATTCCTTTCCCACCTTATCAACCACGTGACATTCCAAAATTAATGGTTCCGAGAATTGTTTGTCTCAACGTCGCACCGAAATCCTTTGACCGCATACCGCTCGCCGTCGAAACTTGTCGATCGCATTGTTTTGTCTAACCACCTTATCAACCACGTGACATTCCAAAAATTAATGGTTCCGAGAATTTGCTGATGTGTAACATGAACCACCCCACATTCCTTTCCCACGGTAGGACTGCTGATGTGTAACATCAACCACCTCACATTCCTTTCCCACCTTATCAACCACCTCACATTCCTTTCCCACCTTATCAGCCCCGTGACATTCCAAAATTAATGGTTCCGAGAATTGTTTGTCCCAACGTCGCACCGGAATCCTTTGACCGCGTGCCGCTCACCGTCAAGTTGAAACTTGTCAGGTGCGCGCGCATACGTATTTGATATCAGTCCCGTGACATTCCTTACCCTCCATCAAATTATGTGGTGGGGGAACGTTATAAAAGCGAAAAGTGAAAAGTTCGTCGTCAGTCTGAAGCTGTTCTTCTTGCAAATGAGAAGTGCTCTGGAACAACGTGAGTTGAAGAAACGATTGGAACTGCTCCTCAAGAATATCAGAGAAGTAAAACATCTCCTGAAAATCAGATCCGACCTCAATCGACTTACAAGAGATTTCGAGCACCTACAACTGAGCCATAACGACAATGGACTTCTCAAAACTAAACGAAATCGCGCGGCTGGAGACGTTTCTGCCGTTGAAAAAAGTTTCGGATCTTGAAACCTACTTCGAATACAGAGTCAGCGGTGTTCGTCGAGTCGAAACGAAATTTGGAGACAAAATCGTTGTGGACTTAGATGACGCTTTTACGATTTTTCTGCCCAACCGACTGAACAAAGCCCTCCACGAAAACGAAGATTTGTACCAGAAGGTGACAGCAGCCAGTAAGGAGATACGGTTGCATATACGCTATCTTGGCGGACCCTACAGTCAACTCGAATTTGTATACGTATAATATTCAAACAATGTTCTGTATAAGTCTTACGTTTAATAAACAAAAAAAGATTGAAATTATGAATATTTTTTCATTTTATACCTTTAATCCTACGTACGTTTTGTATCTAGAATTAGGTCTCAAAATCTAAGAAAATGTCCGAACACCACTAAGCAAAGACAGAGGGTTTCGAGCTGCAACTCTACGATGAGTATTTGGACGGGTTCAGACCGGAGTGCAAGGTCGGCCGATAGCCGCGGTCAGAGCCTGCGGTGTTGGGTTACTATCGCTCTAGGAATGCAAAACTCGGTTTGAGTACAGCTCGGTCAAGGATGGAGAGCAAGGTCGAATCTTACATAAGCTTCTGAAAAAAATTCTCTCTCTTAAGAGCTAAGGTGAAGGTATAAAATTATTTCATGAATATTCTTTAAAAGTTTTATTGAGTACAATTTTTAGAGTACGGTTGACAATTACTTCACAAAAAAATAGTACAATAATTCTATTCAACAGTGTCATGACCAGGGTGATATATTCGCCAGGAATGCGGGACCGTTCTTGTAGACGCTTCTGCGCAGTAACACAAATCGTACAGCCTCGCCATCCGGACAGTACGATGATTTTGTAGCCAATTCTGGAGTATGCAAACGTTTCGTGCTGCACAGATTGCGTTGGGTATTGTGTGAAGGTCGCATCTCAGAGCTGAAGTTTTTTGCAGGGTTTCAAGCGACGGGCAGTCAAAGTCCAACATATCGATGATTTCAACTTTCGGAACGATTTTGAGCAACCAATCTCGTTTTTCTTCTCCTTTTACGTACACGGTTTGAGCTTTGCACAGCCTGTCTTGAATGGTCCGCTCAACTTCCTCAAAAGGTACGGTTCCACAGCTCCAACGTAAGCCGTGAAAATCGCGTTCTAACCAAGAATTTTGGCTTTTATATTTGACGTCCAGTAAATTCCATTTGTAAGGTGGTTTGAAGAAAAACACTGAAGGAGATGCTTCCGAGTAGATTGAAATTACAGCCAATTCTTTTAACGTGAAGGTGTTGTTGAGAGGTCTACGAAAGCCTTGTATGTCAACGATGAGCTCCATCTTTGAACTGTGCGAGATGGTGGAAACGGGTCAGCTTTTATACCAACTTTTTCACCCCACCACTGAGCGGGTTGTATTCGACAATACGATCGTGAACGATCAAGCAGTACGCCGATGTTTCAGCGGGAAAGTTGGCTTTAGCTTCAAATTCAAGCCGGATGTCGACGGGTCCGTACTTCAAAGATTCGTTTTGTTTCGAACAGTCGATAACGAACAAGGGGACGTCCCGAAGGAATTCACTCTTTGTCAGCAACGGCTCGGGGTTCTTGTCGTAGTAGGCAGCTTGGAAGTTTGCGTACATCTCGTACAGGAGCGCGTAGAGATTACGACTCATGTTGAGGTTCAGGTTACCGTACGGATAAGATTGAGAGTTTAAGAATAGCTTGACGTCCGTGATATTGCAATGATCGAAATGACTTGCGTTCTTGCCGGTCTTGTTCTTTCTACTTGTTTGGAAACTCAAAATGACGTACCGAGGTTTTTCAAGCTGAGTGGAAGTTTTCACAGTCCAAACGTGTTTCGATGTCGTGGGAAGTAAGGGATATTCGTACAATTCCCAACTGCGGAAGCTCATCGAAACAGGCGGATCTCTCTGAATGAAATTTAGTAGGTCAACTTTTTTCTGATCCGCGAGTTTCAAATACGGTATTAGCCATTCCACTGCATTGATCATGATTTTGAATTCCTCCTCCTGAGTCTGCACGATTGCGTTGACGTCAGTTTTTGATCTCGTCAAAATTAACTCATGTTTAGCGTTGACAACGATCTTGCGGTAGTCTTCGGCGAAACCCAATATCATGCTGAGCGGTATCAGTACGTCAAAGTTACCATCGGCATCGGTTAATTTTTTCTTCTCTTCTACATCGAGCCATCCAGCGTTCTCCATCAGCCAAGTCTGACCAGGGTGCAGGGAAGCGTAACCCTTCATGAGACTTGTCAAGCCAACGTTCTTGCTTCTATCAACCTCAACTGCGTTAATTTCGTAGCGAATCTCTTCAAACAGATGACAGATGGCGTTGTTTACGAGCTGTGTGTTCACAGTAGCTGTACCATCAGGTTTGAGGAGTCGTCCGTGGATATGTACCGAACTTTTGCTGGGTAATATGCATAAATCCTGATGCTGAACGGTGATTCGAATTTCATCGCTGTTGTTGAAAGTTGACGAGGCGTAAGGTTTGTGAGCGTGAATCTCGTAATGCGCAACGGATTCGTCAAAGACGACTGGTGTTTGAATGTTCAAGATTTCCTCCTCCATGGCACGTAGCAGATGATAAAAAAGCAAAATCGGATTTTTATTTGTCGGAAATTCCTCTTCCAAAAGGTGTCAGTTTCAGACCCAGAGCTATCAGGAACTCCACGTTTCGAGGTGTTAGCGGTTCGGGAATCGAACGACGACTGACTTGATCGGGGCATGTCGACTTACTGATATACCTACTCTTTGACAGTCTGTTATATACGATTCCCATCGTTTATTGCGATTTGATGTGTAGTCTCACAGTGATAACTTCTCCACGAAAATTAACCAGGTCTCCGTCTTGATCCACTAACCGGAGCTGAACGTGATCTATGGTCTTGACGGTGATCGGAAGGTAAATGACGTGCGACGGTACTTCCACGATCTTATATCCTGGTGGGACGGTTGGGAAAAACTCGTGAATAGTGTGTACTTTGTGTCCGTTGACGTAGGCGCCCGTTGTAATGCTACACTCGACTCGCAACGCGTTGACCTTGAGTATAGTTACAGGCACGTCCGATTCGTGAGTTTTGTCAACCTCCAGTACACGTGGTGTAAATCCCAAAAGTTGAGCAATGGAATCATTCGGCTCAAAGTTAACCGTGTGGTTGCATGTGATTTCGCTGCGTAATGTATTATTGTTGGGTTTGATGGCGAGCCTGATGTCTGTATTTCTTAGCACGTTTTGAAGATACTTCTCTATGTCCTCGATCTCGTAGCTGCCGGTAGGTATGGTGATCACTTTGTCAGCTACGTAAATTTTATTGTGACCGACATCAACGTTGGTAATCGAATTAGAGGTTAACAGCTCTACCAAGCCAAGAGCATAACTTTTATCACGAGCAAGTTCGATCGGTGGGAAATATCTTGCCTCGAGTATCGAAGAGGTTCCCGAAATCGTTAACGTTAACGAATCGTCCATGACTGCGAGTGGTAGACTGACTTTGACGAATCACGCACCATGTTTATATAGCTCGCCACTTAGAAATTTCAGACACAAGTGTTCGCATTCGAATGTATCGTAATCCTGGTACCTCTCATGATTGTATTTGACGCTACCAACGCCGAGGTATTTTATGAGGTCCGAGGGTGGTTGAAGGTTGCCGAAACTGTCAAAGTAATCGATATTATTATCGCGTGTCTTGTACGCAACCCAGTGTGTTCCCGGACCGTCTTTGTCGTCTAGGTTGATTATAGCTGACTCGTTTTTTCGTGGACCGTTTTCGGGCATTTCGTTTCGCATGAAAACACCGCGGAAATGCGGAACCCTCAAGATTTTTGCATATTTCAACAAGTCCCAATCAGTCAACGCTCGACGTGGTAGCATCGCATCTAGTTTTTTGAAAGATGGAGACCAAGACCTGTTTTGTACGGTTTCATGTGAAGCCCTTTGCCCAACGCGATAGCTTCCATAGTTTTGTTGTGTCGTTTGCTTTCCTCCAATTCTCGTTTAGCCGCGCTCGCATCGTTCACAGCTTTTGCTATACCAGCCGCACCACCGGCTAACGCACCCGTAGCGCTGAGACCGGCAAAAATAGGAATCAGAAACGGTAGAAAACCACCGACTTTCGAAGGTACCGGTAGGACGCGAGGTGTTCGCACTTTACCACCCGCTTTTTTAACGGCGTTCTCAGCTCCCTTCAGCGCAGATTCGATAGCTACTTTTGCATCGTAGCTACTTTTGCTTGGAACCATAAAACGTTTTGCAGCATTTACAATTTTTCTCAAGGTCACATTTTTTGACTTTCGCATTCCCATTCCGAGTTTTGATTTTACTTTCATTGTATTAGCTACTGCCCAAGCGGCTGCCTTCTCACCCAAATTTGCGTCCTTTGCGAGAACCCGTTTCCAAGCTTTCTCAGCCAACACCCTATCAGCCTCGTTTCTAACCTCAAGGTTCTCACGATTTTTCGAATACGCTATATCGTGTTCCTTACACGCTGCATCGAGAGGGTTGATACCGGAATCGCCTCTCGCGAGTCTTTTCGTCAACTTCGTACCGGGACCGCAGTATTGGTAACCGGGAACATGCAACTCGATCGGAAGTTTGTTGATGATTCTATTCACCAGACCCTTGCCACGATGTTGCCGCCTGCTGCTGCTTCGTTTACCTCTGTACGCGATCATGTTCGTGCGTTGACTGAAGAAAAGTGCTTTAAAACGGGGTATTTATAGCAAATCCGATCAGTCATGTCCGAGAAGCGATTTGAGAAACATCCTACCAAGCTTTCCGTGATGAATTTTGACAAACTTTCGGAGCAAAATGTCGAAAAGCACAAACGCCACGGTGAATTACTCCCGAACAGTGTACGTGCGATATTCTGTGGACCGTCGAATTGTGGTAAAACTAACGCGTTGCTCACACTTATAACCCATCCCAACGGACTCAGATTTGAAAATATCTACATTTACTCGAAATCTCTCAACCAACTTAAATACCGATTGTTGAAGCAATTACTGAACCATGTTGAGAGTACGGAGTATTTTGCGTTTACCGAGCGTGAGCAAGTGATTCCGCCGGAAGAAGCACGGCCCAACTCAATAATCATATTTGACGATGTAGCGTGCGAGAAGCAGGACAATATTAGAGCCTACTTTTGCATGGGTAGACATCACGACGTTGACTGTTTCTATCTCTGTCAGACGTACGCGCGTATTCCCAAACATCTCGTGCGCGACAACGTAAACTTACTCGTGTTATTCAAACAAGACGATATGAACCTGAGACACGTATACAACGATCATGTGAACACCGATATGTCTTACACAGAGTTTAAAAGTGTGTGCTCTGCATGCTGGAACGGTGAGAAGTACGGGTTTCTGGTGATCGACAAAGACAGTGAGCTCAACGAAGGACGATACAGGAGGGGATTCGATTCTTTTGTTAGCCTGGAAAAGGAATAAAATTCACCGTTTTCGAGCGAGAGACGCAGTAGCGCTGCAGACTCAGTTGCGTCAACATGCAGAACTCTGAAATTTCCAAGCAAAAAGATGTCCTACATCAGATCGCTCAAGCAAGTGCTGCGATCCGTCGAAAACACAGATTGCTCAAGTCGGGCAGGAAATCTACGACTCAGAAATTGAGTGACGTTTTCAAACCAGTAGTGACTCCGTTGCAAGAACTGGGGAATGTTACAAAAGACACCAAACCTGTCAAACAAGAGGTGGAAGAAATTAAAGAAGAAATAAAGGAGATGAAAAATGAAACGAAAAATGAAACTGTCTCGGAAATGGACGATTCCTTTGCTTCGGCGGGGGATGAAACAGTCGTAGAAACACCGGTCGAGGACGAGTATTTTGCACTGATGAGAGATGCGAAGACAAAAGGCGAATTGGACAACGTGTACGGTGTACGCAACCTCTCAAACGGACCGATGATCGGTGATTCGTTGATATCTTTTGAGAGTGACTACGTTTGTATTGGCGACACGCGTTACCCGAAAACGAAGGGTTTGCTGGAACTTTTGTTCAAAAAGAAGCCCGACGGTTCTTCTGTGAGCGTCGGAGATCGGGAAAATACTAAAAACATAATCCTCGCAACGAACGCGCATAAGAAGTATTACTCATCCGACGGGGCTGTTCGAAACGATAACAGTTACAAATTTAGAAATGTCATTGCCGAATTGATGGATTATTCTCCGTCACCTCGTCGAAAGGGTAAAGGTCTACTTCCGCAAGCTATGATCACTCGACAAGGTGTTGAAACGGAATACGTCTTCTGGGATGATCCAAACGAGTTGGTGGAGCGTCTTCGTTTACTCCTGGCATCTCAGGCAGCGGGAAATCCGAGTCACAATAACGAAATAATCTCCATTATCGAAGAGCTACGCGAAGCAGGAATCATTTATTGAGCAGCTCCCGTCATTTTTGCATTCATTACCGAGATGAGCGTCGACGTGTTTGGACGTCAGCTGAATAAAAACACGACCGCGAGCACTCGCGGTCCTCCGGGTGTCGGGTTTCAAATAACAGCGGACGGGCATTACGATATACGGAACAAGAGACTGTGCAACGTCGCGGATCCCGCAGAGCCGAACAATGCTGTAACTTTAAAAACCTTGAGACGAAAATTCAGCGTGCTGCAAAAACGAATCGACAACCTCGATCAAATGATCAAAGCTTTGGAGATCACCACGGAGAAAGCCTTGGATACCTTCTACACAGACTTTAAAACAGGCAGAGACTTGTCGATTCGAAACGCGGAAATCATTTCCAAATTGGACACCAGACTAATAGCGTTGGAATATGAACGAGGAAAAGCAAGCACTGGTGACGGAACTGCATAAGCCTGCACGCCGGAATTACCCGCGTCGACGTGTAGACGTGCGCGGCATCGACGAGACCTGGCAGGTGGATCTTGTTGATATGACGTCGTACGCTGGACAAAACAAAGGCTACAAGTACATGCTCACAGTCATTGATATCTTTTCAAAGTATGCGTGGGCTGTACCGATAAAGAGCAAGTCTGGAGACGATGTTACGAAGGCAATGGAATCTGTGCTTGTCCAAGAACGTGTACCGAAAAATTTACACGTCGACAGAGGAACGGAATTTTACAACTCGAAATTCGAATCGCTTATGACACGCTACGGAATCAAACTTTACTCCACGTACAGTAATTTGAAGGCTTCGATCTGTGAATGTTTCAATCGCACGCTGAAAGGTAAAATGTGGACACGGTTCAGCATGCAAGGAAGCTACAAGTGGCTCGATATCTTATCCGATTTGGTTTCGGCTTACAACAACGTCAAACACCGAACCATAAGAATGAAACCGTCGGATGTCACCGTTGCAAACGAGAGGCTGTTATTACGTCAGGCGTACGGAGGGCTTCGAGCGATACCTACCGTATCGGCAAAGTTCAAATCCGGCGACAAAGTTCGAATCAGCAAATTCAAAAATGTCTTCGAGAAAGGTTACACTCCCAATTGGACGACTGAAATATTCACGATAAGTCGAGTGGAAAATACTCATCCTGTGACGTACAAGCTCAAAGACTACCGAGATCAACCCATCGCTGGTGGTTTCTACGAACAAGAGCTCCTCAAGGTTAAGCATCCGGATATCTATCTGGTGGAGAAGGTGCTCAAGAAGCGTGGAAGAAAAATATACGTTAAATGGTTAGGTTTTGACAATACACACAACAGTTGGATAAACGAATCGGACATGTAACATTTTAATAAATTTTGTAAAAACGTATGTCCCTCTTTATTTCATATCCGACACACAACAAGTATGCGTCTTTTTAGACAATCGACATGGTACAGTTATAAATTACAAAGCTTAGGCTTGTAGCCCCACGGAAGCGTGTCGGTTGTATTTTGAAACACGATCCGCTTGTCGTCATTCCAGCTCAGTGCTACTTTCTGCTGTTCTACGGTGTACACCTCGTGCTTTCGACTCATGATTAAATGCTGATTTGAGGATAGATTTTCACGTTTCAACGCACAGTCCAAATAATCGTTAAAGGTTATTTTTCTTAATGCTGATCCTCTGACACCTTTGGCACGTTTAGTGTCTGTCTCATCTCCCATCACTCGGAATGCGTACAGTTTAGCTCGTAACCCTACAAATTCGAGCATGATTTTGCCGTTGTTCTCGTCTTTCATCAAACCGAGAACTTTTTTGTTAGCTCGAGGCATTCCGTAAGCGTTGTCAAGCGGATAATCCGACGTGTCAAATTTGTGTAAGTCCGCCTTCATGTGTTCGTAAATGTCGGGGACGGTAAAATTGTAAATTAAACTATCAGTATCTGTGTACATTAATTTTGCTAAGTTGCCGAATTTCTGTTTGATATAATTATAATGAAAATCATAGATATATGTTTTGGCTAGATCCATAATGGAGAAACCTGCATACAATGGTTTATTCAACTTAACTTTCATCTTACTCATCTCGACGATAACCATCTCTTTGTCGAACAAGGTGCAGCTGTGAAAATTAGGCTTGGCTATGGTAGCTCTCGCACCGTACCGTCCATCCCATTTCGTGATCAACCTGACATCTCTATACTTCCTAACATTTTCCATAGTTTTGCCAAAAACTGCGTTGTTCATTAGCTTGTAAAAATTTTTCTCAAATTCATTGTCAGATTTTTTTCGCAAATCGGTATTTAAATCTATATATTTTTTCAGCCACGGAGTTTGCTTGAATTTCAGAACTCTATGAATTTTGAGTAATTTTAAACCTAATTGTAGACATTGTTTCAGAACGCGGTAGTGAACAACGTAGTTTTTCTTGGAAAATAGCGTGGGTGTCAATTTTGGCTGTTTATTGGTCGAAATCGGAGGTACATAGTGCTCCGGACACAGTGGTAAATCCTTATGAATTTCATGCAGTTCCGCAGGATATTCCAAATCTACCTCCAGCACGTAACCAAACTCCGCATCGTCCGAGATGGTAAGAACGTCGCATTGTTCGAAGTCTGATAACCATTCGAAGGAACTGTATGGCAGAGCAAAGCTCATAGCAGCACCGTAAAAATTATTAACGTCAAAGTACATGAGATAAGATTCTTCGACCTCAGGATCGAATTCCTCTCCCATGTACCTGTTGTTGGCCTTTGCGTATCTGTTCGAACACTGTGATACACCACCACGAATACCCTTTTCGATAAACATAACCATGTCTATGTCGGTGAGAAGCTCGAGTTCGATGTCTGTACATTTTAACATTGCATCAAACGACAGACCGGGCGCTGTGTAGTAATGTAACGGGTCCAGTTTGTACGTCGTCCAACAGCTCTGTCGAAAATTTTGAAAAACGTCAGCCAGTAAAAACACGTCTGTCTGTAAATACAAGTCCGAATACTCTCCCAAAGTTTGGACGTTAAAAGTTTGCCATACGTCGCACGCATGCGCGTAATCGTCGTCTGATATATTCCGGTCGTTCAATTTTGAATAAAACTGTTCTTTGGCTGGTAAATGTTTCTCCTCGAGCTTCTCCCAACTGTCTATGTATTCGTACGGGAAGACACCTTTCCTAGTCAACAACCGAAATTTGTTCAAGCTACTGCAGAATTTACGTGTTATTGTTTTTCGACAATCGTCCAGATACGATGATAATTTATCGAGACTACTGGGCATGAAACGGTACGAATCTATGAATCTAAACTTTATATCTGTCCCCTTAACGAATTTAGTGAAGGAAATGTACTTTTCTTTGTTTACGGGTAGAAGCTCAGTTGTGCCCTCGAACGATGTAGCCAGTGCTTTGATCAGGAAATGTGAATCGTAACCCGACAGATTGTGGAATATCACTGGGATGGTGTGCGAATTTTGGTAATTTAGATTACAGCTGCGGTGAGCAGCACCACGGTACTTTCCTGTGAAATGACAGTGATCTCGATGTTTCACGTCTGTGAGCGTAAACGGTTTTTCACAAATATGACAGACCGCCGACAAATCAAATTCGTTGATCTGATTGAAATTTAGTGGTTCCATCGGTACAACAGTCTTGTAGTATCCCTCTAACGAAAGTGCCAATTCCTTTAACTCGTTCACAAACCATTGGATGCAAGTTTCTCCACGATTAATTTTGAATTTTGAAAGCGAATCGTCAAACGCGCAATGCAGATAGTAAGCTATACTATACGGAAGATGCTTCTGATAAATTGTTCTATTTTCCCCAAAACTTTCATGTGTGGGTTGCAGTAAACATTCGAGATCCGCGTAAATGCAGAATGGAACGGTTTCTTTGTGCTTGAAATTTTTGAATTTTAGTATTTTTTCCTCATCTGTAGGTAGAATAACTTTGGTTTTGTTTAAATTCATGCAATCAGCTCGGTGCTTCAACAAACATCTTTCGAAATTGAAATGAGACAGACACCTATCGCACAACCAAGTTTGACGTTTATGCTTGGAAATTTGGGAACTTGTTAATCGAGATAGATTTCGAATACAAGTAAAATGAAAGATTCTATTTTTTTCATAATTTACCATTTCATCATCGTCATCGTCGGTTTCAGACTCTATCGCTAAAAGATGGATTGTAGGCTTATCAGACTTGTTTCGACTCAAATATATGGGTACAATTTCACTACGCTTTTGTTTTTCCCTACTATCTATACCATAAACGTTGATTGAAAGTTTGTTAAGCTTCTCAAATTTTGAAATGGTGTTTTTGTCTAGAGACATAGGAAACGTTATACCATCATACCGTAGCACTGAGCTGAAATGTGGATACGAGCTGGTCGCGTTAGGATGGTTGTTGTCGGCTGGGAACAGAGCTGCGGTGATCGACCAGAGGAAGCAATACGAGTCGTTGTTACGGATGTTGACGACAGCCTTCTTATCTTGAATATCTTTGGGTAGTGGTGTGTATGTGAAGACACCGCCTCGTAGTGGCACGTACTTGTTGATATTCACAGTCAAATTGATTATTTCGGTCAGCGACCAGCCTGAATCCTTTTCCTGGAAATCTTCCACCTTTTTCAACAAACGCTCCGTCGCGTTTTCGATGAACCATTCGCTGATATCCGTTGTCTGGAGGATGATTTCATTTCTCGTATTAAAAAATTTGATCTCTTCCACCGTGCGATCAACTTTTCTGAGTTCAAATTTACAAGCCAGGATAACGTTGGCTTTCAAGCTCCCGTCTTTCTTCAGAGCGTTTTTCAATCTCGTCACAGCTAGTACCTTTGCGTCTTCTAGAAATCTCTCCACATCTTTATGCTTCAAATTGACGATGGATCCAGTTCGAATTCTTCTCTCGAAAGCTGATTCCAAATCTTCCCACCGTACTCGATCGCTTCTTCGTCGGCTTCGTAATCCGTCACCCACTTTCTGCAATTGTTGAAATTTGACTGTCAACGATTTCAGAATTCCAATTGTAGTCAAAATTCTTGTCTTCTCCCCGATCGTTGAGGCGTTGTTGCGTGAGATTTTATTCAAAAGCCTGATATTTTGGGTTCCGAGTCGAATCCATTTTGCAATTTCTGCCGGCGACGATTTTTCCGATAAAATCTTGAACGTCGATTCCATAATATCGATCAATCTCAAACACTTCGCGGATTCCATCTTGAGCTCTCACGTATGCTTGACAGCTTGTGACGTAATGATCGTTTGCTGTGATGAGCGTCCTTTTTATAGGGCAGCTGTACGGATGCGCGCGCACCTTTTGGCATTCCAAGAGCGATAGTAACCCGACACCGCAGGCACTGTACCGCGACTATCGGTCGACCTTGGATATCAAACCGAATAAGTGAAACACGATTCTCGGAACCATTAATTTTGGAATGTCACGTGGTTGATAAGGTGGTTAGACAAAACAATGCGTTCGTTTCGACGGCGAGCGGTATGCGGTCAAAGGATTTCGGTGCGACGTTGAGACAAACAATTCTCGGAACCATTAATTTTGGAATGTCACGTGGTTGATAACGTGGGAAAGGAATGTGAGGTGGTTGATAAGATGGGAAAGGAATGTGAGGTGGTTGACGTTACACGTCAGCAGTCCTACCGTGGGAAAGGAATTCGGAGTGGTTCATGTTACACATCAGCAGTCCTATCGTGGGACAGGCGAACACTACAGACCTTCGGTCGGTAAGATTGTTGGTAAAACAGCACGATTTTGACCCTTGATCGATACAACTGTCGGTAAGATTGTAGGTAAAACAGCACTATTTTGACCCTCGAACTGTCGGTAATTGACCTTCGGTACGTCAGACTGTGACGTCATCGCGGAAAAGGGTTTGAGTCTGGGCTGCGCGGAGCGGAAAAGGGTTTGAGTCTGGGGAGAATGTATAGGCGGACTGGTCGGCTCGGTCGGTAAGTGTCGGTAACCGGAATCTGCGTGTAGAACCCGCCTTGTATTACTACTGTAAAGGTTAACCTCATATTATCGTGCAAATTCGAAAATGCCAAGCATGAAGAGATCTCCACCGAAGTTAGGAGTTTCAACACCTCCAACGTGGCGATTCTCCTCCCCTTGAGCGATATAAATGGTTGGTTTACACGTGCACGGGATGATCTGCAGTCAAAGGTGGAAGATTTCGAGCAACGCGATTCCGGCTGGAGTATGATTGAGATCCTTAACCTCACTGTAAATATCAATCGCTATCAGCCTCTCGCCGCGGGGGCTTCAACATTCGTCGACCTGCCCAAAGACATTCGACATAAAAAGGCTGTGATTAACGTGAGGAACGAGGACGACAGATGCCTTCTCTGGTCCCTCACAGCAGCCCTCCACCCGGTCAACACCCACACCGATAGGACTAGCCGTTATCATCGATATATTTCCGAGTTGGACTGTACAGGTATTAATTTCCCTGCTACTCTACATAATGTGAAAGAGCTTGAGAGATTGAATAATTTGCGTATCAATGTATATGGTATAGAATCTCAAACTTTTTCGCATCATGCAAAATCAAATAAAAGCGTCATCGTGCCAATTTATTTGAGTAGAAATTTGCATAGCGTAAACATTGACACGATTCATCTTCTAATGGTTGAGAGTAATCCGGAAGACGATATGACTGGTAAGTTTGCACCGAGATTCCATTTTGCTTGGATTAAAGATCTTTCCCGATTGGTGAGCAAACAATTGTCTGATCATAATGGCCAGCTGTTGATATGTGACAATTGTTTGTGCCACTTTAGCGTGAAACACGCCTACGACAATCATCGGCAAGATTGTATTATTCTAAATAAAGTACGCATGGAGTTTCCCAAGTGTAAAGATTTAGTATTTTCCAATTTTCAAAACAAAGGCACCGTTCCATTTGTCGTATACGCCGATCTCGAATGTATATTAATCCCTGAACCTATAGATGAATTTGAAACTCGTAAGACTTGTGAAATTCAAAAGCATATCCCGCACAGTGTAGCGTACTATGTACATTGCGCGTACGATGAGACTTTATCGGAGTTCCACGGTAAACGCGGTGTCGATTGCATAGATTGGTTTATGAAACAGCTTAAAGATTTATCAATTCAAGTAGAGTCACGCATCAAAAACATAATTCCGATGAAGTCTCTTACCCAAGTGCAACACGATCGTCACATGCGCGCCAAGAATTGTTATATTTGTGAAAAACCGTTTACCCCTGAGGAGAAAAAGTGTTACGATCACTGTCACTTCACGGGTAAATATCGTGGTCCTGCTCATAATCGGTGTAATTTGAATTTCAGAGAGTCGCACACAATTCCAATAGTTTTCCACAATTTGTCCGGTTACGATTCTCACTTTTTAATAAAATCCCTCGCGTCAACTTTTCCCGGTAAAATTACACTGCTACCCATAAATAAGGAAAAATATATATCCTTCACGAAACGCGTTGATGGAACAATGATGCACTTGAGATTCATCGATTCGTTCCGATTTATGGCTAGCAGCATCGATAAACTTTCCAAATATTTGACTGATACCGATAAACACATAACACGCAAATTTTATAATAACCCGACTCAGTTCAGTTTGATGACCCGCAAAGGCGTTTTTCCCTATGAATACGTCGATTGTTGGGGGAAATTCGATGAACCGCGATTACCTGCAAAGAAGCATTTCTACTCGCACCTCTGCGATGCAAATATTTCAGACACCGATTACGAGCACGCGAAAACTGTTTGGAGAGAATTCCATTTAGAGTCATTGGGGGGCTACTCAGATTTGTATTTAAAGACCGATGTTCTTTTGCTTGCCGATATTTTCGAAAATTTCCGCGCTAGCTGCTTCAAAACATACAATTCAGATCCGTTGCACTACTACACTGCACCGGGGCTTGCTTTTGACGCGATGCTCAAGCATACTAATGTAAATTTGCAACTTTTAGACAACCCTGAAATGGTGTTATTTATTGAAAGAGCCATTCGAGGCGGCGTAGCGCAATGTTCTAATCGACACGCTCGGGCCAATAATAGATTCATGGGAACAGATTTTGATCCAAACAAAGCGGAATCGTATCTCATGTATTTTGACGTGAATAACCTTTACGGTGCAGCTATGAGCGTGCATTTACCAATCGGTTCGTTTGAGTGGGAGTATCAGCACATCGATATAACGAACCATCCGGACGATTCACCGATCGGCTACTTTCTGGAGGTAGATTTGGACTACCCTGTAGAACTCCACGAGGATCACAAAGACTTACCTCTTTGTCCCGAACATTTTACTCCTCCAGGTAGTAAAAATGCCAAACTCGCGACCACCCTTTACCCCAAAACAAAGTATATATTGCACTATAGAAATTTGAAACAGTGTTTGAGTTTAGGATTGAAATTAACGAAAGTGCATAGAATTTTGAAGTTTGCGCAATCTCCATGGCTCGAGCCTTACATCACGCTCAATACAGACATGCGTAAGCAATCTAGGAATGAATTTGAGAAAAACTTTTACAAACTCACGAATAACGCTGTGTTCAGCAAGACTATGGAGAATGTGTGAAATCATAAAGATGTTAAATTGGTTACAAAATGGGAGGGAAAAGGTGGTGCGAGAACGCTTATTGCCCGAGCAAACTTTCACAGCTGCACCGTATTTGACACTGATATGGTTATCATTGAAATGAATCGTGTCAAAGTTCACTTCGCCAAACCTATTTATGTCGGCGCATCAATTCTAGATCTGTCAAAAATCTTTCTCTACGACTTCCACTATAATTATATTAAAACCAACTTTTCGAATAAACAGGCTAAATTGATGTATACCGACACAGACAGCCTTATTTATCAATTCAATGTGCCTAATATCTACGATATCATCAAACGTGATGTAGATACAATGTTTGACACCTCTGACTATCCGCCCGACAATGTGTATGGTATTCCCCTTAAAAACAAAAAACAACTAGGGCTAATGAAGGATGAAAAAAATGGTAAAATTATGACAGAGTTTGTGGGACTGCGAGCGAAGCTGTACACATTTACTACGATGGGTGAGGATGGAGAAAAATATGACAGTGGCGTAAAAGTGAGTAAGCGTGCCAAGGGTGTAAGAAATTCATCGATAAATAGCATCACGTTTGATGATTATAAGCGCTGTCTGACGGCTTACCGAGAGTTGACTCTTCCACAGTGTTTGATACGCAGCAAAAAACACGAAGTAAGCACGATCGTACAAAAAGAATTGGCACTGAGTTGGCAGGATGACAAGCGGCAATTGATACCTGGACAGACTGACACCGTACCTTGGGGGTTTGTCCCAGCCCCCCAATAGCTATAGGATAAACCGTAGACATAGAATTGATGTAAATATTTGATGTTTGACACCTCGAAAGATCCACCATCGGGCGGAAACGTTTCACGATCGATGCGATATTTAATGGATTTGAAGTTTCAAAATGCGAATTCATATACTCAACAATTGTTTATTTATTTATTATTGATATATCAAGCAATTATTCATATTTATTCGTTTACCACGAGAAAAGTTTTCAAAAAATGAAAAAAAATTTTCAGGAAACGAAAAAAACTTTTCAGAAAATGAAAAAAACTTTTCAGAAAACGAAAAAAAGTTTTCAGAAAATGAAAAAAAGTTTTCAGAAAACTTTTTTCCCATTTGATTAACACGTAAAAATAGTTTTCAGAAAATGAAGAAAAGTTTTCAGAAAATGAAAAAAAGTTTCCAGAAAATGAAAAAGTTTTCAGAAAACGAAAAAAAGTTTTCAGAAAATGAAAAAAAGTTTTCCAAAAAATAAAATGTGTAATAATCGTATGGCAAAATTGCATATTATCATTATTATTATCACTTTTATTATTATTATTATTATTATTATTATTTTCGTAGTACAGAGTATGGCACATGTACGCACAAAGGAGATAAAATGTGGAAATATTTGTATATTCAAAATCTTTTATTGTAATTCGGAAAATACATACAAATTATGTTACATGTCTGTTTTATTTATCCAACTATTGTGCGAACTATCAAAACCCAACCACTTCACATAGAACAGATTCCCCCGCTTGCGTAATACTTTCTCCACAAGGTAGCCGTTGGGATATTTCACTTTGGCGAGCTCTTCCTCGTAGAAGCCCCCCTCGATGGGATGATCTTGATAATCGATAAGTTTGTAGGTGGGTGGATTGGTATTTTTCACCTCACTCACGGTGAATATTTCAGTCGTCCAATTGGGTGTATAGCCTTTTTCAAATACATTCTTGTACTTGCTGATTCGAACTCGATCGCCTACACTGAATTTCCGCGCTCGATCACTTCGTTTGATTTGCCGAGGCTTGTACACGCTACGATACAGCTGTTTTTTATTCTCCGTGCTAACATCCACCGGTTTCATCCGAATCGTGCGATGTTTGGTGTTGTTGTAGGACTTCATTAAATCATCCAAAATATTAATCCACTCGTACGATCCTTGGAGAGTAAACCGCTTCCACATTTTATTCTTCAATGTTCGATTGAAACGTTCGCATATCGACGCCTTTAAGTTGCTAAATGTCGAATACATGTTGATATTGTGATGCTTCACGAGGGCTTTGAATTCGCTGTTGTAAAATTCTTTGCCTCGATCAACGTGCAGATGTGTAGGTATACGATTCTGGATCAGTACAGATTTCATGGCGGCGGCAACATCTTTCCCACTCTTGGACTTTATCGGCACCGCCCACGCGTACTTGGAAAATATATCGATGATTGTTAGTAGGTATTTGTATCCCTTGTTGCACGAGCTGTATGCGGTCATATCGACGAGATCAGCTTGCCAGGTCTTATCCAGTCCGCGTACATCTACGAATCGGCGCGGATAGTTGCGTCGAGCCTGTCTGTGAAGTTCGGTAGCTATTGCAGGCTTCATTGTTCCCAACTTTTCACCTTACAATTTTTCGAATTGTCGTCCAACCACTCTGGTTCCTCAATCGATACTAATTCCCCGCTGGTCTGTCCCAACGTTGGTGTTGCCTGCTCCCCAATATGTTTGATGCGATTCAACGTATTTTCAATGATTTTCTTACTTATGCGTAGCTGTTTCAACTCCTCGTTGTGATTATGCGCGAAACTCTCAAAATTTGATTCAAAAGTATCCACAATATCCACAGCCATAGACTGTAAAGCGGTATTGAGAACTTTTAAGGAAACGGCGTCGGTGGAGTGCTGCGGATCAGCTATGTTACACAATTGTTTACCGTCCAAATCATACTGATTGTCGCTGGTGATTTTGAATCCAACACCCGGAGGCCCTCGAATAAATTTTTTACCCCCACCACGCTCCGAGTGTCGCCCGAATATTTCTATGCTCATCACTGGACGGTCACTGAACAAATGATGATTTTATGTTTACACGCCGCTAATAAACGATTCCAGCCTCACGCAACTCCTCAATAATGGAGACTATTTCGTTGGAATGGCTGGTATTGCCTGCAGCCTGTGACGCCATAAGCAGCCGGAGACGATCTACAATTTCATTTGGATCATCCCAGTAGACGTAATCGACATCTTGCCCCTCCTTTCACGCAATCTTATAGACGGGTGAGCCTTTACCTGATTTTTTCGGCGAGCCAACGTGTTGTGCAATGAAATTTCTATACTTTGCACTTTTTAAATCATCTCGAAGGCTTCCATCGGCTTGGTAACGTTTTCGATGCGCATTTGTCGTCGTTACAATTTTTATATAATTATTCTTGTCCGCGTCATTTACAACCGATGCATCGGGTGATTTTTTAAACAGTAATTCGAGTAATCCAGGTGTTCTCTCATAACTTTTATTCCCCACATTGACCAGATTATCAGCGAAATTGATCGGTGTATCGCCAATCATTATACCGCTTGTCAACTTTCGAACGCCGTATGTAGTATCCAAATCCCTCTTCTTACTTGAGCTGAACATTTTCAAATATTGTGCTGTGGAATCCGTTGTTTTCTTCACCGGTGTACTTGTAGTAGAAATTTCACCAAACTTCAGTGTTTTATCATTTGCATCCATGAAATTCCCCACATCCATATCCTCATCCTCCTTATCATCATCAACATCCCCGGCACTCTCGTCATCTTTTTCCTCTTCTTTTTTTATTGTCACATCCGGTAGTTCCGTTTTAATTTCACGTTTAATATGCTGCTGCTGCAGCTTTGAAGTATCCACCAATTTTTGCAGCGGTGTTACTAAAGGCTTGAATACCTCTCCCATAACCTGTTCGGTCGTGTCCTTGTCCAGCTTGAGCATCTTATGCTTCAGCCGTATGACATCGGATGCTTTTGATATTTCACTCAATGTATCGCTATGCTCACGAATCTTGGCACTCTCCATGTTGCAGGCTCGATTGTTGCAACGAAACTGTGCAAGTTTATGTTAGTTTATGCTTATAAAGCAGTCAAACCCCTTCCTATATCGCCCCCCATTGATTTCGCTATCCTTGTCAATTACGGTAAAACTGTAATTGTCATCATTCCAGCATGCTGAGCACAAGTCTTTAAATTGCTGATACGTCATGTCCGTGTTCACATGATCGTTGTAGATATGTTTCAGATTCATATCATCCTGCCGAAATAGCACCAATAAGTTTGCATTGTCACGCATTAGGTGCTTTGGAATGCGCGCGTACGTTTGACTTAGATAAAAGCTATCGATGTCGCAATGCCTGCCCATGCTGAAGTATGCTCTGATATTATCCTGCTTTTCACAAGCCACATCGTCGAAAATCATAACAGAGTTGGGGCGAGCATCTTCCGGTTTTACAACCTCATCGTTCTCGTGAAACGGGAAATAACCCACTCCCAGCACAGGTTCTAGTAACTTTTGCAAAAATTGATACTTTTGTTGGATGAGAGATTTCGAATAGACATAGACATTTTCGAATCGCAATCCATTGCTGTGGGTGATGAGTGCGAGAAGAGCGTTAGTTTTACCGCAATTGGATGGTCCGCAAAAAATTGCTCTCACGGTATTTGGCAGCAATTTTCCATGTCGTTTCTCTATCTTCCTCTTACCACGTCGAACCATTTTATCGAAATTTGCGATAGGTAGTTTGTCGGGCTGATCTTGAAATCTCATGATGCTTCGTTAGCATGACAACGAAAACTGAGATGACGGTATATAAATTCCGCCTTTTATAGAAGTCACGTTAGTTGTTGCCTGACTATGAGGATGTGCACACGGAAAAAACGCGGTGGTGGTTTGTTAAATAAAATCATCAATCATCTCCCAGTTGAATTGCATGTGCCAGGGTATCAGTACTGCGGACCTGGAACGAAATTGACCAAGAGGTTGGCTCGTGGAGATTTGGGGATCAATCCGCTGGATGCCGCGTGTAAAGACCACGACATTGCATACGCAAAGAATCGCGATACCGCAGCGAGAAATCTTGCCGACAAAGCGCTCGCTGAGAAGGCGTGGAATCGCGTCTTGGCCAAGGACGCTAGTGTGGGTGAAAAGGCGGTAGCCTGGGGAGTCACCAACACCATGAAAGCTAAATCTAAACTCGGAATGGGCTTAGCTGCAAAGCGGCCGAAACTTGGAGTGGCTGCGAAGAAGAAATCTGGAACTGACGGAAAGAGTAAACAGCGGAAGAGAACTGTGAATCTTAAATCCATCATCACGGCAGCAAAGGTCGCCATGCGACCGGGTTATAAAGCCATCGAGTCGGCGTTGGCGGGTGCTCGTGCGGCCGCGCGTGGGACTGGGAAGAATATTCGTATGCCTCGCGTTATACCTGTGCCTGATAAAATTGGCGGCATCCTACCGTTTCTCATTCCAATTCTGGCCGGTCTAAGCGCTACTGGGGCTCTTGCGGGTGGTGCTGCGGGTATAGCTAAAGCTGTCAACGAAGCTAGTGCCAACAAACATCAGTTGAAAGAGGCCAAACGGCACAATGCAACAATGGAGGCGATTGCTTTGGGTAAGGGATTATACCTGCGACCCTACCGCAGCGGAATGGGCCTGTACTTACGTCCGGCAAAAAACTAGTAAAGCTGCCACACCGAGCTCTCACCAACATTGATTTACGCAACTATGCTAAAAATATGAAAATTTCACATTTTCGAGGTGTTTTCATGCGGAATGATCTGCCGAAATCAGGACCAAAAATGCGAGAATCCGCAATTATTAATCTTGATGATAAAAACGGTCCGGGGACACATTGGGTGGCGTACAAGAAAAATGGTGACCATGTTGTGTATTTCGATAGTTTCGGTGATTTGAAACCGCCTAAGGACTTGATGATGTATCTCGGTGTTGGCAGCGTTGAATACAATCATAAGAGGTATCAAGAATATGATACTGTGATTTACGGCCACTTGTGTCTCAAATTTCTCAGCGAACAACTATAAAAAGACAGGTGTTACATGAGCAAGCATTAGTCATGCCGGAATCGTTGACGTTAACACTGTCAGGCACATCCTCCGTTCTGGAGGCTCAATATTTCCCCCCAATCTAGTTATCACCAGAGAAGAACTATGTTCTCGGACTCGTCGAGTTCCTGACATTCAATTCAATACCCAATATTCATGAGAGGTGTGATAAATTTCACCTGAAACGAGCGGACAACAGCAGAGAGAGCATCGCGATACCCACGGGATGCTATGAAATTGAGGATATTGAAAATTTTCTACATAAGGAGCTACCCTCCGACATCACCCTCAGCCTGACAGCTAACAACAATGAGCTGAACAGTGAAGTCACATGCAATCATGTGCTAGACTTTAAGCCCAAAGATTCGATCGGCCGATTATTGGGATTTAAGGCGGTTGAGCTATCACGAAACGTTACTCATAAATCTGAATTACCCGTAGCCATACTGAAGGTTAATACTTTACGCGTTGAGTGTAGCATAACCACAGGGGCGTACATAAACGGGCGTCGAGCTCACACGATTCACGAATTTTTCCCAACCGTTCCATCCGGATATAAGATTGTCGAAGTGCCCACCAACGTCATTTACCTGCCAATCGCCGTACAGTCGATACATCATTTACAGCTGAGAATAGTCAATCAAGACGACGAGCTGATTAATTTTCGCGGCGAAACGATTACTGTACGTTTACACTTGAAATCACTCAAATAATGGGTATCGTGTTTGAGACGAGAAAGTCTGGCAAAAGTTATAACAGTCAAACGTCATGGCCAAAAATCGTCAGTCGCCCAACACCTCTGACAACGTTTACACCGCCTACGAGACTGACACCTCTGACCGCTCGGTTTCTCCAGAGCCTAGGTCTTCGATTACGTGGAAATTTTGGAAAATAAAAATTCGCGTTCGCTGCATCCTGTGTGTGTTACCATGGAAGAAATAATAAGAATACAGAAACCTGTGGTATTCGATGAATCGATCGCGCACTCTGAGATTCATGCTCATCAACCGTTTGCATCATCCACCTTCCAGAACAACGATGAAATCCATATTGTTGTTCAACATCAAGACTTGTGTCTACTACCCAGTAAAAGCTCTCTACACATTCACGGAAAAATCACAAAGGATGATGGTGTGGCTGCGGTGACGGTTACGAAATTGATCAATATGGCCGTTCGTCATTTGTTTGAGGAAGTTCGCTACGAGTTGAACGGTGTAGAGATTGATCGGAATAAAAATGTCGGCATCACCAGCACTATGAAGGGTTACATATCCTTGACTCCAGGCCAGCAATATAGTCTGGAGAATACCGGGTGGTTGAGTGGGGATAAGGACCTAACCGATGCCGCTGGAAATTTCGATGTTGTCTTGCCGTTAAATTATGTGCTAGGCTTTGCCGAAGATTATCGTCGAGTCATCGTCAACGCTAAACACGAGTTAATTCTCACACGTTCCAACACTGATTTGAATGCTGTGATTCAGAGCTCGGCGACGGAAAACTTTAAAATCACCCTGAATAAAATCGAGTGGTTGTTGCCCTACATCAAACTGGCTGATAAACCGAAAATCCAGCTACTCAACTACATCGCCAAGGATCCGGTCATATCCATGAGTTTTCGTTCTTGGGAAACGTACGTGTATCCGATGCTCCCATCAACAACGCGGCATATATGGTCAGTCAAGACATCGACGCAGCTTGAGAAGCCGAGATATGTCGTTCTAGGATTTCAAACTGCAAGGAGAAACGAGCCGCTGAAAAATGCTGGCGTATTTGATCATTGTCGGATCAGAGATGTAAAACTCTTCCTCAACTCACAGTGCTATCCCTACGGAAATATGAATATTGATATATACAATAATCAATACGCCATTCTCTATGATATGTATGTTCGGTTTCAAATGAGCTACTATAACAAAGAAGCTGAGCCTTTGCTATCGAGGAGTAAATTTATAAACCAAGCTCCCCTTATCGTCATCGATTGCTCCAAGCAGAACGAAACATTGAAAACTGGACCTGTGGACATTCGATTGGAATTTGACTCTAGCACTACGTTCCCACCACACACTTCTGCCTACTGCATGATCTTGCATGATCGCATTGTTGAATATAATCCGATCAGTGGTACTGTTAAAAAATTGGTATAAGTCAATTTTGGAATAATAATATGTTTAATTAATATGGATATTGAAAATAATATGTATAATTTTACTCGTTAAAATTTAGAATAAGATAATTGAGAATAGAATAAGAAAACTAAATATAATTGATGTTGAATAAAAAAATTGTTAAAAGCATTCAAAACGCCTTTTTAAACCTTCCTACAGGGGTCATTTTCTGGAATTTTTTCAATAGATCTAGCGGGTATTTACCCTATCCGATTTATGTGTGGCTTTCCGGCGCCAAACAAGTCTCGACAGGAATTATTGTGCGTGTGTGTGTGTGTGTGTGTGTGTGTCAAATCCCATGGAAATAGCCGCCGAAAATGACCGGGGGGGGGGGAGGTGCGCCGTGAGTCGCGGGGGGGAGGGTGCGCTGCGAGTCGCGGGGGGGGTGCGCTGCGAGTCGCGGGGGGGGCGTGAGTCGCGGGGGGGGGGGGGGGGGGGTGAGTCGCGGGGGGGGGGCGAGTCGCGGGGGGGAGCTAGGGGGGAACTAGGGGGGAACTAGGGGGGGTGGTGGTCCAGAACTCTCATATATATACTACTATTGTCGAGCAGTAACAAGCATTTTTGATCAACTGTTGGCCTGACTTGTCTTTTAAAATGTTGTAGAAACAGTAAAAATTCTGCATTCTGCATCCATCCACTAGCATTGCCAGCTCCGGCACAACCAACAGGACCCTCAAGTATCATGTGGTCTTGGAATAGTTTCAATGGGAATACGAAAAAAGGAGGTATGTGTCCTCCTTGAGCATTAATGGCAACAGCAACAGTTACTTATCTTCCACGTTCTGCTGAGGTTACTGCACCTACTTGTTTAGTTCCTTTTTGAGCTACAATCTTGCTAGGTTTTTGGACAGTGGTCACACCTGTCTCATCCATATTCCAGATATCTTTTGGCTCAAATTTATACCTATCCATTATCTCAGCAAGGTTATCAAAAAATTTGCTCACATTATGTTCGTTGAAACTCGAAGCCCGCGCCAGACTTGTTGCTTGAGGAGATCTCAAAGAGAGGCTCGGGTGTCGTTTTAAAAAACCCGTCAACCATTCCTTACCAGCCATTTGACTATCGTGCCACCTTTCAGGGAATGTTTTTCCATTTTTAATCGCCAACTCGTATGCCAGTTTACGTACTTCAGATGGAGATAACCCAAAATAAACTCTCGAGCACTCGATTAAATAGTCGCGTAGATTACTTTCCTCGTGAATTGTAAAAACTCGATTGATGCATCGGTAGCCCACAACTGCGTTAGTATTTCCTGCTTTTAATTATTTTATAAATCTGTATAATGTTACATGGCAAACATTATATTTTTTAGCCAGGGCTCGAATTTTTGCACCATCTTTGAAATGCTCTTCAGCCGCTTTTCTATACACTTCTGTGTCGGTAGTTCCTCGTGCAGTAGTTCTTATGCGTTGTCGCGGCATTCTGTTGGAGTAAAGATACACAAAATTATGTAGGTAATTAAATCATTACGGGTGTCCCGTCTCCTCACGACGTTGGTACGATACCTGACGAGGGTGTAAGTCTCGTCACCCCTTTGGTGGAGAAAAGGGGATGTCACGCCAAACGGGAACCCGCGCGCCAACTTAATATTGCGTGGTGCTTTATTTTAAGAAACTTAACGCTTTACTCACGTGTCTGGTTGTTACACCGACCCGAGCATTTGTTACTTTCGACCCGCCGTTACTTTTGTACCCGGTCTCCCCTACACCAAAACATTATTCGTAGACTAAATCTAGAACACAAACACAATTCACGTTCAAATCACGAAATCTAAGATTGGTCCAAAACAAGCGAATAATCAAGATCGAAAACTCGACAATAACACAAACTAAAACACCCAAAATTCACCTTCAGACCACCGACTACGACTGAGACTTTCGACATCTCAATATTTTTTTTTTTTTCTCAGCAATTCTCTTCGGAACTCAAATTCAAATTTACGATAATTTCCTCAAAACAGACCCTTGTATAAGCTCATAGACTAGACCCGACCAACCCCCCAGACGGAAACCGACCAATAACAAAAGTTTAACCCCTTCCCACTCTTCAAACTGTGACCCCACCCACGACAAGACGGAAAACACAGAAATTTGTACTAGAATCGGAAGTATACAAATCTTCAGAAAATTTACTTATATACAAAATAAATCAATCTTATAGAAACGAACAACCTCAGATTACAAAGATCCGAACTCATAGAATGATTCATAGAATATAACATGTATAATAATAATACCAAAATATTACATAGAACTGTAAGAATTCATATAATAGCTTATAAAATTGAAATTTTTTTTTCTATGAATAATCTTAAGTATATTCACTACATATTTCAAACATTATACCGGGACAATCTCTTGAAACTATACATATAATGCGCATGCGCGAGTTTTATCGGCTGCTCGGGCAGGTTGGCCACTCCGAGTTTCAGCTGTCAAACTCTGTTTCTGGCGGCGTTGTAGTTCATACGAATTTTTGTGGTTAGAATCTTAAACAGTCGAGGTAGTGACTCGGAAAGTTGATGCTAATGCTCTTTGAAAATTGGCTTTATTCGACTAAAATGAGAAATCTGTTAAAATGTTGGGTGCTTGAAAGAAACGCAGCAGGTAAGTGCGAACACTTTATTTAATCATTTTTATTATTTCGTACATTAGAAATAACAACGGAATTTTTATCTATCAACAGGTGATACGGCTAAAATAATTACATCTCTGATATTCACTGTTATCTGCTCATTCAATTTGTTAGACGTACAAAGATCATCGCCACTCTCAAGCAACTAAGCAACTTTCTTACTCTTTTGTGATTTCAGGCGGTAATATTGAATTTTATCACTTTCGAAAATGAGACATTAAACCGAGCGTTCATGAAATTTAAATATCTCACTATCTGTAACGGAACTGTGAATCTTTTTTTTCTTGAAAATAGTTCAACAAAATTTACGAATAGTCGATAGTCAATGTATTTTTTCCGATTAACAAATTATTGCTACTACTATTTAAAATTTCCGAATGATTATCAGAATTTATTTCGCAAATTTTCAATGATGTTCAATTAAATAAATGAAGGGAACCTAATACTCAAATTGAAAATTCAAGTAATATTAGATTTATTAAAATGATTTCTGTATTTCATGTTAGTGCGGTTCGAAACAAAGAAAATCTAATCGAAAGCGTAGAACTCCGGAATGTAAATCACATCCTGTGACACAAGTTGAAAATCAAGTTTCTCAAAATGCGCCTCAATGTCACAATTAGGTTCAAGAACAATCATGTTTTAGAGTAATGTCAATTTTAAAGTAATGTAAAGATTGTGTCCCTTGTTCCATCAAAATAAATGAATATCTAATTTTTAACGAAGTTTACAAAGATTTTTTTCCAAATGATGTAATCCGATACAATATCTTGTTCATAGTATTCCGAACATCACCTTCTAACAAGGATATTTGGAAATAGTCCCTTTGTTGCAGAAACCATTTTAAAATTCTTGGTTTTCAATTCGTGCTATTGAATAACTCTGTGTTTCAGGTTCCATTTTCAATCTCAAAATGAGATTTTTTTTGCTCCAGATAATGCTAACATGAAATGCAGAAATAATTGCGGTACATGGAGATTCACAAGCTTTCAGTCTTAGCGTAGGACCCTATAAAGAGTGTAAAATTGAATTTGGTTTCAAGTTATCGTGCAACTAGCTAGCCAGATGACACCGTCAACTAAGATTAAATTTAAAGACATTTTTTACTGAACTTATTTAACAGTTCTAGATTTAGATTGATTCAGTTTGCCTAGCAAAATTCAACCCTACAATCTAATTGAGGACTTGAAAAACTATTCATCTGAATTCAATGCCAAAGAGAGTAAAAGTAAGCTTCAAAATAAGATACTAAATTAAATGTCATAAAGTTTGAAAAACAATGCTGGTCAATAATAATGCTTAAATTACAATGGTGCACAGAATGATTCCTCGGTAGAATGAATTGACAGCAACGGTTAAGTAACAAACTTATCGCTATTGGCTCGATCAAAGTAAAATGATGGGATATTCAGCCATTATGATCTGTAGTATATCCCGCTCTTCAATTTTGCCTCAACTGATGTTAAGAAGGTGGCGATGGCCTGATAAAATTCACTCTGGCACCTGATGTCTGACGAAACAACCAGGTTCGATGGTTCTAATGATTGCACCGCTCGAGAAACCAGGATCCTTGCCACCTAAACGTTTTGACCATCAGGTAAGGCATAATTTTCCTCGTGGTAATTAAAGTTTAAACTTCGAGCCTGCTGAAAAAAAAACGAATTTTATCATTGAATCCATGTTAAAATATTGTCATTGTCAAAGATCACGTAATTGGAAATTTACTTACATGCTTCCATGCCTGACAAATTTAGTCCAGCTTTGACAATGAATTATTTCGTACCTGAAAATATTAGAAGCTATTATTATCAAACAGGATCTTTCTGTATTTTTGAAGGCAAAAAAAAGGCAGCACTTTTTGAAAGGCAACCAATGGTCAGACGAGGGGTGATCAGAAGAGTGGAGATTGGTCTCCCAGTGTTATCGGACGATTGTCTTGTAAGTTATTGTTTTGTTTTCTAATTTTTCATTAATAGCATGATTTACACTGTAATATTAACTGTTGTTTTCTCTTTTTATTCTTGAATATCTGGTGAACCCTCTTTGTTAACGGAACATTGATTGTTGTACAATGGAGCTGCAAAAACTTTGTCAACTAATCAACGATGTCGGCGAGAGTTTTTTGAGTATTGCGTCGGGTACGTTTTCTGTTAATTGCTACTCTTTGTCCTCCTAAGCTTCGTGTTTAAGATGAATAATTTCTTTATTCCTTGTTACTCATTTCTTTTATTTATTTCATGTTCATCGGCACTAATTACTGACTTCTGGAGCACTGCATCGTAACGAATCTACTCTGGAAATACCTTCTACTGGGTCTCAACCATTCATTTATTTTTAATGTTATGTAAATAAAGAATCTGTTCACAATAAACATTGTTTTTACTTACCTACCTCTGTTTGTCCAGACTCCCACTTGTTAATGACATTTCACGTTGAATTTCAGATTTCTTCTTTCAATAAATAACACCCAATTTCTGTATCATTTGATATTTGTTTTTTCGTTAAATTCTTTATTGCGTCGGTTGAATATCTTCCGAAATCAACCACGGTATTGCTGAACGATACTATTCTTCTTAGACAATTCACGCTACGTAAAAATAAACAGCAGCATAACCTCAATCCACGGCTTTACGCGCGAGAGAATTACAGCTTTTGTTTCATTTTGTGTACGTTGGCGCCTTGCTCAGCAGATGAAAACATCACCGCGGCGCGATTTCACCGACCAATGAGATTAAATTATTTGGAGCATGCGCGTTATATGTATAGTTTCAAGAGATTGTCCCGGTATAATTCATGCCTTAAGGGCGTTGCCTATGCCTTGAAGAGCGCGCGCAAACAGAGACTCACGATTTTCCTTCTCATTTCCTCATTTTTGAAGATAATTAGGTTCTTAAGGGGTCACTTTGAAGGTGAAGGATAGATCTGTGTCGCCTTTTTTGCCGAATTTTCGATTTCACTTTCAGATTTGCGTAAAACGTACTTGAAAGTACGTTATGTTTGAAGTGAAACACAGCGGACAGTGAATTTTTTTTCGCAATTCGGCGAAAAGGAGACACAGATCTATTCTTTATCTTCAAAATGACTCCCTAAGAACCTAAGTATCTTCAAAAATGAGGAAATGAGAAGGAAAATCACGAAGCATAAAACAGCAAATTTTTCGCGCAAAAGGCGGGCGGCTGCTAGCGTCACGACCGCTTTGGCCGGCGACCATGCGAACTACAGGCGATGAGAGTAGACTCAAACCCCCCCACTACAATTCCCCTCGTTCGAATCCTCGTCGCTCGGCACGTGGATAGTGTTCCGCGCTTTAATTTTTGCTCGTGTTTTTCTACCGTGTTTTTTATTATTTTGAGTCAGTATTTATTCCCGCGATGGCTAAGAAGAGAAGGAACCTGTCTTTGAAGAAGGAGAAACGACCCGGCATAAAGATTTTGGCAAATTTCAGGAAAAAATTAGGTAAATCGAATTATTTATATGATTGATGTCGCATCCTCTCCGACTTCGAGATTCAATCACTTTAGTACGACCAATCGCAGGGCTTTAATTTAAGAAGGTACTTTCAAGAGCCGATAGTGCTGTTCATAATAGCAGTATACATTCATTCTCTAGTTTTTTTATACATACGAAAATATAAACTAGAATGCATTGTGACGTGTGGTACTAGCCCGGTTTGCATTAGTCGCTAAAATATGTCATCAATTTGTTACGTGTTCAGGTTAAATGATCGAAATCGATATTCGGCAATTAGCATGAGTGTTTACACTTTGTCGATCATAAGGAATATTGTTATCACTTATTGTGACTACCTAAGTATCCAAGGTAAAATTACAATGTACCTGGCAGAATTTTCCATACAAAGTAAATACGGCGTGTACGTATTAGGCCACTAAAATACGCGCGTTTTGTTTTTAGAAATAAACTTGACGTAATTCTGGGGTAATCATACATGCACACATTACTTACAAATCAGCCACCTACAAAACTGTCATCAAATCAGATACTACTGCCAAGTATAATTTATGTAGAAACTAATGATGATTTTGATATACTATAACTAATGATGACAAAACAAAAAAAAAAATTGAAATCAAAATTGAAATTCTAAAAAAAAAAAAACATGAATTTTAAAAAAAAAAAAAAAAAAAAAAATTGGAGTACGTGGTACTTGGCGGGCCCATGTTTATATTGCCATTACAACATTGATATAGCTCGACTTGTATTTTCTTGTGCTTGTTTTAAAAAAGCCCGCCTTTACCACTATCTCCAATTTTTTTTTTTCAATTTCAATTTTGATTTCAATTTTTTTTTTGTCGTTATAGTATATCAAAATCATCATTAGCTTCTAAATAAATTATACTTGGCAGCAGTATCTGATTTGATGACAGTTTTGTAGGTGGCTGTTTTGTGGGTGGCTGTCACATTAATATACTTGGCGAAAGGTTTTTGCAACAGAGGTGCTTTTTGGGGATATCAGTACTTTTTGTGGGATTTCGCTTGAACATTTAAAAATTTTGCTCGCTCGCTGCGCTCGGTCGATAGATTTTTGGGATACAGAATTAATATTTGAGACGAAAATAATCGGTGGAAAAGCCAAGTTAGAGCTTTCTCATAATTACATGTATCAGCTCCAAGGTCTTCTACACATTACGAATAGGAAGTGGTGCTATTTTATAGTTTGGACGTCAAAGGGATTGATTTTTGATAAAATAAAACGTGACGAATTCGTGAAATAAATTCTGGACCGAAAAAATGGAGAATAAATGAGCAGATTTCTTTAACTTTTGTTTGTAACCCGAAATCGTAGATTCTAGACGCGCCCGACAACGCTCAATCCGCGAACCCCCTCAAATCATCGAAGCCCAGATAAGGCCGCGCGTAAGAAACAGTAAATTCACGACCGACAGACGACAAAACACTGTAATCTAAATATATGTACATATGTACATAAATATAATAGCTTTGTATATAGCTTACGTGCAATATTTCTGTGATTTATGTTTAGTTAGTTATATGTATTACTCTGCTAAAAATTTGCTAGTCATATCGTTATAATTATATATCTGATTATTCATTCCAGGAATACTTTCTGCAGTCGGACCAGACTGCGTGCATACCTATATATTATGTAAATATTCTATAGCCTATTTTTTCATTACTATCTGTGACCTGCACTCGTGACGTACTACTTTCCATAGTTTGCGCTTTCTATAGAATTTATTTAGCCATATAATGTATACAATGCTCGATGCTTTGTTATATCAATTTTCTTTATCAAGATTACTGTCATGTTTCACTTATACTGTTTCAATTTAATTTCTATGAGATTCTTCTCATACAGATTTCGTGATTATGTTTATTAAGTTTAACCGAGTTCAATTTTACTTTTACCATTTTATATTATTTTTCATCATTTTGTATTTGTTTGGTGCAAACCCGATCATGGTTGGGAGGTAGGGACGGGTTAGGCGGGTCTCTGTTTGATAGCGACCTCCACGTGGTGAGACCTGGGAGATTGATGATATTTTCGTTGCTATATCATGAATTTGCTCACAGCTATTCGTTGCATTTTCAATTTAAAATGACCTGTGACGACGTCTGGCCGGTATTCGTAAATAGTTACGTATTATTTTCGAGACTGTATTAGGAACAGCTCTCAGCCGATCAAGCTATGCTTTGAGCTGCCTCAAGACAGTCCTGCAAATCGAACCTGACTATGAATACCGGCTATTAGACTATTACCAGTCACGTGATCGCATTGCGTAGAAATACGGACGCCGGTGAATATAATTTTCGTTGAAATATGAAGAACGTATATCTATATCAACATACGCATAAGGAATTCTACGTCACGTCAATCAAAAAATGACCTCGTATTTTTTCAATCTATTTATACTTTTTTTCACATGAAATAAAGGTAAAGAGAATCGACACGCATTTTGGTGTTCGTCCGAATTATGTTTGTTTTCGAAAGTTACAAGACAATCATTCAATTTTGATCCAAAAGGAGCTGGGATATATCCGGTTCTATTCGACGTAAAGACATCATTTACAGTGCATTCGGAAGGTAAACGAATAAGCTTTCATAAAAAAATGCAATGTTGAACATTATTGAAAATCCCAATTTTTATAAAAAATTCAAATATTTGACGATTTTTACCTCATTAATGACAAGTTTTTGAATTATAAGAAAAATAGTTTCGGGTTCCTTATTAAATTCTGTATTACTAGTAAATTTTTCAAGTGGAATCTGAAAGGAGTCTACTTTTTTTTTCCATTATTCATCAGGCGCTGCGTCGTGCCGAGCGCGATACACTGGGCTGTTTAAAAGTATTTGAAACCGAATGCCCGTGAGGGGTGGAAGAGGATAGCCGCGTCACCCGCCCCACTCCGGCGACAGCTCGGTTGCTCCGTCTCACTTGTTTCTTTACCCTCTCTCTCGCCACGGTTAACGCGGGAAGCGGAGTAGCCCGCGCTTTCTAGCTAGGCAACGCCCTTAATCATAGAATAATAATTGGCATTTATATCAATATTACTTACCCTAATCGTATATACTCTTAGAATAATCAAAATATCAGATATTAAGCACTATTGGAACGAAGTTCCTTATCGCTCGTTCACCGTAGGGGCTAGGCGGAAAAAAACGACACCAAAAAACCGACACTTTTTGGCTATAGTGCTCGTTTGCTATAGTGCGCGCGATCTCCCTCTCTCTCTCTCTCTCTATTCCAGCGTGTGCGCGCGCTCTCTCTCTCTGTCTCAGCGCTTGGGGTGGGAGACGGCAGCAGCGGTCTCTCTCACTCACAGCGCACGACTATACTTCGCCCCTCTTTCTCTCTCCTACAGCGTACAACTATACTTTGGGCCGCAGCGCGCTCTCTCACAGCGTACGTCTATACTTTGCCTCTCTTTCTTTCTCATAGCTTTCCCACTTTCTCTCTCTCTCTCTCACACAGCGCTCGGAAAGAAAACAAGCGGCATCAGTATAGCGTCTTTTTGTATTATATCCACTCTAAGTACATTCACTTATATTTAGTTTATCAATATTCTGTTCACTATACTTTACTATTATTCAAGTAATCATAATTCATTATTAATTTCATGTAAATTTAAGTGATTCACAATTTTTATGTGATATGTTATACGATTTATCACGTTAACCCTTAGAAGTAATCGAATTATGGAAACTTCACGTCGGTATAACAGCACTCGCTAACTTCGAGCGCGGACGCTCGAATCTTAACGGGGAAGGTGTTACGTGCCAGCCGGTATCCACGGCGGCGCCCTCTCTGCGCCCTACCTGACCAGCGTGCAGTTACCATAAGAGAGCCTTACGTGCTCTTACCGATAGTCGTAGATTAATACTAACACACATAGTTACCATCATAACGTCCAAATTCTTATACTGATGGTTCTCACACGCTAGATTAACCGTTATTTTATCAGTCATATTCATAACATACATGGTATGTATATTTTTTCTCATTTAACCGTTATACCTTTCAACATTAGCTTTCACATAAAACCTTTGATTTACGACCTCAACCGTAATAACCTAAAGTAATAAACACCTGCAGTAATTGAGACAATCAAGTAGACTAAACACCGGAAACATGGGAAGAGAAATCACGGATAGTTCATAGATAAAGAAACCCTTATTCTCAGAATTCAGGATAGCGCCTTCATTTTAATAACGATAAGACCAATTAACGCCCCGCCGCTTGCTTCTCTAAACCAACTACCTCGCGCTAATCCACCACCGAGATCTCATGCACGAATCAGAAATCTTACCCTCAATTATTTCATCATTCTTGACCAATCATCCGAGACCCGCGAGAAACTGCGACTCCTTTTGAACTCCTCCTACTTTTCCTCTAATTCAACCTTTCGAGAAAATAGAATTATCAGAAGAACTTCAGACATCATAGAGAACAGATCAGATCTCTACCGAAATCCTAGAATTAAATCATTATAAGTCATTCAGAACCTTCGAGACTTGTTAACAGTTTGTCACTGCGATAGTGATTAACACCAATCTGTACCACGATTGTAAACCTACCATCGAGAACCAGAAGGAGACCGTTAATAAATGTGTAATTAACCCAAGTGTTGTCATAAATAATTATTTCAATCACGCATAGTGATGGTTGGCACGAGCCCTACCTAACAAACTCTCAGAATTGTAGGCGAGTTGAACGAGAAGATCTGAGGAGCTGATCAGCGGATTCCCGAGATTTACATACACCAACTACGTAAGTCAGGAGAACAATTTAAATCACGCGGCGAATCAGAATCGACTCGAAACGTTCCTCTCGGAACGTAACACAACTATGCTAAAAATATGAAAATTTCACATTTTCGTGGTGTTTTCATGCGGAATGGTCTGCCGAAATTAGGACCAAAAATGCTGGAATCCGCAATTATTAATCTTGGCGATAAAAACGGTCCAGGGACACATTGGGTTGCGTACAAGAAAAATGGTGACCATATTGTGTATTTCGATAGTTCTGGTGACTTGAAACCGCCTAAAGACTTGATGAGGTATCTCGGTGTTGGTAGCGTTGAATACAATCATAAGAGGTATCAGGAATACGATACTGTGTTTTGCGGCCACTTGTGCCTCAAATTTCTCAGCGAACAACTATAAAAAGACAAGTGTTACATGAGCAAGCATTAGTCATGCCGGAATCGTTGACGTTAACACTGTCAGGCACATCCGCCGTGCTGGAGGCTCAATATTCCCCCCCAATCGAGTTATCACCAGAGAAGAACTATGTTCTCGGACTCGTCGAGTTCCTGAAATTCAATTCAATACCCAATATCCATAAGACGTGTAATAAATTTTACCTGAAACGAGCGGACAACAGCAGAGAGAGCATCGCTATACCCACGGGAAGCTATGAAATTGAGGATATTGAAAATCTTCTGCGTAAGGAGCTACCCTCCGACATCACCCTTAGTCTGACAGCTAACAACAACGAGCTGAACAGTGAAGTCACGTGCAATCATGTGGTAGACTTTAAGCCCAAAGATTCGGTCGGCCGATTATTGGGATTTAAGGCGGTTGAGCTGTCACGAAACGTTACTCATAATTCTGAATTACCCGTAGCCATACTGAAGGTTAATACTTTACGCGTTGAGTGTAGCATAACCACAGGGGCGTACATGAACGAGCATCGAGCTCACACGATTCACGAATTTTTCCCAACCGTTCCATCGGGATATAAGATTGTCGAAGTGCCTACCAACGTCATTTACCTGCCAATCGCCGTACAGTCGATACATCATTTACAGCTGAGAATAGTCGATCAAGACGACGAGCTGATTAATTTCCGCGGCGAATCGATCACTGTACGTTTACACGTGAAATCACTCAAATAATGGGAATCGTGTTTGAGACGAGAAAGTTGGGCAAAAGTTATAAAAGTCAAACGTCATGATCAAAAATCATCAGTCGCCCGACACCTCTGACAACGTTTACACCGCCTGCGAGACTGACACATCTCAACGTTCGGTTTCTCCAGAGCCTAGGTCTTCGATTACGTGGAAATTTTGGAAAATAAGAATTCGTGTTCGCTGTATCCTGTGTGCGTTACCACGGAAGAAATAATAAGATCATTGCTCATCAACCGTTTGCATCATCCACCTTCCAGAACAACGATGAAATCCATATTGTTGCTCAACATCAAGACTTGTGTCTACTGCCCAGTAAAAGCTCTCTACACATTCATGGAAAAATCACGCTACGAGTTGAACAGTGTAGAGATTGATCGGAATAAAAATGTTGGCATCACCAGCACTATAAAGGGTTACGTATCCTTGACTCCAGGCCAGCAATATAGTCTGGAGAATACCGGGTGGTTGAGTGGGGATAAGGAACTAACCGATGCCGCTGGAAATTTCGATGTTGTTTTACCGTTAAATTATGTGCTAGGCTTCGCCGAAGATTATCGTCGAGTCATCGTCAATACTAAACATGAGTTAATCCTCACACGTTCCAACACTGATTTAAATGCCGTGATCCAGGCCTCGATTACGGAAAACTTTAAAATCACCCTAAACAAAATCAAGTGGTTGTTTCCCTACATCAAACTGGCAGATAAACCGAAAATCCGGCTACTCAACTACATCGCCAAGGATCCGGCCATATCCATGAGTTTTCGTTATTGGGAAACGTACGTGTATCCGATGCTCCCATCAACAACGCGGCATATATGGTCAGTCAAGACATCGACGCAGCTTGAGAAGCCGAGATATGTCGTTCTAGGATTTCAAACTGCAAGGAGAAACGAGCCGCTGAGAAATGCCAGCGTATTTGATCATTGTCGGATCAGAGATGTAAAACTCTTCCTCAACTCATAGTGCTATCCCTACGGAAATATGAATCTTGATATATACAATAATCAATACGCCATTCTCTCTGATATGTATGTTCGGTTCCAAATGACCTACTATAACAAAGAAGCTGAGCCTTTGCTATCGAAGCGTGAATTTTCAAACCAAGCTCCGCTTATCGTCATCGATTGCTCCAAGCAGAACGAAACATTGAAAACTGGACCTGTGGACATTCGATTGGAATTTGACTCTAGCATCACGTTCCCACCACACACTTCTGCTTACTGCATGATCTTGCATAACCGCTTTGTTGAATATAATCCGATTAGTGGTACTGTAAAAAAATTGGTATAAGTCAATTTTGGAATAATAATATGTTTAATTGATACGGATATTGAAAATAATACGTATAATTTTACTCGTTGAAATTTAGAATAAAATAATTTAGAATCGAATAAGAAAACTAAATGTAATTGATGTTGAATAAAAAAATTGTTGAAAGCATTCAAAACGCCATTTTGAATCTTTCTTCAGGGGTCATTTCCTGGAATTTTTTCAATAGATCTAGCGGGTATTTACCCTATCCAATTTATGTGCGGCTTTCCGGTGCCAAACAAGTCTCGACAGGAATTATTTTGTGTCAGTATGTGTGTGTGTGCGTGTGTACGTGCGTGCGTGCGTGCGTGCGTGCGTGAGTGCGTGCGTGCGTGTCAAATCCTATGAAAATAGCCATCTTGCGGCAAACCGCAAAAATGGTCAACATGGGGAGGGGCTAGGGTTGGGGGGGAGCTAGGGGGGAACTAGGGGGGAGCGCGCCATTGTGTGGTCCAGAACTGTCATATATACACTACTCTACGGCGCAGTTACTAACCTGAATAATTAGATATTGAGAGATAATATGAGAAAAAGATATGATTGTAGGGCGCCAGACGCACGTGCGTCAGAAAATAGATAATTAGATGAAAAGATATAGATAAAGACAAGATCAGGTTCTACGACGGTTTTGCACAGCTTGCTCAGTATAGACAAGATAATGGTAGAGGGGAGGGGTTGAATCCAATAGATAAAATAAGAAACAGGTGAAGCAGGAATAGTATCAAATATATTGACCAAGAAGCGATAAATTTTAATAACAAGCAAACAAGTGAAAAGATTTAGATACAATTAAGATAATTAATTTACGAAGAATTGATAATTTTACAGAACACGCTGCTATACAGCGATATTAGATATTTAGGTATTCTAGAAGACAGAGATAATAAAATAAAGCAATAGTCACTAACAATGCGTAAGTAAGAGTCAACCAGTTGCGAAGTTACTTGCAATAAGAAATAGGAAGTGATAAGATAAGAAATAGTAGGGAATAAGGTACGAGCCCAGGTGGCTCACGCAAACCAACTGCAAAAGAGAATGAATGAATGAATAAGTTTTATTATGCCCTGGAGAAAAAACTTCGTGGGCAATGCGTACATGAAAAAAGATTAAATATAATGTAATAAAATATAATGTAATAAAACTTAACCTAAGAGCTTAGAACTAAGAAAACTAAGAAAACTAAGAAGAAGCATACAGAGTACAGAGTCAAGACGCGGAGAAACCGCGAGCGCATATAAACACAAATAAAGCATAAATATAGCACAAATAAAGCATAGAAATAGTGCAAAGAAAAAGAAAAAGAAAAAATAAAAGGAAAGAAAAGAAAAGAATAGGAGAGTGGCAAGCAAGCCGATTAACCGCACGCAATGAGAGCAACCAAATATATTAAAGTTGGGAAGCCAGCAAATGCGTCCGCAGATCTCTCTTGAAGGCGGAGAGACACTGCAGAGTTGTGATGCTAGGAGGAAGGGAATGCCAGAAATAGGATGCAGAGAGAACGAAAGAATTGCGTAATGTGGAGGTACGATGTAGGGGGATGGAAAATGTTGGTGTAAAGTGGAGACGAGTTGGACGAGTTGATGTGAGAGCAAGAGAAAAGAGGTCGTGGATGTAGGAAGGAACATCTAATTTAAGGAGCTTGAAAATAAGGATGCCCATAAAGTAATTTCTGCGATTAGAAACCGTAAGCCAAGATAAGCTATTGCGATATGGGGAGATATGGATGTCCCGATGTATGTTGAAAATGAAGCAAATACAGTTATTGATTAATCGTTCCAATATCAGGTTCTGTTCACCGGTTAAATCGATATAGGCGAGGCAACAATAATCAATAAGAGGAAAAACAAGTGCAGTTATAAGCATGATGCGCAATTTCTTCGATAGAAGGTTCTTATTATATTTTAGGCGAAAGAGAGTGAAGTTCACCTTGGACGAAATGTGCATAATGTGCTTGTGCCACGAGAGATTAGATTGCATAATGATGCCCAGGTTGCGTCCGTGCGAGACATAGGGAAGCTCATTTTCCCTGACTCGAATGCGAGGGAGAGTCGAAAAATCAATTTGATTAATGTAAGCACCACTGCCCAAAATCATAACCTTTGACTTCGCAAGGTTTAACTTGAGTCCATTCACCACAGCATAATCGAAGATATAATTCACGTCGAGAGTCAGATCGGATAGAGCACGAGCCAGGTCACTGGGGTAGCAGGTAAGATAAATCTGTGTATCATCCGCATAAGTGAGGTATTGGGTATAGTTCAGACCAATGCCAATATCACGGATGAAGATTGAAAAAAGAAGAGGACCAAGAACCGATCCCTGTGGAACACCCATATAGGTGGGTGAGAGAGAGGAAGATAAAGATACGATATATTGCAAATAATTTCGTGGCTCCACAAAATAGAAAAAGAACCTCACTTACGTGAAAAGAAGATAGAACAGGCACCGAAGATGCAGTAATAAAGCGAGAAATTGACTTTATAGATAGCGATAATAATACTAAACACTTCGAGAGCACGTCTTTATTAATCGAAAACTGAACGTAGAGTGTCGAGACGAGCGATGATCCTGATTTTCGTTGTGCTGCTGTCACGTGATTCTTCCTCAAATTTGCGTTATTCTAATTGGGCCATCAGGTCGCGTAGGTCTGGTCTACAGGTAGGGGGCGATAATCCCTCGCCGCTTGTTTTCTTCTTCTTCGCTGACAGATATCGAGGCATCGGGACGTCGGAAGGTGGTCGGAGATGTTTTCCCTCAGCTGTGCGGTATCGTTGGTGAGATGGAAAGTCGTACTACTCATGTGTTACGATATTGAAGTGTGCGATAATATTGCGTTACCGATCTCTTGGACTTGCGACCGATTGGACTTCACTCCCTGCTTTACTAGTACTCCCCGTTGTGGCTATTTCGTTGGCGTTGCATTCCAGCACTCGCTTATGGGAGCCCTTATGCCGGGACGATCTGGTGGTGATGGCCCTCGACCCGGATCCCCACACTACATCCACCAGATCCACGTGGTCGGCATAGTCTAACGTATTCCACGCCACAGCCCTTCGATAGGACGGTTCATGAAGAGACAACCGTCCCTTTTTTGATAGACAACGAGTTAGTATATGTCATGGTCGGTTCAGCTCCAGGCTGATAAGTATCGTCGACAGGAGGCTTTATTGTGTTTTTGACGCACAGCCTTGTACGCCGTCTGGCGATGCATCCGAGCGGTAGAAGCGATGATTCGTGGTTCGGCTCCTGGCCGATAAGTCTCAAATAGTTGGAGGTACTGTTTGTGCATCACGCACGCCCCTATTCACAACTTAGATAGGCATCCATCGGGAGTGGTTTCAGCGGTATTCGTTCGTCTGTTGTCGGTGGTGGTCAGTGTTGAGCTAGTACGTGACTCCTGTCAGGAAGTGTCCTGGTATCTTGAAGCGGAGGTCTCGGAGTCGGTTGTCGTAGAGCGTTACAAAATTTAAAACTATAATAAAATCAGCTTAATAAAGACAATTTCACTTAAAGATAACTAGTCGTTCTTTTTAGAGTATTGGCCTCAGACGTGCTTTCGGTATTTTTAGCAATATTCTGTACGTAGGGAAGTGCGATGGTTAAACCATGTGACGGGGTACGAAATACCACGTCACAAGCCATAATGTAATCATCAGCATGTTGCATAAGTTTCGTTTATAATATACACAATAGCTATCATATATACCACCACATTTATAAGATTGTAATGATTCAAATATAACCGCGCAATGAACACGGCACGAGCGGATTAGGTTAGACCCAGGAATTGGGGCACCTAGTCACAAATTTGAGAAGGAAAGTTGCTTGGTCGAGGTCTCTCCAGGAGGAAGGAGGTGCGGAGGTTCCCCTCTCTGAAACGAAATCGTAACTGATCGAAAGTCGACTAACTGAGAATAAAAAAGTAAATCTAAACTACGAGGACAAATCTTTCAAATTAATAATTAAATACTCGAAAAGCCAAGCCAAATTTTGAAGAGAGAGACAATATAAAACGAAGAACATTAAAAGTGAAATCAGAAAATATAGTGTCTCGACGAAAGACAGTTATTGACAATTATTTATAATTTCAACAATATCCACCAATTTTAACAATATACACTATTTGAAACAATATACACATGGAATGAATGAATTGTGGAATGGATGAATGAATGAATTTTAAACCTAATGACGGCTCATGTTTGATATACTTACAAATGAATTAAAATTTCACTCTACTATTCGGACTTTATAGAAGATTTTTAATATTGATTTAGTCTAATTTTTAATTTTGAAAATAGTATTACAAAGATGTCGTTACAAATTTTTTTTATGCAAATGTCTACTAACCCACTTAAACGCGCACTAACATCTAGGCGGTATATTTCAAGACTCTTCTTTGTAATATTCTGTAAGTGAGTCAGTACGTTTCATAGCATTCCACTTCCTTCCGAACATCTTATTCCGTACCCTCACCGAATGTTCTTCCCCAAGGGGGGGCGTGTTACGTCCTCCAGACTTCATATTCCTTTCCCACACTCTTAGTTACATTACGCTCTGTAGTCTACTCTTATCGTCCGCGTGTCAGCAGATTCTTTTGTAACTGGCGGCTAGCTTGCCTTCTAAATCCCGCTAAACTCGCCAGATCCATCCTAGCGCTCAAGCAAGACACCTATCCCTCTACACCAAAACCATACCTTTTTCCCTCGACCGATTCCGTTGCATTGACTACAAATGAACAATCATATACTTCAGATCGTATACCTTCCCTTAATACCGATCCCGTTCTATTCCATTCACTTCCTGCATTGGGAGTGATAGCACGCCTACGCATAGTCGACGTGAACGGACCCTATAATAGCCAAATAACACCTTGGATGGGCGTGGAGTAAGCTCCGATTACCGCTCATCGGAGCCTACGCATTCTACCCCGTAACAAACACGTAAAAAAAGTTTTCAGAAAATGCAAAACAGTTTTCAGAAAACGAGAGAAAGTTTTCTGAAGATGAAAAAATGTTTTCCAAAAAATAGAGTGAACATTAATCGTATGAAAAAATTGTAGATTATCATTACTATTGTTGTTGTTGTTGTTATTGCTGTTGCTGTTGCTGTTGTTGTTGCCGCTGCCGCTGCTGCTGCTGCTGCTGCTGCTGCTACTGCAGTTGTTGTTGTTGTTGTTGTTGTTGTTGTTGTTATTTGAAGGCCTTCGGACACGGCAGGCGATGGTGGAGGTGCCCCTTGCTACCAGGGTCCAACGCCATCGACGACGGGGCCGCCTGCAGCCCATCACTACCGGAGTCGAAGAGGACCGCGATCCTCGCCCTTCCAAGGTCGTCGCAGGCGCTGTCCTTGCTCGGGTAGTAATTACCCCCGGATTTAGAGTTCACACGATTGTGTATGCATATATATTTCTATATCCTCAGTTCTATCTTACGGCTAGTTCATTGCGGAGTTGCAGCACACCCCTCAAGGTCTGGTGCCTGTTTGTCCAGGTGCAGGTCAGTTGCATATTATCGTCTTAACAGCTCAGCGTCAATTTTTTACGTACAATGGAGCTAACTTTGCCTTTTGTTTTCTTATTTTTTGCTACGTATTAGGTATTGTGGTATGGACCAACTCTTTATAAGCCTTCCCAGGCGGTGCTTATAATCGTTAAACGTGATGGTGTTCAACGTTGCACTTTCGGCATCCTTGGCACGTTTGCTCACTTTCACGGTAAATGTGCCTAGTTTTACTTGTATCCCCGATGAATTCGGTCATAATTTTTCCATTGTTCCCATCCTTCATCATACCCCGAGGTGTGAAATGCTCGAGACAAAAGAGGTAAAATCTTCATGATCCTTGTGAAGCTCTATAGGATATTCGGATATCCACCGGTTCAGGCTGTAACCGATCGGTGGGTCGTCCGGGTGAGTTGATATATCGACAGGATTATGCCTCCACTCGAACGAACCGTATAGATTGTTTACGTCAAAATACATGAGATACGATCCCACGTTCCCAGGATCAAAATCTTTGCCCATAAACCTGTTAGTGGCCCAAGCGTGTCGATTAGAACGTTGTGCTACGCAGCCTCGACTGCTCCTTACGATAAATAACGCCATTTCAGGGTCGTCTAAAAGTTAAGTAAAATCAAATTGGCTACTCATCTAACTAAGCAAAAAATCAAAATGGCTGCTCATCTGACTAAGCAAATAATTCATTGTCAAACTAAACTGAGTCGGATTATTGTAGAATTTACGCGTTATATGTTTATCGGCATCGGCCAAATATGACGAGAGTTTGTCAAGACTGCTGGCCATGAAACGGAAGGAATCGATAAATCTCAAGCTCATCATCGACCCTTCGATTTTTATTCTGTATTAATCAATTAATTTACTTATTTTCTTATTTATTAATTTTTGTGTTTTCGTTCTTGATTATCCATATGCTGCCTGACGGGGCTTGTCCCAGGGCGAATAAATAAACGCTTCTCTCTCTTACTCTCTCTCTCTCTCTCTCTCTCTCTCTCTCTCTCTCTCTCTCTCTCTCTCTCTCTCTCTCTCTCTCTCTCTCTCTCTCTCTCTCTCTCTCTCTATCTATTTATTTATTTATTTCAATTATTTTCTAACTCATTTATTCGTTTATCTTTATCATTTTTACTACTGTTACATAACTATTATTATTGTTACAAAGGGTGAAATCACCTGTTTTGCCCCCTCTTTAATGATCTAGTGATCAGCATAGATAAAAGACGTTTATAAACCTCTCATGTCTTTCAAAAGAATAAGGTTGCTGCGTCAACCAACATTATTGCAAAAACAGTCTTGTTTCAGACTTTGAACGAGAAACACATATCTTGCATTAAAGCATTTTCACAACATTTTATTCACGCTCTTGATTTCTTTTGACTTGATAATTAAACTCGCGGATCCATATTTATTTTCCGTAACGTCAAAGTACGTTACATTGGTGTCGGAAGCGGGATCTTGAGTTTCTTTTCAATTAAGTCGATTCAGTGCGTGAAATAAACTATGAGCAACAGTCGTTTGACGCGCTCACGTCGAAGGGAAAGTGGCGAAGAAGAACCTTTCGTTATGGAGAATCCGCGGGTCCCTAAAACGATTTCATCACCTTCAGTGGACCCTCATCCAATTCCTTCGACAATCTCTCAAATTGATCTGCTGAAGATCATGTCTCAACAGCAAGAGGCTGCTGAGCGCCAACAACAGCAACTTCTTCAGCTGCTTCTTGATCAACAAGAGCAGCGAAAAAGAGAACAAGAACAACGAGAAAGAGAACTTGCCTCTCAGTTGGAGCAGCGAAGAAGAGAACAAGAACAACGAGAAAGGGGAATTGCCTCTCAGTTGGAGCAGCGCAGGCTTGATAGAGAAGCTCAAGAACGATCCGAGAGCAGTTTGCATGAACTATTCCGGACGACTGTGGCAGCTCTTCAGGCTGTTCATCAGGTGAATGGCTCAGGAGAACCGGCTGTCACCCCACGAGGTTCCAGAGTCGTTACTCCGCTTCCCTCTCCTGTTCCCGTTCCCGCTGTTCAACAGGTCCAACATCCAGCACAGTTCCAAGATGTACGAGACTTAAGGTCTGTGCCTTTTATTAGGGGAATAGATGAATCCCCAATTGGTAAAGTAATAGTTAATAATGAGGATGGCTTTTCCGAGCCTTTGCCTCACGTTCAACCTCGTAATTCCCATTTATGCCAATTAAATAATACAAGATTTCCTGGGGTTGCTTCTCAAATTAACGAGAAACTTTTTTATCCTTTAAAACCGCCAATTTTTGATGGAAAGATTCCATGGGCAGATTATGAACGCCAGTTTAATACGATTGCAAAACATAACCAGTGGGACTCCGCCATGAGGGCCCACAGTCTTGCCTTTTGTCTTCGAACGCCGGCTTTGAATGTTTTAACGGCATTGTCTGAGGAAGAAATATCCGACTATGAGAAACTTAGCTCTGCACTTAAATTAAGATACGGAAATGACCACTTGACGAAACTGTACACGGCTCAATTACAGACTAGAAGACAAGGACGAGACGAAGACCTCGCGTCTCTTAGTCAAGATATTGAACGGCTTTCTCGTATAGCTTTGCCAGATCACGAGCCGTCTCGTAATTTATTAGCGACACAAGCTTTCTTAAACGCAATCAATGATCCAGAAATTAAAATGGCCGTTGGAACATCGGGCCTCACTTCTCTGAGGGAGGCAACGGCCAAAGCCCTCGAGGTGGAGGCAATGAGGAAACAATATTTTGGGCTGAACAAGCTTCGTCGGATTGAGGTGTCCGAAAACACCTCAGAAAGACGAAGTTTTGAACACTCGGAGGAATCAAAACCTCAAAATTATAGAAATAAAAATAACAATAGTAATTTTAAACCAAGAAATCGAGGTTCTTTTCAAAACCAGAATAACAAGCGTGTAATTAAGAACGCGGTTATGACAAGTCAAACCGGCTTGACTTGTATATTTTGTAAAAAAACAGGCCATGACGCCAATCATTGTTTTCTAATTAAAAAAATTAGTAGAGAACCTATGCAAGGCTCAAATCCAAACTCTTATAACTGGCGTAAGAAGAATATTGAAATAGGGGAAGCAAATCCTCAGTCGAGTTCTTCAACAGGAACTCACCCAAAAAACTAATTCCAGATGATTTGTCGGGGCGAAAATCATCGCAGATTGTTAGGAGTGAAAACCCTCTTAGAGAACAGTTTTCAATTAGAAGTCTACGATAGTCTGGTCTTTACGCGCGCGGTACTGTAAATGGCGTCGATTGTCTATTGGTAATAGACACGGGCGCAGAAGTAACCGTAGTTCGATCGTATCTCTTTAAATCCGATGACCAGATTGTTCCCTCTTTTTCTCTGCGAACGGCCACTGGAAAGACGACCCCGGTTTTGAGACAGGTTACTGTCCAAATTAACCTTTTTGGGTGTATCGACTCTCCGCATAAGGTTTTTATAGCAGATATAGAAGATGAAGGTATTTTGGGAATAGACTTTCTTACAGCTCCTAACTGTGTTATCTCGACTAAGAGAAATTCACTAGCTTCAAACAATCGCGAAATAACTCTTTGTACAAATAGAAATGGAATTTATTGGACTCATCCTAGAATTCGGGAAATAGAACTTTCAGAGGATGATTTGCAACAACGTTTCCCTTCACATTTACAGAGCTTTGTTGAGAAATCTTCGATTTCGTTAAATTCAGCTCGGATAGAATAGTTTGAATCTCTTTTGCTAGGATTTATAGATTCTTTCGCCAAAGATAGTGGTGATAAGGGCCGATTTACTTCTGTCAAGCACAAGATCGACGTCGGAGAGAGTTCGCCAATAAAACAAGCTCCTCGAAGACTCGCTCTCAACGCCCGAGAAGAGGTGAAGAAGCTTGTGGAAGACATGCTAAAGAACGATGTGATTGAACCATCGTCTAGTCCCTGGGCCTCACCAATCGTCCTTGTTAACAAAAAGGACGGATCCAAACGATTTTGTATCGATTACAGGAAGCTGAACGATATAACGAAGAAAGATTCTTACCCTCTACCCAGAATCGACGAGACACTCGACCTGATAGCTGGTGCAACTTGGTTCAGCACCATAGATCTTCAGAGCGGATACTGGCAGGTTGAAATGGATTCTCTAGATAAAGAAAAAACAGCTTTTGTTACGGGTTTAGGAGGATTATGGCAGTTCAAGGTTATGCCGTTTGGTTTGAGTAATGCCCCGGCTACCTTTAAACGAATGATGGAGGCTGTTCTCTATGGGCTCACTGGCAAAATATGCCTCGTTTATTTAGACGATATAATCGTTTTTGGCAAGAACTTTGAAGAAGAAGTTCAAAATCTCAGACAAGTTTTCGCTAGGCTGAAGCAAGCAGGTCTGAAAATGAGCCCGAAAAAATGCCATCTGTTCCAGAAAAAAGTAGGCTTCCTCGGACATATCGTTTCAGCACAAGGTGTGAAGACCGACCCATCCAAAATAGAGAAGGTTTCTTCTTGGCCGACACCTAAGAATAAAGAACAAATTCAAAGCTTTTTAGGCCTTTGTGCGTATTACAGAAGATCTGTAAAAGGTTTCGCTAGTATAGCTAAACCTCTCCATCACTTGACCGGAATCAAGATTCCTTTTGACTGGACCCCGGAATGCGAAGAGGCTTTCAAGAAATTAAAAGAAAATCTTATTTCTTCGCCGATTTTAGCTTATCCAGAGGTCGAAATTCCTTTCATTTTAGATACGCATGCCTCTCTTTCAGGAATAGGCGGGGTTCTGTCACAAATTCAGGGAGGTCAAGAGAGAGTGATAAGCTATTTCAGCAGAGTTTTGAGTAAAACCGAGAGGAATTATTGTGTCACTCGTAGAGAGCTTTTAGCTGTTGTTAAGACCGTAGTACATTTTCACCATTATTTGTACGGCAGGAGATTTTTGATACGTACAGATCATGCTTCTCTCAGGTGGCTACTTTCGTTCAAATCTCCCGAAGGTCAGGTAGCTTGATGGTTTGAAAGGCTCGGTCAGTACGATTTTGACATTCGTCATCGAGCAGGAATTCATCATGGAAACGCCGATGCTCTCTCTCGATGACCCTGCGAGGAAATGCCAGAGTGTAAACAGTGTGCACGATTAGTGAAAAATCGTGACCCCTCTCTTATAATACGGAAGATTTCTTTTGAAAATAACCAGGAGGAATGGAGAAAATCGCAACAAGAGGACGACACTTTCAATCAAGTGAAGTCTTGGAAAGAAGCAGAAACCCGCCTGGACTGGCAGGATATATCCTTAGCCGAGTCAGATTTGAAAATTTATTGGGCTCAATGGGACTCTATCCTTTTCATTGATGGAATTTTATACCGAAAATGGGAATCTGCAGACTTGAAAGAAATCAAGTGGCAACTTTTGGTTCCCAGGTCACGAGTTCCAGAGATTCTTGCTCTTTATCATGATTCTCCTGCAGGCGGACACTTCGCTTCAAATAAAACTTTGGGCAGAATTCGCAACTTCTACTTTCGGCCCCGTTGCCGGATGGACGTTGAAGATTGGCGTCGAAGATGTCGAATCTGCACGGCAAAGAAAGGACCTCGCGCGAAGGGACAAAGCTCTCTTCAAATTCACAACGTGGGAGCTCCATTTGAAAGGATAGCGATGGACATTCTCGGACCTCTCCCGATAACCCATTCTGTTAATAAATATGCTCTGGTTATTGCTGATTATTTTACTAAGTGGCCTGAACTGGTTCCTCTCGCTGATCAAGAAGCCTCCACTGTAGCACAGGCATTCGTTAAAGAGTTTATTTGTAGACACGGAGTTCCTCTAGAACTTCATACTGATCAAGGCCGAAATTTTGAGTCAACCATAATGAAAGAGGTTACTCAGATATTAGGGGTTAGAAAAACTCGTACAACTCCTTTGCATCCGCAATCTGACGGCATGATAGAGCGTCTGAATCGGACTTTGCCACAATATTTGTCGCCGTTCGTAGAACAGAATCAGAGAGACTGGGACTCCTGGATCCCTTTCTTCCTCTTATCTTATAGATCTGCGATTCATGAGACGACGAAGCAGACGCCAGCCCTCATGCTTACTGGAAGAAATCTTCGACTTCCGTCAGATTTAGAGAAAGGCCCTATTCCTGTGCAAAGACAACATCAAACAGATTATGCCTTTTTATTACAACAACGTTTAGAAGAAATTCATCACTTTGCTAGGAATAGAATTTCTATGGCTTCAGATAAATTGAAAACTCGTTATGATATTCGAGCCAGAGATTTAAAATTTAATCCTGGAGATTCTGTCTGGCTCTTTCAACCTCGAAGATACAAAGGACGATGTCCAAAGCTACAAAGAAATTGGGAAGGCCCTTACTTAGTGGTTAACCGGATAAATGATGTTGTTTATAGAATCCGAAGATCTCCTCATTCGCGTCAGAAAGTGGTTCACTTGGATCGCCTTGCCACATTTGAAGAAGATCAACCTGGAACAGTCTCTCCAAGACCAGGAACGTCCTTCGAGGTTAGATCTTCAAACGAACACCTTTGACGACTGTGATCGATTTGGCCTTCTTTACAGTCGGTTATCGATTGGGAGAAGAATTTACCTTTCGGAATTCATTTGAGTAAAACTCGACCGCTTACGATTATTATTGAAGGAAATATCGGATGCGGAAAAACAACTTTCACCTAGAGGTTTTGAGCAGAACGCCAGGTCTGTACACTTTTAGAACCTCTTGAGGAATATCGAGATGTAGCTGGAATTAATCTTTTAGATTTGATGTTTCAGGACCCAGATCGTTATTGCTATTATTTTCAGCATTTCGCTCAAATGGTCATGTTAGACAGACATCTGCAGACGACTTCATTGCCTGTAAAGGTGATGGAAAGATCGATATTCAGTAGCAATTGTTTTGTAGAAGCTCGTCGAAGGTTAGGTAATTTTCGCGACTTCGAATCTCATTTATTGATGAAAAATTTTGATCTTCTCATTTGCTCGTCTGAGCTCAGAGTAGATTTGATTGTTTATTTGCGAGTTTCCCCAGAAACTTCTTTTGCTCGAGTTAGTTCCCGTTCTCGTGAGGAAGAATCGAGTATTTCTTTAGAGCTACTCAGAACTATTCGTGAGGTTCATGAAGATTGGCTAGTAAAACAAACCTTTTCTTCTTTATCGGCTCCTGTTTTAGTTATCAATGCAGAAGCTATGGCCGATCAAGTTTTTAAAGATTTTTGTACTTCCTTCACATGCGGATAGTATATAGTTAACTTATACTTGCTTTATTAAGGGATACACTTAATTGAGTAAAAGACATAAAAAATGATGAAATAGATTTTCTTTATTGAGAAAACATAAAGATTGTGAAAGGTTATGTTTTAAAAAATTCATTTTCTTGCAATCGATATTTTGCGTAGCTGGTCTCCATTTTGTAGGTTCGAGGCGTGATGACGCTTAGACGAAATTGGGTTTTGGTCGGCTCGATTTTACTACGTCGAACCTAATGTTGCTTCAAGCGTTGCTCTATAAATAAGAGAGAGTGATTTTAAGATGGGTTTGCTCTTTTCATTTGGATCTTTCAAATTAGAATTAAATTATTTCTTTTGATTAATAAATTTTTCAAAGAGTTTACATTTATTATCGTTGAGAAGGAGTCAGATTTCAGCGCGGCTCCAAGGACCGTTGCCGTGTCGATCAGTGTCGAGTCCTGGTCAAGCCCTTCTTCGGGCTCGCGGTTGGCTGCCGCTCTTCGCACGAGGCGTGCTGGTCGGAAGAATTGTCTGGCACTTTGTCGACAAAGTGCCAAGCAACGGTGAAGTTTGGGGGAGTCTTCGGAATTTATTTAGGAAAATATGGGAAAACGCCCCGGCCGGCGTCCGTGCCGGCCGGAGAACAACAACGATCTGATGTTTTCAATATAAGAAGTTGTTTGTTTTCAAATGATCTTTTGTTTTTCTAAAAGTTTTGTTTCCTTCTAGAAATTTCTTCTTCGGAATCGAGTTATGTATCGGATAGGCTTTGGTTTATTAATGTGAAAAAAGCCACGATTATTTTTCGAGGTCGATGAGCGATTGCTTGATTTTCACATTATATTAACCTTAAGTGTCAGTTTTTGTGAGTACTTTTCAGGTTACTTGACACAGCCTTTTCCCATCCAATCTTTTCCCGATTCCTGAAGATGACTGGTGGTCTTATTTTGAAGAAGGACGTAGAAATGATTCAGATAAGATCGTTTCTCTTCTTTTGAATACATATTTAATTTATTGTATTCATGTATTCTCCCAAATTCACTCAGTGAATTTGAATTGTTATACCACCACTCACATTTGTCCTCCAAACTCTAGGGTGTGCTGTTTCTGAAGAAGCCTTGGATTCAGTTACCCATTCCTTTTTCCTGTTTCCTGTGCCGGTTCTCAGAGGGAATCAGCCTTTACGTTGCGTAGGACCCAGAATTCTTCCATGTATGGTTTCCCGCCTCGTCGAACTCATCTGTGTTTGATTCACCGGACTATTTTCCCTGAAGAGGAATGAATTTTCTTTTCGACGATGATCCGGATGATTTTGATGTCTTCAAATTCATGAAGATACACAACACTAGATAACACTTACCTTTGTAAAAACAAGGCACACAAATTTTTGAAATTATTTAACGCTCAACTATCTGCTCAAGGTTTTCTGTGGTTTACCTTGAGACTGTGGGCAAATGCCAGATAGTAAAAAAGGGAGTTCTTAAATTTTTAGAGCCACAGCTCCAACTCACCTTTGAGCACTGACTGCTAGATCACTTTTGTAATTGTTTTATCTTTCCCGAGTCGTGACGACTCTTTTCCTCGGGAGGGAGTAGTGTTACAAAGGGTGAAATCACCCGTTTTGCCCCCTCTTTAATGATCTAGTAGTCAGCACAGATAAAAGACGTTTATAAACCTCTTATGTCTTTCAAAAGATTAAGGTTGCTGCGTCAACCAACATTATTGCAAAAACAGTCTTGTTTCAGACTTTAAACGAGAAACACATATCTTGCATTAAAGCATTTTCACAACATTTTATTCACGCTCTTGATTTCTTTTGACTTGATAATTAAACTCGCGGATCCGTATTTATTTTCCGTAACGTCAAAGTACGTTACATTATATTATTATATATCGATGTTATTGTTTTATTTTTATTTTGTATTAATTAATTAATTTATTTATTTTCGAATTCATTAATTTTGCGAGTGCGCGTGTGTGTGTGTCGAATCCTATGAAAATAGTAATCATGCGGAAAACCGCGGAATGATCAACGGGGGAGGGGGGAGCGAGGGCGTAGCGCCATGGGTTTAGGGGGGAGCGAGGGGGAGCTAGGGGAGAGCTAGGGGGGAGCGCCGCGGGTCGTGAGGTGAGCGAGGGGGCGGGAGCGGCGTAGGACGAATGGCGAGCGAGGGGGGAGCTAGGGGGGAGCTGGGGGGAACGCCGCCATTGTGTGGTCCAGAACTGTCGTATATATACTACTGACAGATCTTAATTTCGTCATTTTCGCAAGTCCTTGGCGATCCGGTGCTCAGCAGGATGAAGTGCTTCCTCTTCGTTAGTTAAACCACGGAATTTTGCGACGAGCAGCGTGCAAGGTGAAGGCGGAAGAGGCTGCGGCCCGCCGATTTTCTTCCTAGTCTAGTCGATAAGCTCAAAATGGTCTAAAATAGAGATACTGCTCTTAAAATTATGTGCCATAGCTCATTGGATTCGGAATGACACCTAGACAAATGTGCTAAAAAAGTTTATCAGCACATAAGAAATTGCAAAAGTTATAAACAATTGAAAAAAAGGCATTTCGTTTTTCGCCAATACCTCATAAACTATTCATATTTCTGAAATTTTAAAAAAAGGTTCTTATAGAGGAGGACATTTTCAATAAAAAACTCCTGGCTCCCGGAACTCTATCTCCATTATTTATAATTTTAATTTAACGCTGAAAATGGGTCTCCGCGCTTCGTCTTTAGGTCGCGCGCGCAGCGTCAAAAGAGAGTACGACACATTGATTAGTTTTTTTAAGTTATTGAATATTTTTTAAAAATTTGAAAAAATTGTGGTGTATTTTGAACACTTCAAAAAATTTATCCCCGTTGGAAATTTTACTTGAAGTTCATTTTTCAACAAGTTAAACGATTGTTAAGTAACAAAATTTTCTCGAACTTCCGTCGTCATCGTAAATGAAGAAAAATGTTTGAATAATTGTCGTAAAAATATTTCGCTTCGTGGAACCTTTTTTATATACATACTCAACAATATCACGCCATAAAAGTTGAAGAAATATTCATACTTTGTTTTTAATAATTTTTGTTCTCGAACAAAAACTGAAAAATCCACGTAATGCTGTTGAAAAAATTTTTTTTTTTTCTAATCATAATATTATCATTTTTTTTATCAATACAAGATATTAATTGATTTGCAAAAAAATTTTTTCCGCCATTTGTTCATAAATTTTTTACAAACAGATTGATTATTTGAATATTTTTACAAAATTTTTTTTCACAACTTTATTATATTATAAATGTTATGATTTTTGAAAAAAAAATTTTCCCCTAACAACAATTTTTATTTGTTTATAATCGTTTTATTTATATTTCTATTGTTTGAATAATTAGTTGGGAAATTATTTTTCATCTAAAAATCATAATTGACAGTCTTCTATAAAGTAACAAAAAAAAAATTTTTTTATCAACAATTCCATTGTTTATTAACTTTTAAATTTGATACAAACAAATTTTTAACTTTGTTATATTTTTTTTCTCAAACTTCTAAAAATGAAAAAAAACAACCATATGTTACGTGGGGGTGAGAGTGTATACTGAGCGGTGGTAGTTAATGATTAATTGAATAATCAAGCTCCCACGTAACGACAATGAAGAAAAATTAAAACTAAGAAAAGACCTACCTTTCGATAAGCCGGTAATTTTTAGGATCGTGTTGCTATAGTCCTGTACAGGTCTGTGAGGTTTGTTTAAATTGTTGAGGCAATTTTATAATAATGAAAATGGGAAAAAGGTCGTTCAAAATAAATGGTTTAATATGATTTGACTGGTATAAGATAAAGTATATTCTGTACGATTTGGTGATTGAAATGTCTGATAACACTGAATTGTGATAATGACGTAAAAGCGAAAGTAACTATTTATAAAGTGTTTAAGTTTATATAATGATCCACGCTGACGGACGAATTTATATTCAAATGCAGAGAAGCTGCAGAATCACTAAATTTGACCGTTTGCGGGTTTTGGCAAATTATGTGTTATTCTGTTTTAAAGGATATTATTATTTGGTACCAGGAACATCTACTCTGAACGATGGTTATAACTAGCTGGTCGTGATTATTGTATTGTATCTCTCTTTTTAGATAATCTTAAATAAATTATATTTCCTGTTGTTAGTTCTTGTTTGTTAAATCTTGGAAACAATAAGTATGATTTAATTGGGGGTAGTGAAGCTAGCCACCAATTCTAGACTTGCTTTTAAATGAATATTACAGAAGTAAATTTTGATCATAAAGGTGAAGCAAGAATTCGCTCAATGTCGAAGATTAACACTCGAATTGACTTATCTTTAGGTGAATCAGTCGACGAGATTGAGAGCCGTCGGATCGTGTCGGTCCGCGTCAGTAGAATTCTGGACCAGGGACTCACCTCAAGTTCGGAAGAGTTGATGAATCGAACGATGTTGAACGTCAGGCACTTAGTCTTTGTGGTTTTAGAATGAGACTTTACTACCGAAAGCTATGGTTCGAAGCGTCAATTGTTGATTTTGATATATGTTAAAAATGATTCCAAAGATTACTTATTAAAAATGATAATATAGTTATTATTATAAGCACTTAAAATTACCTGATTTGGTAGAATCAGGGCCGAACTCAATTTAATTACGGAAAATGGAATGGCATAAAAATGTCTATTCTCGAAATGATGAGATTTAATAAAGCACAGAAAAGATGAAAACGTAGAAGAAAGTGAGTCTTTTGCAGCTAACAGAATAACTGAATGCTCGAATTTGACGAATTAGCGCGAGACTTTAGGCCGGTCACAACTAAGATTTTCCGCACACTACTATAGCTCAAGAAGGGCTAATACGTGTTGACGTCCACGCACATCGCGACTTGACAGACGAAAGACGCGGCTTCTTGGGCCTGAGGGTCCAAGGAGCTGCAGTTGTAATAAGTTACAACGGTAATTAGCCAATGAGTTTCGAGGGCGACCTCCTGGTGCCCAAATCCACATGGTCACCGTTACTTCACGCTCTTCGACGGTGTTCCGACGATTCTCAATCTCGTCGGTAACACATTGAAAATATGAACAAGAGATATTTACATACAATGTTCACACGTTCATTCATACATCCTAATAAGTAATCTATTTTAATTTGGTGGTTCCAAAGGTAGTGGTTTATCCTAGTTATTGGTTATAGTTTTAACTTAAAAAGAGGGATATTTCCAGGCTGAGCGCTACTGATGCTATTTCAGCAGTCTCCTATCTCAGCTCTTGGTACCAGATATAAGAAACAATTTTGAACCTTATACTAGGGATCATTGTTGGTCTCTACGTGACTTTTGCCAAGAGGGGTGGAACTCGCCGTTATTAGAATATGAGATTTTGATGAAATAATATCTGTGCATTGAAAAAATTAAAGAAATGAAATGAAATGGAATTTTGAAAAAGGTACGCCAAGGCGGTACGTCGGGGCGTAACACATATACATTTTGTTCAATTTTTTATTGTAATTGTGAAAAACAAGTACTTTAAAAGTTGCAGCGGCTGCTTCATTTGTCTACTGAAAATCTAATATAACTTTTAAACTATCACAGATACGAAAATGAACATCTCAGTCGATTTTATAAAGAATTATATATCTTATTATAATATATATAAAGAATTAAATATCTTTTAAAAAAGTTATCAAAAAAATTTGTAGTTTTTGTTAATCTGTTGTTATGCGCATTTGTTTATAAAAACTGATGTTTTTTTGGATGTTTTTGGAACTTTTATGATTTCTCACTTTTCAAATAATGCAGATACGGTTATAGACCTTCAAGGCAATTCTGTTGAATAATAAAATATATTAACGTTGCAGTTGTTTATTTATAAATAATGTCATTTTTCAATGAATTTATGCTGTTTTCCTTCTCTTGAAAAATCTTTTTTTTAAATTTCAGAAATATGAATGGTCTATGAGATAACGGCGAAAAACGAAATGCCTTTTTTTTCATCTTTAATTGTTTATAACTTTTGCAATTTTTTATGTGCTGATAAACTTTTTTAGCACATTTGTCTAGGCGTCATTCCGAATCCAATGAGCTATCGCACATAATTTTAAGAGCAGTATCTCTATTTTAGACCATTTTAAGCTTATCGACTAGACTATCCGCCTTGGACTCCCTCGCTGCGGGAATTTGTGCTGGCTCCCCCTTCACAGCCTCGGCATCGTTTTTTCCAAATTAGCGCCATTTCGCTACTCTGTAATTTCTTCGAAATGATCACCAACTCCTCCTTTGATGCCCTCGAAACTCGAAGAACATTAAGAAACAAAAAACCTTAAATAAATCTTATTCGTTATCGCGTAAATTATCCCTTCACGGAATTTCGGATGCGTGACTCCCGTTTTGGTTCTCTTTCCGTTGTTACGTCCGTGAGTAGAGTTACTCCTGAGCGGTAAGAGTAAACTGGTTGGCTTCGCTTTTAAGTTCCAGAACAACCGGAAATCAGGATGAGGATTGAATAACGTAGGGTTGTTTGAGATATTACTTATATATTTATTTCGAGGAAGCTCAGATGGCGGTAAAAACGAAGTGTGCTGCATGAAGCTGTGTAAGAAGTCTAGATGTGACGTTGTTGAGAGTTAGAATAGGAGTGTTCCTCGAGACGTGAAACGTACGGGTGCAGAAAAGGTGTGACAATGCTAGGAGTAGGGAATGGAATTTGATGAGTAAGCGCGATAGTGAATAGCGTGAGACTACGTAGAGATAAGAGGACAGGACAGAGACCATGAGATTAATGTAAGAACTGTGGTAGAGTTAGCGAGTAGGAAAAATAGAGAGAAGTGATATGCTGGACGTAACACCGTAATTTATCGTACTCAATTTCATGAAAATAATAATTTTTGGTTCTGTCTAAGGTTCAACAACCTACTTGTAACGCACATTCGAAATGCTACGTTACAGTACATAGAAAACGATGGCAGGTACCTATTCAGAAACAAATAAAACATTCTCACTCGATAACTTTACATTTATTTCCGAAATCCCAACCATTTCCTGTAGTTTCATCAATGACATTTCCATCAGTGTTATTGCAAGAATACTTCAAAGAACCTGACGGGAAGTTGTCATTATTTTCGGATACTAATGTTGAAAGGTTAAACAGTCGGTGACAATTGATATCAGTAGTTTAAAACAAAAGAGAGAGACTTCTTGGAAATAACTGGAAAAGTAGAGAAATGGAATTTATATGCAGACATATTATTTCTGCTAATAAAAAAAATATCCAAGAAAAAAATAGTAACACTTCATGCTAAAGAAAGAAAATTGTGTAATTGTACACGAGTTTTCCGTCATCTTATAGTTTTCACTGGTCTTCAAGCACAAGTAAGTGCTGTTTGGCTTTTAAATCTTCTACTACGTAGTACTGCTGTAGTCGTCTTAGCCACTGTTTCCAATACATATTCAATATCTGAGAATTCATCTCATATACTGAAGCTGGTTCACCACTTGTGTACCCTATAACAATTAGACCATTCTGGACCTGTAAAAATTCACAATTATTTCCCAAGCGGGATTCAAAAAGTTTTGTCCGTATTTAAATAGCCTACTATTGGTTGCGTAACTATTCACCTGAAATTTATAGTTTTCGTCAGAGTTTAGTGCTCCGATATACGAAGCTGCTTGAATTGGTGCATCGAAAGTGCTACGTATCGTATTCTTCATTCTGTCCGACTTTTTCCACTCTATAACGCACAAATTACCTCTGAAATCAACATTTAAGAATTTTCAGAAATGTATAATCTTCAATAACTCGACGATACAGTTATGTGAAAATTGTTCGTGATGGTGTAATATGTTTCTAATATTTGGCAGTGACACTGTCGTAGATTTTCTTTTTTATATTTTGATTGGTTTAAAAGGTCGAATCAAAAAATTTGTACAGGTATGAGAAAATCTTAATTATTAGGGCTGGCATACTAAATCGACGTTTTTCCACAACCGAAATTTCGACTAGAATCGATTTTCGAGTATCGGTTTAAAGGTTGAAAACCGCTGAGTCAAAATCAATTTTGACAGAAAAGTCAAATAGTTCGATTTCCGGATTTTCGAATTTTCCATTTTTGGAAATTTCAGTTTCCAGTATCAGTTTCGCTCCGAGTTCACTGTCAGTCGTTTAGTCTACGTATCGATTAGCGAATATGCCGAGTATCGTGTGGGAATAGTTCGAAAAAACTGATGATGGGATAGAAGTAGTCTGTTTATTATGTAATAAACATATGAAATATAAAAGTTCCACATCTTCATATGACTGCATTTTGAAAACGTTCACGGTCTTATATTGAAGCGAAGGTAAGCGGAGTGTAAATAGGAGCAGAGTATATGTATAGTGACAAATTATTTTTAATTAAATTAGCCATTTAATCACACATTATTCCTGCAATGGTGATTAAACTTACTTCAATTTCACATTCTTCTTATAATACACGATGTTTCAGAATTCGTGACAAATATTTTACACACTCAATCCTTATCAAAATTGGGCTTAAAAGTTCTTCAGCCATATTCTTTAGTGTTAGTTTTAATTTATTTCTTCTTAATAAGAACCTCTTACCAAACAATTTATCTAGTTTCGAGTAACTTTACAAAGGAATATTTCTTGGTGAAATTGACCAATAATTTAAGAAAATTCAAAATCTGAAACAAATAAGTAAAAAAAATGGCTAAGGAACTTTTGATCCTAATTTCAACTACGATTCATCCCCGTATAGAATTCGTCGTAAATTCTGAAACACCTTGTATAGTACCTTGTGTACATGCCTCGATGCTTTACTGCCGTAAGAGAAGTTCTTTAATAAATTACTATTTTAGCGTTCAATTGTTTAGTCATCCTGAAATGAATTTGAAACGTCCTCCAAGTCTACTCCTAACAATCAGACTCGGCATGAAGGCCTCAACTCATCATCAGTACCTTCCGTTTCTGAGTCGGACTCGAGGATCGTGACTGATTTGGTTTTATGGAGTATTCTATAAAATGGGTGTACGCGTGGTGAAGAGATCCGAGTGAAATCCGAGATTAGAGGAACTTCTCTACGTGCAAGAAGTTACAAGAAGAAGTATTTTTTTAAATCAAGCCGTGCTTTGATTATATTTCGAAATATAGGCCGATAGTTGAAATTGTCAATAGCAAAAATTCTAATTAAACTGGATAAGGATAGTTTTTATTTAATGTAACAACAGAAAGAGACTACTAAATTTTGAATGATTCCGTCTATCCGTTGGCGAAATTACCTGATTCGTTGAAAACCGATATTGAAAAACCGATGTTCTGCTGGAAATCTACCTTGTGGGTGATACTTTCTTTGTTACCAAGGTGATGAAGGTTGCCTGACAGAGCAACTGGATAAGCAGACATGCTTAAAATAATGTACATAACACATAAATTAATCAGTATCGAAAACCGAAAATCGAACTATTCGGTTTTCGATAAAAAAACCAATTTCGATTTAGCGATTTTTGACTTTCAAACCGATATTCGGAAATTGATTAAATATTCGGCCTTTCGAAAATCGATTGTTACCAGCACCAGTAATTACCGAGCGGGAAGTACTAAAAAAATGAATTAGATTAAAGGGCCTAGCCAGGGTTACATAGGAAATATGCCCCTGAACCGATGTGGATTTACTATACGCCACATTTTAGAGCTACCTCAAAAACCTGGTTCGCGCAAGTTTAAAACCTCTTATTATTACGCTGGAAACTCAGAATAACGTGGATTTCCGTTTTTTCACGATTACTATGCTATTTTTACTGTAAAAAATATGAAAAAAATTGGAGATCTGGCGGATATCGATGTACATACTTGAGAATTATTAGATCACGGAAATGTGTCCCCCAGATGATTGAGTTGACATTGAGTTGCTTTTCTCCCAAAAAACCATTGAAAAATTGGTTTTTGACTTTTTTAACAATGGCGCACCTTTCAGAAAAATCTGAAAAAATTACATAAAATCAAAAATAACGCAATGAACATACTGTAAAAAAAAGAAGCTAATCACTCTTCAAACTTAATAAGAGCTCGAAAATTTAAACCTCAAAAGATTTTTCACAGCTCGAATTTGGTCCGAAAATATTCGAAATAATTCTCAAGTATGTACATCGATATCCGCCAGATCTCCAATTTTTTCATATTTTTTGCAGTAAAAATGGCGTAGTAATCGCGAAAAAACGGAAATCCACGTTATTCTGAGTTTCCAGCGTACTAATATAGATAAAGGTTTTAAACTTGCGCGAACCAGGTTTTTGAGGTGGCTCTAAAATGTGGCGTATAGTAAATCCACATCGGTTCAGGGGAATATTTCATGTGCAACCCCGGCTAGGCCCTTTGTTTGGTACTTAATTTTTACTGCCGATGCGAAAATGTTTACAATATTGAATATCAATGATAAAATATTATTCCAAAAAAATTCAAATGCCACAGTTGGTTTAATGAAAATGATTTAATAAGCAAAATATGAACAAATGTTTTGGTATCACTTTTGTTAGTCGTATTCTACAATCTGAGTTTAGTTGATACAAATTGGGTAATTCTTTCCTTAATCTTGTAATTTAAATTTTGACAAACATATTGATTATATTGTTTCAAAAATTACAAAACAAATGAACTGTATTAAACGTTTTTCCAAAGGTTTTAGTGATGTACAAACTTTTATAACACATTGTTATTCATTTATGTAAAGAATTTTAACTTACTGTTCTACTGTTTGGAAACCTCATACATATACAAATATTTACAAACTAGAAAATTTAACTCACTTTTTTTTGCATTTTATAACTTTTAAGACCAGCAATCCAAGGCATTTTACTGATCACGATTGCTTCAATATTTCTTCAATTCTTCTAATACCTTCAGTTTGTTTAGCAATGCATGGAATTGATCTATTTCTAATTTTGACTTAAAAAATTATTAACAATGTAACAATTGACTATTTACTTCAATATTTCTTCAATTCATTTGATACCCTCAGTTTATTTAGCAATGCATAGAATTAATTTATTTCTAATTTTTACTTATAAAATTATTAACAATGTAACAATTGACTATCCCGAATTGCTATCTAGGTTTTGTTTTTTGCTCCAAGAAAAACTGTACGGCACAATAATTATTATTTCTACATAACTTGAACAGCAAATGTTACTCTATAATTGACACTATATCATCATTATGCAACGAGAATGAAAATTGGTTTCAGCCTTACAACACTAGTTTTCGCACTATAAGAAACCTCTAGAGCTTTATTTAAGTATGTATGAATAGTTATTTCTTTTGTAAATTACACTACACCACTGTGCCGTATAATGCGTTATATACCGAAAAAATAATGCGTGTGGAGTTGGCCCAGCACTTTTGGAAAATAATGATTATAAAATTGTGCTGACTTGTGCTAAAGGTGTGCTAACTTGTGCCGTCAATCCGCTTTTCCTAACTTCAAAGGATTCCCAAAAAATCACAAAAATCTGATAAGCCCAGCACTTTTGAGATAAAAAAAAAAATTGTGCCGGGTTGTGCTACATTTGTGCTAACTTGTGCCGTACTTCATTTTTTCGAAAAGTCTATTATTCACACGGAAAGAAAAAAAAAAATCAGGATGAGAGAAATGGTGCTGGGTTGTACCGCATTTGTGTCAACTTATGCCGTACTCTATTTTCCCAAACATTCGAGAAGAGTTGAAAGAATCCACAAAAATCATCGAATAAATTAAAAAATTGACACACGGCTCGGATTTTTTGAGATTTTTGATTTTTTTTCATTGTGCTAGATTGTGCCATGTTTGTGTCAACTCGTGCCGTGCTCTATTTTCCCAAACATTCGAGAAAAGTTGAGAAAATCCAGAAAAATCATCGAGAAAATTGAAAAATTGACACACGGCTCGGAACTTTCGAGATTTTTGAATTTTTTCGATTGTGCTAGATTGTGCTAATGTTTGAGCTAACTTGTGCCGTGCTCCATTTTTCAAAGAATTCTAAAAAAATTCGAAGATGTTCGTTGTTGTACAGAATGGATTTTGCAATGATATACTGGAAATTGCTAGAACGTTTGAATGGCGGGGATCCGCTTGATGCCCCTGACAAAAAATTTTGATTTAATTTCTAAAACGAAAATTTAGTCAACCAGGTTTTCTTAGATTTTTCATTACTATTCATTTTCTTTACCGCCCAACCAGTTAGTCGATTTTGATTGAAAATAATTTTTCGCTGTCAAAACACAAGCTATAATCCTTTATAATTTAAAATTTTTCCGTTCAGCTGTTCTCCAAAACACTAAGCCTAATTGTATTTATGACAAACCGACAGACAAAGACATAGACAGACAGACAGACCAACGTATGTAACTATGTTCAGAATCATGTATGATGTCAGCTAAAGGGTCCAAAAATCGAAAATTCATGAACTGAAGAAAGTAGTTTTCGACATGAAACCAATACTTTTCTATCGCCTGCGTGATGAAAAGTAGGTATAAGAAAAAAGAAATTGTGATTTGTCCTCTCCTGGAAATGTTGAATCAACTCGGTTTGTCAAACTCGGGTAGATTGCTGTATGTATGCGATCCGATTCTCCGAAAATTTGAGCACGAAGGCATTTTGCGAATGGCTGGCTGAAGTGGCAGAATATCTCCATTACATGGCTTGCTTCACCTTGGAAACCATGGGTGCTATATTTATCATCGCAATTCGTTGTCTTTTAATTTGAACGTTCTCTTCTAGCGGAAAAAAATCATCTTTCAATTTTTTTGACACAATTAACACTTTTTTCTTCTTCCAAAGAAAAGATTTTTTTCCGGCGAGTCCAAAACAGTAACATTAGGTAGGTTTCTCAGTTATAGGATAGCAAAAAAATTCAGTTCATTTTTTTTGTGTATTAACTTCGAATTTATAGCATAATTCAAAACGGCTATGCGGTGTTCAAAAGTACCACAAAAAAGCGCTGTCTTTTCCGTCTTGTTTTTTTTTTTATATTTTTTTTTTATTTTTTTTTCGTTTTTTTTTTTTTTTTTTTGTTAATTATTTTTGGGGATTTTTGGGAATTTTTTTTTTTGTATTTTTTTTGTTTTCATTTCGACAAAGTTTTTACTGACCCGTTGTATTTCAATTTGTCTCATGTTATCTCTGGAGATGCTGTCTAATGATATGCCGATACATGATATTATACACATGAGACAATCTGCCACATTATAAAATCCCGAGGCTTTTTTATACAACCATTAGTGTACACGAATATTTAATACTTGTTGCTTATTTAGGATTGCACAACTTGTTTGTTAAAAATATTTTAAATATCACTATATCGCTTTGATACGAATAACCTAATGTAAGTAGTAAAATAGTATCTACCAGTAATAATAATAATTATTTATTCGGAATTTTGGTTGCTTCATTTTACGTATTTATTATTGAAAAAAAATCCAAGTGTAATACCGGTAATTATTCGTAGCGGAGATTACTTGTCAACAGAATGAGATATAAAAACTAAAAATCGAAATATGAATAGAAAAATATTGGTCACGTATCGCCTGCCGTATACTACAACCATAGCCATATAAAAGGAAATATGAAAAGTTTTAGATTTAATTTCCACTTGCATGAAAATTTATTGACACTTCCTACTCATTTCTTCCATCGGTCAGAGATCACATTTCATGTGCACTCCTCAACTCTTTACAATGCTCAACTGACCGATCAGTTATCGTTCTTATTTTCGAACATGACCATCTACGATGCTACGCAACTACGCTGAAGTACTGTCTGTAAAATCTTTAAAGGCCGCCAAAGAAATGTATGAGCACGAGTTGCATTAGGCTGAAGTGTAAACAATTAGGAATGGGTCAACTGGAAATGACTCAGATTTTGACGCAATTTTACGTTTTGTATCGTCAAATTCAAGCCATTTCGTTTCCTGAAATGAATATCCTACGTAATGCCCGGATCTTCTACCCTGTCCTCCATAACGTACAACCACTCCGGCTAGCAGAAATGACTTCCCCTTCAGTTGTATACATGTTTGAAAGTCAGCAAGGTTGCATTTCTTTTTTAGAGCAAGCTCGGTGGGATCACATTCCACTACAATTTGCGATCCGTACGTCAAAATTATTTCTTTCTCCTCGTTACAGCACACTGATTTGTAATTCGGCATACCGTTTACCATCGCATCGCCCAGCCTGCACAAACCATGATTCAGATTATATCCACATTTAAAGGCACAATAATAGATTTTCTTATTGTGTTGTTAGAACAAATGTGGCATATTTTTATTTCCGTGTAGCTGGGATCATCTACTAACATGTACTGCGCTACGCTACCAATGCTTGAACAACAATCAACAGTTAACACGTTTTCTTTAAGCGTATCTTCAAATTGTTGCACTTTACTCAGTTGCAGAGCTCTTTCTTGGTAAATTTTGGCACTGGAACCATCTTTCAGAAAATTTCGTAAAAAACGCATGAACTCGGATTTGGATTTTGATATTTCTGTGTGAAACGTTTCGTTTCCGCATGCTCCAGCCAGTATAGATTTTATGCTGTCAAAGCCGCAAGTATTTTTGACAATAAGTCTATTTTCTTTCTGCTTTATCGACGAGCAGATATTGCCGTTTTCCAGATTAGCCAGGCCAAGACGACTTTTCTTTGAAAAGCTGGTTAGTTCGAATTCTGGACATGCATCTAGGTACGTTTTTCACTTCACCCCACGTGATTGATTTTTATCCTTCCAGTTGTGTTCGATATTCAATTCATGGTTTTCATCAACGAGGAGAGAAGAGTCATGGCTTATTTTTTGTCCGATTGTGGCCGCGTTCATGTCAAGAGTTGTGCTGGTGTATGATGTGCAGTTGTCATTCGTATCTGCTGTAGTCTCCGCCGACACCTTATTCACCAGCTCTTTGTAGTCATCAAGGGAAATTCGGTCTTCTCACATTTTTTGTGAGTGTGACCAGTGGATAGAGAACATATAAGATTCTCAGTTGAATTTTTTTTGCAAAAAGAAATATTGATTTTTTGCAAAATTATAGCTATTGTAAAATGCGCACGCATGAACTATTATTCAAATGCGCCGGAAAAGGCCGATCTTTCCCGAGCCTAATAGTGACGTCACGATGTTGTTCCCGAACGTGCTGAATAGCCATAAAGCACGGAAATTATACGTGAAAACTGTTTGTCGTAATATTCTAACGCAAATAAACTGATGTGGCGTGTACTACGAGTTACCGATGGTGTTATGTGCCCTTGTGTAAAAATACTACAAAAAGTGCACCAAGTAAAATATTCGTCGTAGTTCCATGAGACGAAAAAAGGCGAGAGGTATGGTTCGCGATGGCACGTCGTCCTGATAAACCAACAAATTCAAATTATTTTTGCTGTCAAGATCATTTCAATGTAATTTTTCAAATTTCAATTTAATTTTTCAAATCTCATTCTCGCGAGCAGTTTCGATACACCTAACCTATAAATTGTTTTTCAGTTAAAAGAGGACATGGAAAATTATGTTTGCTTTGCTTCAATGGGTGGCCCTATAAAAATGAAAAAAAATGCTGTGCCACATATTTTCGATTGCCAGTCAGGTCGTAAAAGATGTTTTCATCCTCGCCCGACATCTGACAAAAGGAGACGTAAAGCAGATGTAACCGATCTTCTTGCCACGCCAAGTTCTTCGTCGTTCACTGAAGCTGCCAGCAAAGAAAATGTTTCCCTCAATATCAAGACAGCAACGGAGGTAAATCCGTAACTAATACTTTCAATGTTGGCATTGCAGTAACTATACTATTGAAATGTATACTTTTTTCATACATTCAGGAACCTTTCCACTTAGATATCGATGATGCTCGTATCGCTCCGGAACTTCTTATACAACTTCTGGTATCAGAGGCTAAAATTAAGAGCAAACCTGCTGAGAAAACCTTTCAAAATAAAGGGGTGCAAGTTAATATGCCACGTTCATACAATTTTCGCAGTAAATACATGTCATGCAATATAAAAGCCAGTACTACGGATGCAATATGTTCACCACAGAAGATTAACACACGAGATGCTAAGAATTCACCGATAAAAGCTTCTGGTCAAATCAAAATATCTACGGAGATACCGTTTCGACTATGGTATCTTCATTCGCTCGAGGGACATCAAGCGATTGGGAGCCACTTTCCGCAGAAGAGAAAGAGATCGAAACAAATCAACGACAAGAATTGAAAGCTACAGCTTCATTACTCACAAATTATTTCATAAGTACTGATCCAAAAAATTACATTGGTGTTTCAAGAGAATGGAATTGGATTATAGATCTTCTGCATATTCACACAAAAATTAGCGCTGATGATATAAAATTAATTTTAATGAAGATTAAGTTGGACGACACGTTTAAAAGATTGGGCGAACAATTTGGGATGTCAACAAGTCAAGCAAGTAAAGTATTTAATAGTTGTGTCCCAAAATTAGCTCACATGCTGAAACCTTTGATATATTTTCTTTCGAAAAATAGTATTAAAAAAACATAATCGACTGTTTCGAAATACAAATCGGATAACCATCAAATAGCGTTCATCAAGCATTAACCTGGTCGGAATATAAGAAATGCGACACATTGAAATATTTAATATCATCCACACCTGATGGATTTATCAACTATATATCCGCAGGATATGGCGGAAGAATAAGCGATACACTTATCACAGAAATATGTGGTTTTTTAGAAATATTACCAGAAAAATGTGGGGTAATGGCTGATCGTGGATTCAAACAGATTCAAGTTCTTCTGAACAAAAAAAAGTGTACACTTATTCGTCCCCCAAGTGTATCGTCTAATGTGAAGCTGACAAAAACAGAAGTATTGGAAACGAAACGTATTGCAAGCTTGCGTATACATATTGAACGAGTTATTCGGCGATTGAGGGAATATAAAATGCTCATACCCCATGCTTGTCTTCCGCACAGTTATACGTCTGTAATCGATTATGTCATAATAATCGCTGCAGCACTCATAAATATACAGCCGCCAATAATAAAAACGTGAATAGAATTCAAATGCGTAAAAAAGTCTTTCATGTAGTTGATAATATTTATTGTTTAATCGGAACATATTGTGAACAAATCGATGTAGACGGAATATTATAAGAAAAGTGAAATATAATAACTTTCTTAATTACATAAGTTTTTGAACATTTTTGAGAAAATATAATCTTTCCAAAATTTTGTTGCCTTATCGATTATCTCATTAATATATTCTTCATCGAACGTTTCCCAAAGAAGAGTAATGTTCTTCGTATTTTCAAAACTTGGATCTGCCACACAAAAAATGCCTTTATGTTTACCGGTCGCAAACATTTGTAAATGCATTTGGGCTTTGCATTTGTCATTCATTTTGCCTTGGGGTAAAAACTTGTCAAACGTTTTTACTGTTGATGGGCATTTCACTTCCACAATGAAGTCGTCACATATGGCATCAGGTGAAGCGCCTAACATTGGGAATGATGGCACCAACTGCAGACAGCAATTTTGAAAAATAATCCTGTTTTTTCGGAAGGTTCTTGTAACACCGCTGATTCTAATAGTCTTCCTCGCTGCATTTGTTCTGTATCGAATACTTTTGCTGCTCCAGTCACTTGTTGGATAAATGAACCATCTTCTATTCTGCAACCAGTCGCTTCGTATATCTTTGATGCTGTAACTCTCCCGTACCGAAGTTCATGCCAAAGAAGTGTATCACTCTGAGCACGAGTAAATTTTTCGGCGACGTCACACAAATCATGTGACATCTCTGTTGTTGGGAATGCAATAAAATCATCAACCAACTCTCCATCGTTCTAGATAAATTTCATAAGAAGTTGATGAATCGACAGTGACACAATTTTGCAATTTTTTAGTTCGAAGTTATGCCTTGTAAGCTGACTGTCCACCTGTTTCTCTTCCGCCTCTTTAACGAGAGCTTGGAAAAACGTCGTATTCTCTGGCATTGGTCTAAAAACAGATGAAGTTTCTGTCATTTCGGAACACGCGATGAATTTTTTCGCCGTGCCTACGGATGCTAAAGCGGATCGACGCCAGTAGCATTCAATTTCTGTGACTGATGGGTGTTCTGAACGACGATAAATCCACATCAAAAATGCAGTAGCATGTTTGCAACCACCTGTAAAAAAATACGATACAATTAATATACATATTATCAACAAATATATATAAATAAATCGTGAATCTGAATATGATCGTACCATTTGGTTTACTGCACAATTAACTATCAATATTGAGGTTTATGATATTGACGCAGCGATAGCACTTTTCATCAAGAAGTTGATTGTTACAGTGCTTTGAAGCAACAAAATAATCATAAATCTTAATATTGATAACATTTCATTCGCTGCGCACTTGTGGGTTATTTTTTTCCATTAATGGATTTTTGCACATATATCAGGAACTTCTGATTATTTGTATTTAGATACATTATCTTACTTACCACTGGCTGCTGCGCAATCGTGACATTCCACATTCATAATTTTTTCTTCCTCTTCGTTCACAGTTAGCGTAACAGAATACCCTTGGTTTCTCACTCGGTGCTCAGTACACACTCTGCATTTTACTTTACAAATATGTCGATCCCTTTGGGGACAGACATAACCTATAGCTTGATCGCCATACTTTTCTCGGCTTGACCTAAGGAATAGAATCGTTGAATATTAAGTTTTTTCGTTCAACAGAGTTTTTTCCTATGAGATACAACTAAAATTATGAAGCTTTGCATAAATAATGGTTACTTACATTGCAGCCTTTGCGTGGCGAATTTCGGCAGCATTGAATTGATCACCGTTCCTGATATATTCACACACCATAAACATATCAACTTTCGGTAAATTCTAAGAATCGGCTTTCACGAAACCAGATTCGAGACGATTTGCCATTTTCTACGATTATGAGCCAAGAAAATAATAAATTGTGTTCTGATTGACACCTGGAACGTGTAAAGACTTGGTGAATATGAGCCCGCGAAGTCGGCAACAACATCGTGACCTCAAACCAGTGGCGTGGCGTTTTGACATCACGTGATAAAATTTAAACTTGAGTGATTTTTAATGTATTATTATTTAATATAATAATAATTATTTTAACGTAAAAATATTATCAATGGCTTTTACTAATGATATACTATGGAAAAAAAAACATTTAACCATTTCTAAAATTTATGAGAAGACCGAATTGGAGTTGAACTCGTCGCAGATTCTCTTATACTCTGGATGGAGCTAGATGCATCCTTCTTCGGGCAGTCATCTTGAATTGCCCAATCCTAAAATGCAACAGCTAGCTTTGCTCGACCGTCGAACAACAACAAATGCGTAGCGACATACTTGTCCACCCTCATCGGTCGAGATTCGTTACGCAACATAATGTGCTTCACATCGTTCATTTCGGATTCCACAGGTGCTGAGCTCAGATTTATTTTACCGTATCCAAAAACTCCTATCATTACGCCTGTATACAATGGGAAGTAGTATAGTAGAGTCTTTAATTTTTTGCATATTTCTGGGACGTAATATGGGTTTAGCTGATCTCCTGTGCTTGACAATGCTACCGTATTGCGACATTCATATATTAAACCATGAGCCCAGGTCACAACGTTACAATCGTCTATTGTTGTTTCACACTCGTCAATACAATCGTCGTTGTCGGGAAGTTCTTTGGGGATTTCTGAATCATCGAGACCTTTGATCTTCCCGGTAATCATGCAGCGGGCACATTCAGCTGGCACCTCCTGTCGTAGGCTATCTTTTCCTACGTCTTCGCTAAGGTACAGAATGACAATACTTGTCGCCAATTCCACGAATCGAGCGAAGATTGTTTGTTTGGTGAGCAATGCTAGGGCAAAAAGATAAAACTTTTTAACTTTCGGGTTTTTCAGTGTTGAAAAAAATTTCCACCGCGACAAGAAATGTATGTAATGGCATATATCCAACCGTATGAAACATTTAGGGACCTTCATTCCAGATTTATTTGAAAGTAAAGCATAGCACGTCGACAAGTAAGCCTTGAGACTTGAGCTTTGACCAAATGCCTTTGCAATGGCATTGAGCAAAGCTGTATCGAAGTCGCATACTACTGTTGATGGAAGAGGGAATCCGGATTTCTATTTTTCACCAATTCTCAAAAATTCAAAAAGCCAATACTGAATGACATTTACATTTTGGGCGGCGCTCAACATTTGAAAGGCTGGCACCTTATACGTCCTAGTATCGACCAGTGCCTGGTAAAGATAAATGTGTGGACTTTGTTCTCCACTTGGTAATAGTAATTTCTTCACCAATGAACCGGTGGCATCGATGTACACAACATCATGGTTATCTATATACACCGCCATTTGTGTGGGGGTCCAATAGTGGACAAAGAATGGATCGTAACCTATAGCATGTATAGACCCCACATAGTCAATGTATTTCATGTTAGTCAAACATGTGATTGCCCACGCGCCTTTTACTTTTAAAAATTTATCCCGTATCTCCTGCCTTCCTTTTCGCAACGTCGCTGGCCGATAGAAGTTCGGAGGTTTGCCGTCATACATATATCCATATTATCCCTAGCATAATTTCTGCGCCAAATCGTAGCCGACCCAGTCGCCAATGATTCTGTCACTTCGATTCCTTTTTCACCGTTCAGAGGGCGTTTTTTAACATGTTCGATCGATGGATTGAACCCTGATACACAGCAATCCATCTGAACATCAGCATTTTTTGGAGGCTTATTAGCAATAATGCCTATCAAAGTACATTTACAATGTAGGCAGTAAGCGTACACCATAACGTAGATTCCCGTTTCGGAAACCGTGCACCGCTTAAACATGAAGGGAAGAGGTAGTTTAGTTTCTTTAAACACCAGTTCAAATACCGCGTTTGTCCATCTACCACGACGCAAAATGGAATACTTACGTTGGACCTTAGCGATCGACTTGTATATGATTCTTTCAGAGTCTAGATCGTGCCACACTTTGAGCGGTATTTCAATGACAAAATTAATGTCTGTCTCTTTTGTCGTTCGATTGAAAGATTCATCATCTTCGATAGATGATGATGTTATATTTATTGGCCGTTGTAAATTATGATACTGAAGTAGTGCGTCATGAATGCCGTATCTGTTTAGAAGTATCACAGTGTATATGTACTTCGGTGTCATTGCTTCTCCTAATAATTTACGGATTTCCGTATACACATAAGCTTTAGGGGGAACGGGTCTTCCGTCATCATTGAGGACGTGTCTATATTCAGGACTCAGGAGCTGTTTGAACAATTCCTTTACAGGAGCCATTCTCGCTAAGTCTAATACGAATTGAAATCTATATTCATCGACAAGCCTTGCCGCGTTATCCAGGCAAGATATGTGATATTAAGACACGATAACTATGAATCAGTATGACGAATGGAGTAAAATAATTTTTAACGATCCTGAAAATTTTGATGCATTAAAAATCTAACCTCCGTGTTGGATTCGGAGAGGGCTGTGTGGAGAATAAGTGGACACGAAATATATAGAAAACAACTGAGAATAGTGTATTTATACATGTACACTGATATAAGTAGTGGATAACAATATAGATTAATGAAATAACGCTTCGCACTGAGCAAGGATGCGCAAGATATCTTTGGATATATTTTTAGTTTTAAGCTTTCTATTATTTTTGATTTCTTTTTGCTCTCAGCAGCATGTGGTGTTACACAGACATTTTTAACCTCTCTAAAGGAAGTGACGCACGTTCCGGAATGTTCCAGTAATATATATTTTGCGCCTGCGCATACACCAATGTTGCCAACTCTCAATCATGAATTATAATATTACCAACACTCCGAAAAGCATAACGTTTACAGAGGGCTCAAGTTATGAAACAAGGTTGGAAATAAAGCTTGATGAACTTAATTTTTTATTCGTTTTCATTAAGCCAAATGTAGATATAAGTTATTCAGAGGTGATTCTTCTACGAATGTGCCCTGTATCGAAAATCCAAATTTAACTGTTTGTTTTCTTCTCTCATTTAGTCGTTGAGCGCGTTCGATATTTTGCATACGTGCGAAGGTAGATTTTCAGATATTGTGACGTTCTTTATGCTGACCCCAATGGAGTTTATTCCGTATACATTTTCTTCAAAAGGGATACAAACTTCTACAGGCCTGAATCTCAGAATCGTTCAAAACTTGTTATTGTTGTAACATGTGTTGTAAATTTTGAACGAGATACAAATCTTCCGTCTCCCGTTTAATTTCAAGTGATACTATTTTTCTAATAAATCCCTTTTATATTCACTCTCAACATGCTTCCTCCTTTTACTTTATTTTGAATTCCGTTGAAAATATTTGGTAGTTTCGTGACTATTAATGAAAATTTCCTGGGTAGCGTTCACTAATTATTGTGAAATTGTTGAAAGACGTTGCCACAGGTCTTTTTCGTGGTTTTATCCGGAAAGAATTTCATTCGACTCATGGTTAGTTTCTTCTGGATGATAGGTGAATTGAGGATTTATTTTAATTTTGAATTATCTGGCGCCCAATCAATTTCGAATTGTTTCTGAGTTCTGATGCGATAAATACTTTTGAATAATTTGTTTGAAATTGGAATCAATTCTATAATGGTTTCTGAATTTTTAATGTGCTCACTGTAGATTTGAGTCAATTACAGCAATAAAAAACTCCATTCGATATCTCTATAACGTTTGTAAATGAATTTAATTATTCGACAACTACGTGTATATGACATGAGAGTTTTAAAAGAACTGAGTTTGGAAAAACACGTTAAACAAAATTCTTTCCTTTCATGAAATACAAATGGAACAGATCATATTAATTGATCTTTGATTGAATCAAACTAAATCTCATTAAAAAAGGGCGGCACAAGTTGGTACAAACACGGCACAATCTAACACAATCGAAAAAATTCAAAAATCTCGAAAGATCCGAGCCGTGTGTAAATTTTGCAATTTGCTCGATGATTTTTCTGGATTTTCTCAACTCTTCTCGAATGTTTGGGAAAATAGAGTACGGCACAAGTTGGCACAAGCATGGCACAATCCAGCACGGTCAAAAACATTCAAAAATCTCGAAAGATCCGAGCCGTGTGTCAATTTTTCAATTTGCTCGATGATTTTTCTGGATTTTTTCAACTTTTCTCGAATGTTTGGGAAAATAGAGCACGGCACTAGTTGGCACAAACATGGCACAATCTAGCACGATCGAAAAAATTCAAAAATCTCGACAGATCCGAGCCGTGTGTAAATTTTTCAATTTTCTCGATGATTTTTCTGGACTTTCTCAACTTTTCTCCAATGTTTGGCAACTAGAGCACGGCACAAGTTGGCACAAATGCGGTACAACCCAGCACCATTTCTCTCAACCTAATTTTTTTTTTTCTTTCCGTGTGAATAATGGACTTTTCGAAAAAATGAACTACGGCACAAGTTAGCACAAATGTAGCACAACCCGGCACAATTTTTTTTTTTTTTATCCCAAAAGTGCTGGGCTTATCAGATTTTCGATTTTTGGGGAATCCTTTGAAGTTAGGAAAGGCGGATTGACGGCACAAGTTAGCACACCCTTAGCACAATTCAGCACAATTTTTATAATCATTATTTTCGAAAAGTGCTGGGCCAACTTCACACACATGAGAAAATATCTTCAAAGTTCGCATTCGGTCACTGCTGACTCGATACCACGCAAGTTCTTCGTCTATTTCTCGCAGGCTGGCCATACTATCTTTAATTTGAAACTGCGAAAGGCCATAAAATGATTGCATCGATGACGACAACAATGATGTTTTCATTTTATTTATGGGGCATTTCCTGTCAAAACATATTCGCCGTCGTCGCCGATGCAATCATTTTATAGCCTTTCGCAGTTTAAAATTAAAGATGGTGTGACCAGCCTGCGAGGAAATCGGTTGCAAGAGCGAAACAGCTCTTGGTTAGTATATATATCAGTGAGCTCTTGTCTTACGTGAGTGAGCGTAAGAGGGAGGTGCTTGTTCATGAACCAAGACGGCTTTGGAATCACCTAAGTCCATACAACTAATTGATTCAAGGTGTTTTTGGGTCGGAAAGACCGATCCTTCTTTTTGCCCATCAGAGGAAGTCCTTTATATTATCCATATTTACCTTTATTTCAGGGGTTAAGGCAAAAGAACTACACAATAACGGGGTTTTCTCATAGGTACATGCCTCAAAAAAACCGCACACGTAACAGTATAAGGTTTGATCTGCAGTGTCTCAACAAGATTTTCAAGGTTATTATGATTAGCATGTAGGCTTCTAATATTGATACATAGTGTCAAAATGTGTTTATCATCTATATTTTTATTAAGGATTCCAAGATCAGAGAGCAATATTTCGTCATGTATCATTCCTTTTCTTATTCCATCGATGTTGATAGCTTCATTGAAGTTGCCGTTCTTCTTTAAATTACATTAGCACGATCTTGTTTCCCTTTCTTACTCCATGTCGATAATATAGGTTTTATTACATAAACAATCGTATCAATCAGCTTTTTAACCTTGGATTTTATAATTTGACACACACTCATAGCAGTAGCTGGATGGTTTACATCCTGACTGGTTTTGTACTTGGTGTCACTATAAATGCAAGCATTTGAACTCCACACTATGACATAAATTTGTTCGACTGACTTGAACATTTGAGGCAAACACTATTATTTTTGCACCTATGATCATTATGACCAAATTTACCACAATTATTGCATGATCTGTCATTAATCACGTCATACACCTTGCAGTTTTGATATACCACAAAATCTTTGTTTTTCTTTTATTTTATATGTTTACATATTTCAATTGTCACCTCTAAGATTGAACTGCCTAATCCATTTATTTGGTTTCTGTACATGTGGCGTACATGATACGTGTTATTCAAATTACTGAAATTCAATGAGTTTAATCTGTAGCTTCATTAATTGAAGTGAGAATAAAACTAATCGTATGTAAGATGTTGGCAATGATTGTTGTAAGTAAATTCATCATTTTGAGGTTGGCAATAAACGGCAGCGTTTCATTCTTCGCTCTCTAGTGGCGCTTGCTATACGCAGACATAAAAGTTGACCTGTGTTGTGTTATAAAAGTAATATCCATTCCCATCAATTGATCAATTTGTATTTTACATGCACTAGCTGACCGACTGGATTCTAATAACTTTTCAGTAGCATTGACATTATTTTCATTCATACAGCTTATAATAATTTCATTCTCAATCTTCGTATAAATTTCTTTAGCTTGTATAGATCTATTTTATCAAGTAATGATCGACTTTCTCGTTCATGCCCGTTGGTTTATCATCATTGATCTTCTTTACTATAATTTCTTCTATCTCTCTACTATAATCTTTTCAGCTGATATTTATTAATATTAGTTATTTCAGCAAAGGTTTTCTAATTCACTTGTTCCCATTGTTGCTTTTTTCTGGTTCCTTTATATTTCATTTTACTCTCTAAGTTGTTGGTTCAATTGCTTCAGTAATGTATTTTCTCTTTTCGTAATCTCAAGTTCAACATCTGCATCATCAGTTATTGCATTCAGTTGTTTGTAACTGACCTTTCAGTTCTTCCAACGTTTCATTCTGTGCTTCTCCTTTACTTTCTCCTTTTTTTTCGTTTTGATTCCTGATATAATCACTCGAATCATTTGATTTAGTTTAATGCAACTAGCTAGCCTGATGACACCGTCAACTAAAATTAAATTTGAAACATTTTTAACTAAAGTTATTTAACAATTCTAGATTTAGATTGATTCAGTTTGCCTAGCAAAATTCAACCTCACAATCTAATTGAGGACTTGAAAAACTATTTATCTGAATTTAATGCCAAAGAGAGTAAAAGTAAGCTTCAAAATAAGATACCAAATTAAATGTCATAAAGTTTGAAAAACAATGCTGGTCAATAATAATACTTGAATTACAATGGTGCACAGAATGATTCCTCGGTAGAACGAATTGGCGGCAACGGTTAAGTAACAAACTTATCGCTATTGGCTCGATCAATGTAAAATGATGGGATATTCAGCCATTATCATCTGTAGTATATCCCGCTCTTCAATTTTGCCTCAACTGATGTTAAGAAGGTGGCTATGGCCTGATGAAATTCACTCTGGCACCTGATGTCTGACGGAACAACCAGGTTCGATGGTTATAATGATTGCACCGCTTGAGAAACCAGGATCCTTGCCACCTAAACGTTTTGACCATCAGGTAAGGCATAATTTTCCTCGCGTTAATCAAAGTTTAAACTTCGAGCCTGCTGAAAAAAAAACGAATTTTATCATTGAATCCATGTTGAAATATTGTAATTGTCAAAGATCACGTAATTAGAAATTTACCTGCATGCTTCCATGCCTGACAAACTTAGTCCCGCTTTGACAATGAATTATTTCGTACCTGAAAATATTAGAAGCTATTATTATCAGACTGGATCTTTTGGTATTTTTGGATACAACTAATATCCAATAAAATGCACAAAACGTAAATCATTAATGACGCATTTTTAATTTTATGTAAATAAAGAATCTGTTCACAATAAACATTGTTTTTACTCACCTACCTCTGTTTGTCCAAACTCCCACTTGTTAATGACATTTCACATTGAATTTCAGATTTTTTCTTTCAATAAATAACATCCAATTTCTGTATCATTTGATATTTGCGTCGGTTGAATATTTTCCGATATCGACCACGGTATTGCTGTATTCTTAGACAATTCACGCTACGTAAAAATAAACAACAACATAACCTCAATCCACGATATTATGCACGAGAGATTTACAGCTCTTGAGTCTTGTCTCATTTTGTGTACGTTGGCCCCCTGCTCAGCAGACGAAAACATCGCCGCGGGGCGATTTCACCGACCAATGAGATTGAATTATTTGGCGCATGCGCATTGTATGTGTTGTTATTTAAGTTCGTGGCAGGTTTCGCAGGGTTAAATAAAGCGATGCGAGCGGATTACAATATAACGGAAAGAATATCTTTATTTAAAGTGGAAAGGAGAAACTTTAGAAAAAGGGGGGCGAGAGAGGCGTGTGTTTACAGTATAGTGGCCTGGGCGAGAGAGCCTCCAAAACAAGAGAGCGTACGCAGACGCGAGTTCGGGAGACTCTCCCCAGCGCCTCTTTGGGCCATGTCGCTCCAACTAGGAGAGGGATCTCATTTTCCAACACTCCCACTTTGGATCGACATGTTTACAATTTTTGGTCTCTCAATTACATTGAGTTTATCTCGTAGATACAAGAATTTTGGTTTCGCGAGCGGTTTGGTAAATAAATCAGCTAATTGCTCGTCTGTATGGATGTACTCCAAGTCAAAAACCTTGTTTGCGTAATTTTCGCGCACAAAATGAAAACGCACGTCGATGTGCTTTGAAAACTTTGTAATTTGCGGATTTTTAATGAATTTTATGGCGCTCTGATTGTCCACGTACATCGTGGGAGCTTCTCTTTTGTGTTTAATGACTAGCTCGTTGAGTAGTCTGTCTAGCCAGACTATTTCTTTGGCCGTTTGACTCGTCGCGTAATATTCCGACTCCATCGTTGACAACGATGTCGACTTTTGTTTTTGCGAGCCCCATATCACAGGTGTTTTTTCAATTTGCACAAAAAACCCGGTTGTGGATTTTCTGTCGCCCTTGTCTCCGCCAAAATCTGCGTCGCTATAGGCGTTTATCTTAAAATTGTTAGGTTCGTTCGGAAACAAAATTCCGTGGGCGACACTACCTTTAATATATTTTAATATTCTTTTTACCGCGTTCCAATGCACTTTTCTTGGCGATTGGGAATACTGACTCACCACGCTCACGGAATAAGCTATGTCGGGCCTTGTCACGGTGGCCAGGAACAGCAGACTGCCAACTGCTTCCTGATATGGCACGTTGATGACCTCGTCTCCGTAGCTCGGGTCTCGTAAGCTTAGGTCGGTGTGTTGATCCGCTGGAATAGACACGCTGTTCGCATTCTCCATGCGAAAACAATCGAGTACCTTTTGCGCGTATTTTTGTTGATTTGCGAAGATCGATCCGTCCGGGAGGCGTTGTATTTCCATCCCCAGAAACATTCCCAATGGGACGACTGTGATCTCCAGAGCCGATGCCAAGTGCTGTAACAGATTCTCAATTTTTGCTTTACACGTTGAAGCGATTAATCCATCATCGATGTAAATTGCAAGAATCAAGGTGTTGTCGTCATGGTACGAGACGAAAACGCACGGATCGGCCGAAGTCGCCTTGAGATTGTGTTTTTTCAAGAAATCTACAAATTTCATGTTCCAGCATCTCGCTGCTTGCTTGAGACCGTAGAGTGCCTTTTTGAGTTTGCAGATTTTTCCGGAGTCGTCTTTGAAACCTTGCGGCTGTTTCATATAGATATCCTCTTCGAGCTCTCCGTGGAGGAATGCCGTTTTAACGTCGAACTGCGCAAGATGCATGTCTGTTGATGCTGCGATGGCCAGTATGGACCGAATCGACGGAAACCTCACCACGGGACTAAAAGTTTCTTCGTAGTCGATTCCCGGACGTTGCGAAAAACCTTTGACGACTAATCTCGCCTTGAATCGTTCGTGGTTTTTGTCTATCCCTGTTTTTCGTTTGTATATCCAACGATTTGGGAGTACCTTTGCTCCTGGCGGCGGCACTACGAGTTCCCAAGTTTTGTTTTGTCGCAACGATTCCATTTCGTCCATCATCGCATCACGCCAGGCTTCGCTTTGCGGGCTCTGCGTGGCTTCCTCGAAGGTCGTTGGCTCTGCGGTTTCGGTGAGGAAGAGGTTTTCGATGTCCAATTCGTAGTCTCCGTATCTCTGGGGCTGACGCAGAGTCTCTCTGCTCCGCAACCGTCGTGCCTCTTCCTCAGGCTGTGGACCTGCGTTATCCAATGTTGCTCCTGCGTCTTGGAAATCTTCGTCACCCGATTCACTCGAGGTCGTTTCTTGTTGTTCCGTTTCTTCGTCTTCGCTGGAGAGGATCGGCACGTTGATTGTCGCGTGTTTGCTCTCCTCCTCTCTTCGCTCGAATGTGCCCTTTGTTTCAGACATGAATTTGACGTCGCGAAGCGTGTTCACCTTGGCCTCAGCCGGATACCACACCCGGAAGCCCTTGGTGCAATCGTCGTAGCCTACGAAGTAGCCCTTTTTGGCCTTTGGGTCCCATTTCTTTCTTTTTTGCTTCGGAATGTGCGTCCACACTTTAGTTCCGAAAATTTTGAAGTTGATGTCTTTGGGTGGTTTCCCAAACCACAATTCATACGGCGTTTTTCCCGGGACGCTGCTCGTTCCAGTACGATTGAGGATGAAAGTTGCCGTGTTGACCGCTTCTGCCCAGAGTCTCGACTCCAAACCTCTTGCATGGATCATGCTTCGCGCTGCCTCCACGATTGTCCGGTTTTCGCGCTCAATTGCCCCGTTTTGTTCCGGCGTGTAGGCAACACTGGTTTCGTGTTTTATTCCGTTCCTGAGCATGAGGGATCTCATCTCTTTATTTGTGAATTCGAGGCCATTGTCAGTTCTTAAAACCTTTATTTTTCTCCCAAGTTGAGTTTCAACGTTTTTTAGAAGGTTTTCGGAAAATGTTTTGACTTCGTCCTTTTGGCTCAGAAAATACACGAATTTATAATGCGAAAAATCGTCTTTGAACAGTAAAAAATACCTGGATCTTCCGATGGACGGATTTTCCATTGGTCCACACAAATCTGCATGAAGCAGCTCACCCGGTTCGTTCGACTGGGATTGACTCTTCGGGAAGGGTTTCCTGTTCATTTTTCCTTGCGCGCAGCCGTCGCAAGACCAATCGCTGACCGGTTTCGTTTTTATGTTCCATTTTTGTAGGACGCTGCGGACGTGCTGAATGTTTTGATGCGCCAATCTTTCGTGCCACGTTTTTAGCGAAGCGTCTTCACTGATGTTGGCTCGCTGCGGAATCAACTCGCTGTCCTCAGTGTCCGGAGCGCACACCCTGAATTTCATTTTGTACAGGTCTTCGAAGCGTTCTCCCACTGCGACTGTAACCTTATCCTTTTTTAGGTTACAAAATTGCTTATCTGAGGTCATTTCCAATCCTTTATCGAGGGCTGAGGACATAGAGAGTAAATTATACTTGAGTTGCGGAACCCAAAGTACTGGCGCCAAGTGGTGTTTCTCCCACTTTGACCCGTTGAACGAGAGGATGTCTATTTCTCCCACGCCTTCTCCCCATATAATATTTCCATTTCCAACTCTGATTGGAATTCGCTCGATAAGTTTTTCAAGTTTGACAAACCATTGTCGATACGGAGACATGTGTTTGCTCGCAGCGGAGTCTAAATACCAGTCCGTAGAAGCTTTTTCGGACGATAAGACATTTGCACTAAGCGTACCTGTTACGAAGGCGCTGCCTCTGCTTTCTGATCCACTGCTCTGCTGATTTTTGCTCGTTGTGGCTTTTAGGCTGCGACATTGATTTCTCCAGTGCCCAGCTTTTCCGCAGTGGTTGCAGCGGCCCGGTCTCTTTCCTTTTGCTTGGCGTTTGTCGCTTGCCTTCGCTGAAAACGCTGTGTTTCCTTGGCCCTCCGCTGTGCCGAGTCGAAGTTCCTGCATGGTGAGACGTGCAGTAAGATTTGATAGCGTTTGTTCTTGTTGACTTGTCGAGTCCCACGCTGTTGCAAAATGCTGGTAGGAAGGCGGCAAGGTCATTAATATTTTGGTAATGATCATGCTATCCGATACTGGCTCTCCAAGGATTTTCAACCTGCACGCTAAGTCGTTTATCTTTGCAATGTGCATGGATATGTCATCCGACGGATCTTTCCCCAGCGAGTACCAATTTTGTTGCAGGAGGTGCTTCGATGCCTCGCTTTTGTTTTCAAATATCGCATGCAACTTGTCCCACATATCTTTTGCTGATTCGCAATTTATTATGTGAAGCATGCACTGTCGACTTACCGTCTGCACAATTATTTTTTGAGCCGCACTGTCGAGCTTTGTCCATCTTTCTAACCTTTTCTCGAAGGCAGCGACGGCCTCAGCTGTCGTCTCGGTTGCCGAATGTACCGGCTTTGTCAGATTTCCATTTATTATTTCGATCGCTCCGCTCGCGAGAATGAGAACTCGAATTTCGAATTTCCATAAATTCCAGTTATCGATTCCTGAGAGTTTTTCAATTTTTGTGAGTTCGTCGTCCGGCATGGCTGTTTTGCACTTTGCACGAGGCTGGCTTACCTATAAGGACTACTCGCGATTTCGAACACGCGATCGCGGAAGTTACTTTTCTTATATCTCACAAAATATTGTTCACTTCACTTCCCTGGGCCCATAACCTGTTGTTATTTAAGTTCGTGGCAGGTTTCGCAGGGTTAAATAAAGCGATGCGAGCGGATTACAATATAACGGAAAGAATATCTTTATTTAAAGTGGAAAGGAGAAACTTTAGAAAAAGGGGGGCGAGAGAGGCGTGTGTTTACAGTATAGCGGCCTGGGCGAGAGAGCCTCCAAAACAAGAGAGCGTACGCAGACGCGAGTTCGGGAGACTCTCCCCAGCGCCTCTTTGGGCCATGTCGCTCCAACTAGGAGGGGGATCTCATTTTCCAACAGTATGTATAGTTTCAAGAGATTGTCCCGGTATGTCTATGAATAACTTACAGCGCCGCGTAGTGGCCAGTAGTGGCAAAAAAAATTTGGACAATAATGCGGCTACCCCCACCACTCAAAGGATCTAGCCGCAGAAACATGTCAAAAATGCTCCCGAAGATTTTCAGCGCGGAATAGGGGAAAAAAATTTGTCATCCAAAGGAACACATTTCGACCAAAATTGAACCCTCTAATGTTCCTATTTATTGCGGACTGTCAAATATAGCGTTTTGACGTTTTTTCTTTTTTTCTTCGACCTCATTGAAGCTATCGTACTAAAAAAAATCACGAATACGAAACTGGTCAGAATACGTAAAAACACGTATTTTTTTACCCATCTTGGCGTCAATTTCGAGGAGAAAAAAAATTGAGAAGTTTTCTTTTCCTGTTTTCACTATGATAAAATAGACTTGCATCCATCATTATTTTTTAGAAAAAGTATGTGTTCAAAGTACAAGACTTCTAATTTTTTCAGATTTTTCGCATTGTTGCACCATTGTCAAAAAAAATAAAAACAGCATTTTTTACCAGTTTTCCGTGGTTGTTCAGTATCTGGATATTCGATGGTCGATTTATTTCACTTCCGAGCTCGCTTCTACAAATACACGTACAGACACATTGTTCCAAAACGAAACTCGAGATTTCACCCTGAGCTAGCTAGCTAATATGACCCAATATCAAATCAGCAGGAACGGTAAATGATTTTTTTTAGTATTTATATTTATATTTCACATTTACACTGGAGGTCACTCAAATTCACGTTTTAGTGTTAATTTTACGTGGTAGGTTGGAAATAAATAGTCCTATATGTATTTGAAAATTTCACTTATTTATAAAATGCATACCAAATAGTTTCAATCTTCGTCACTGTCATCATTAATTACCAGATTAACTTTTTCGATATTAAAAAGACGCGATAAAATCGCGTGGGGGTCTTATAATTTTCGAAAGATACCTAGCGTGGGAGAGATAATATATGATGGCGGCCACGTGTGAGCAGCTTCCAACAGTGCGTAATCCATTGGCGCATTCGCATGATTACAAAAAATGATGACAGAATTGAGATTCTAAATTTACATCGGGAATCTCCATGAGTAGTATCGGCCAATCGATATATTTTTGAAGCAATTCTTTTTTTTTTTTGTCTGTTGTGTATTTGTAGGAGCGTGCCTGGAAGTGAAATAAATCAACCATAGAATACCCAGGTACTGAAGAACCCCGGAAAACTAGTAAAAAATGCGGTTTTTATTTTTTTTTTTTGACAGTGACGCACCAATGCGAAAAATCTGAAAAAATTAGAAGTTTTGTACTTTGAACACATACTCTTTCTAAAAAATAATGATAGGTGCAAGTTTATTTTATCATAGTGAAAACAGGAAAAGAAAACTTCTTAATTTTTTTTCTTCTCGAAGTTGACGCCAAAATGGGTTAAAAAATACGTTTTTTTACGTATTCTGACCAGTTCCGCGTTTGTGATTTTTTGTAGTACGATAGCTCCAATGTGGTCGCAGAAAAAAAGGAAAAACGCCAAAATGCAATACTTGACAGTCTGCAATAAATAGGAAAATTAGAAGGTTCAAATTTGGCCGAAATGTGTTCCTTTGTATGACATATCTTTTGCCCCTATTCCCAGCTGAAAATCTTCGGGGGTATTTTTGACATGCTTATTCGGCTAAACCCTTTCAGTCGCTTGCAAGACCTGTATGTAAGACCGTGGTAACGTCCTAACCTCAATGCGCTATTCTTTCCGGAGAATTTCACAGCTCTTTTCCCATATCGTGCGAGTTAGCCCCTTACTTCACAGTCGAAAATATCATTGTGGGACGATCTCGCAGACTAATGAAATTGAATTATTTGGCACATGCACAGTTGATTTCTAAGTTTCAAGAGATGGTCCCGGTACATAATTTCAGTTTTGATTGTATAGTGTCATACTAATCATTTCTTACCAATATTTATTAATAATCCTCACCTATACAGAGCAACACAATCAACGACTCCTCTGTAATGCAATTTAGAATGTATGGTGTGGCTTTCCAGTGCTGCGACTCCATGCACTTCTTTCAAAACCTGCTGCACACTCTGCCAAGATTTCTCCAATGCGTCAGGAACATTAATTGGCTTTTGGGTGAGAAAATTGTGAATGATAGAATGAAATTGCCTCCCATAACAAAGTGTCTCTGAAATAAAATAAAACATTCTGAGGTTACAAACTGATTGGCAAGGTACAGTGTTCTGTAAGTTTATTACAATTAATTGAATAAACTTTACAGTAACAGGTAATCAAATTTCTGGGCTGGACAACAATCCTATTAATCTCATTAGGAATTCGAAATGCATGCAATAGCGGAATGAAGTTCCTGCAAATATCGAGTATTAAAATCTGGAAGTAAATGAAATCTTGTAAGTCATATGCAACAGTAAGATGATAAACTCATTGATAAAGAGATCTTGGTGTGCTGATGAAGTGAGCAAATCGTATTTTACACTTTTCTTTTATTTCTAGGGAAATGAAAACAAAGTTGAAGTTCACAATGTTATTATGACAGTGCATTATCAGAACAAACCCTAGGTTATTTTGCAACATCAGGATTATCTGAATTTCAGTGAACCATAGTAAAACAAACCATGCTCATATTTAACAAATTCAACTCCTTCAAAAATATTCTGAACATTACAAGATTATAATTTTTCTTTTAACGTTTTGTAACATTCTGTCATCGATAAAATAGTTTTAAATTTTGGGAAATTTTAGTGTTTGTGTGTTGGTACATAAAAGTTCAGGAAATCGTATAGAAGTACGAAAAACGTAGGTTTCACATAAGTGAGTGAAAATGTGTTGTCATTATATTCAATGTTTTGGTCAATTTTTACAACTTCTTCAAGAGGTCCGGACACCTAGTCTGCTCAGAGAATAGGTGTATCTTAAAAAAATTCATTAACTCGAAAGTATGAAATGAAATATTTTTGTCTTTATACATGTAGTACAATACGGCTCTAGGAATGCCTGAAACAAATACATAAAAATATTTAAAAATAGCGGTGTTGCATCAATTTTTGTAGAGACCTTCTACACGACACGTACGTAGCTGGCTGCAGATGTATCACCGTTATGTTGCATCTGGAAAAAAAATTAGCTTACTCGTGAAGTTTTGCTTAAATCTGGTGTGCAGTTTTTTTTTTTTCACCATCAGGAAAAGTATGGTGAGCTCATGACAAAAAATCCATATTTTACACCAAAATTTAACGAAAAATGACATGAATTTAACAAAAAAACCACTAATCAAGTAATCGCAAAAATCGTACGCTGCAATGTAGATAATATATCTAAAAATATACAAATTTCAAGTCAGTCAGATTGAGAGTTTTCGAGATCTACTTGCAACCAGGTCGAAAATAGTATATTGTATAACAAGGAGGCAATCTAAGTTTTTTGGGGCCAAACGAAAGTTTTCAATATGAGTTGTAGCATGCATACTCGATTTTAGTTACGAGCAAGACGAATATTGCAAACAGACAAGGCGAAAGGACCGTTGCCTCTTTGCTGCACATGATTCATTATACAACAAGTGTGGTTTGCACTTTGCACCAAGCACGAAATTAAGGTTAGGATCCCGTAATGTCAGCTATGTTTGTGACTGGGCATGCGCATTCAAAGACTCACTCTACCGTCACAGAAATGGGTACTTAGCGTACCGAGAACCTGCACTAAGAAACGCATAAGACAGGATTGCATTGTATAAATGTAGATTCAAGATAATCGCAAAAAGTAAATGTGCACCATTATCAGAGTGATGGTATGGTCTTTGTGTCTTACTTTTAATCAGCAATTCCTGGCCCATACATGACCCTTTCCGTAAGAAATTCAGCATCCTAGGCTTTTTTGTGAAAAACTCTACGTGCTTGGCGAGCCTCTTTTGTAGTTTTTTTGAGGTCAGACGTCTGCGGTAGCGCAACGCTCCTGTTCGAGTTCCATGCACAAACTGTAGCAGCGATCTCCGATTCATAGGTATTCATCAACAAGATGCTGTTATAGCCATCGCTAAAAGTGCTGGCAGCAATATAAGTAATAATTTTAATGATATCCATACTGCTTTTGTTACTGTTTTGCGTGAAGCCTCCTTCACACTGCCCTAACAATTTATCTAAACTCAGGTCCTCATGAATAGGTTAATGGCATCTTGAACAGTTTGAGGTAGAGCATTCTTGTGTATACACACATCTAAACTGGCGATTAATTTTGATATTAGGCAAAAGCACAACAAGTCTTCTCGTGGGGGACAATTCCGATGTTGTGGCTTTTCGCCGGCCGAGCTCTTGTGGTTAAATATTGCTCAAATATTTTTCCTCATTTTGTCTTTGGCATGAGAAAATTTTCGAAGAGTGGGGCCATCATATACAGTTAGCTCCTTTTTAATGTTACGAAGTCGTATGTCCTTTCTTTTCCACATGTTACCTATACTTTCTTTTTTTTTATCAATTTTTCTTTGTGTGGATTCACATCAGAAATTCCTTTATAAGTGTTAGAATCACCATCTTCAATGTGGTTTATGCTTATGTTTAATGGAAATTATACTTTTCTATTTTTCTTCAAAATATATCTACTATACTATTGACTTCGATTTTTCGAGCAGATCCTTCGTGATTGGCATAACATTTTTCTTCGTGATGTTTTTTCCATGACTTGTAATCAACTTCACAAGATTCTTACTACAATAATCACAAGTTTTGCAGTAAGATTTGATTACTAAACTTATAACTTTGCCTGAGTAATATCCAATAATTGTCGATATGCCGTAATGCAGGATATCCTGATTTGCACCAAGTTTTGTTATAAGAAACAGTTAGATCTAGACCTTGTCTCATTTTGATTGATGAAGTATCGTTGAAAGGGTGGTACGTCACTTTTGGTAAATCCATGATGCCGTAAAATTTCTCTATTCCTCTCAGACTAATTCCCAAGATTCGGAATGTGAATATAATTTGTCTGTTTATCTTGTATACTTTGTTATTGATGACAGGATTAAAATAGGCACTGGTTGTTTCACAAGAGTTACACGAACTCACTAAATTTGAAACTGAGTCGACGAATGTACGATTTCACGAAGTTTACAACACTCATCCATTTTTTGCACTTCACAACACTACTAATTGCTGAAAAAACAGTTATGAACTTTCTAAAGATTCTAATCCAATACCCAAAATTCACAGCAGCCAGTATATCGATGTTGTGGCCAGCCTTCAATTTCTCTGCTGAAAGACTAATACTCACCTTATCCTGCTCCATTTCGAATCGATGCAGCAGGGCAATTTTGTTCTTTTTATACTTGTTGATCAACTCATTCAAAACTTGCTCCCTTTTTCACCCAGGTGAGCTTGGGTTGTTTGTTCCTTTATTTCTATTTTGTACGCAAAATTAGTTTATAAATAATGATACATGCTTGTATGTTGCTTGCCAGATACTGACTGACGCTTTCAAAATTCGAAATAACCGATTGACTGCTCACAGTGGCTCGATTTTCCTACTGAAAAATATATTTAACTTCAGCAATTTTTCGAATTTCAATACAAGGTACGGCTCAAATTGTTAGCAACACTCGAAGGTTAGTTGAAATTAAAAAAAAAAAAATGAAAAAGTTGAAAATTTCTGGGCGGCCAGACCCCTTAAGCCAACACACCACAATTGTTAATACTATCATTTCTCACAGATTGACATGATTACATTGCTCTGGAATAGAGAAAAATATATAATATGATTTGCTCACTTCATCAGCACTTTAGCTTTCCCTGAAATGAAAAATATTGCAGCATGCGCAAATTAACCTGTAGACTGCTGGAAAGTCTAAATATAGTTTCTGGCTGTCACATTAATTATATATAAGGTACAGACACAACATTTTGAGACTGTCTAAGAGCAATAATGCTCTTAAAATCCCGGCGATCTAAAGGTTGAGAAAAATTTAAGACACCGCTGTATGGTTGCAATGCAAGAAATGACTCGATTATCGCGTAGAAAAATGACTCTAATAATCCTGAAAGTGTCATACTACCTTGTTGATGTTCTTCGAAGCCTTTTTCACCCATCAAAGCTATCATTCTTTTCTTCCATAATTCTAAATTCAATTTTGACTCCTCTGACATAGTTTGATTTAAAATTTTTGAAACACTTGGAATAAATGCTGTTGTAGAATCATGATACACCGGTATAGAAACTACTTCGCGTGTACACACTCCGGCATCCTTACTTTTATCTAAATAAGAAAAGTTAGTGATATTTTTTATTAATATCTCTGAAGGAAAGCCAAGTCGTTTGTTTTTATGGACAATATGAGTAAGATGTTCAACTTTTCCAGGCACATTTTCCATCCTAGATTGTTCAACTTCTGCATCCACTAGCGAAGTACGATATATGGCTTCCTGTTTCTTTCGTGCATTTTTTGATGTTTCTTCAATCTTTATCCTTCGGCTTGGTAATGATTTACGATTAATTTTTACTCTTCGTACCACTTCGTTATCCACTTTCGAAAGCCAGAAAGCCTCGGAGTCTATTTGGGACTCCGCTTCGTTCAGGACTTCTTCATCTATGTGTTTTGCTCTAGCAATTTTTTGCTTCTTGGTTTCAAGAACCTTCCCGTATAGCTGCTTATTCTCGGATTGAAACCGCATCATTGATTGAGCTCGTGTTGTCTTCGAACGAAGTACCGATTGGAATACCTTACGTAAACAAGTCAGGCATGGGACGGCAAACACAACCATAACCTTCATTTTCGCAGGTTTCGTAACTTTCTGCAATACATGAGTTAATGGTTAGGTAATACGCGTCGAAGAAAATGCTTAAAAAGCAAGACAATCAGTGCGTACGTTTCATTAATTATGACTGAACTGTTATTGCTGCGAAATATATTGAATACGGGATGAATAATGGTATTGTAACAAAAAATAATCATCAACCTGAATTGGTTGACGTGTTCTCGTGTCTTCTTATATTTTGAAATGATGTGTGACTGTTTACAATTGTTGATTACGTCACTGAGTGGCGATTCTATTCAATTTACTATGTAAAGTGGTGAGCAAGAGGTCGGACTCCTGAAAAATAATAATACTGGAACCACTGGAACGATCTAGGGATGGTAAAATCGATTCCGATTCTACCCGAGAATCGATTCTGTGGTCAAAAAACTCGATTCTTTAGATTCGATTCCCAGTTATCAGAATCGATCTAGAATCGATTCTTAGCGATCGATTCTATAATTTATTTTAAAACCGGAGTAATGACACTATAGCATCAATATCGAATGAAAAAATACTAGTCTTATTAATGTTTTCAAATGTTACTTTTTTAATAAAATATAATATTTTATAAATTTACATTTTATTGTACCTTTAACCTTATTTTACAAGTTTTATTTAAAAAAAAAAAAAATTTATAAAATTTTAATTGAAAAAAAGAAAAATCTTACTCAGAATCGATTCTTTAGAAGAATCGATTCTTGAAATTGATTAATCGATTCTGAGAATCGAAATCTCGGAAAAAAGAATCGGAATCGAGAATCGATTCTTCAGCTCATGTTTCCATCCCTAGAACGATCATTGTAGTGGTGGGGACTCCTGAGAGAGAGATAACTCAAGGTCCCTAGATTAGGGAGGTCGAAACACGCGTGGGCAAAAAATGAGTGAGAATGCGCCAAAAGTTTCGTATGACAATGGATGCTTTCCGTTTAGAGCACAATATGGCACGGTGTAAACGTTTTTGGTCTATTCCTTTGCCAGGATTGGCCGCTTACAGTAGAAATTTTTACATTACGTCACACTGTTGTAACATCCGACCGGAACGTCCGTATGTTTTATCGACTATTATTACTGCACGTTACTTTATCAACTAACCAAACTCGGAGTACGAGAATCTTGTAACCATAGGGTATGTTCCGATATACACTGGGTATGTTCCGATATACACTGCGAGCACTGTTCAGTGTTCTTACTGGGGAGAAATTCGTTCCGTTATAGACGGACAGTATACAGTCGCAGTATCCTAGGGAAATATATGACGTCATAAATCGTCGCCATTTTTCTACTGTGAACACTGGTGCTTTCGAGGTAAGGTGCTCTCAGTGCTTTGATCACGTGATCAACAGCGTTCAGAAATTTAACAGCTTCCACTATTGATAATTATTATTATTGAATATTGTCATTTAAAAATACCGGCCGTTAAAAACAAACATGGAAAATTTGAATAAATTGTGTTTATTGCAATGTGAAACAAATATTATGTATGAAATGAAAGTAACGCCAAAAAATGTCGATCACAGTATACTGTACTGCGTTCCGTTTTAAGCAGTAACCAGTATAGCTAACTATAAAGGAACGGCTTCGCAGTATACTAAATTGACGACACACCTCACAGTGCTCGCAGTGTATATCGGAACATACCCATAAGCAATTAAAACAATTTAACTGTCTAACTATTTGGAATATCCCTAGATGGAAATAACTATGAAATTCACCAACCAAGGCTTAAAAACCATGTTACGAGATCTTCGCACTACAGAGAGCTATAATATTATTATACGTTACTATATATCACTATCATATTAACACCATAATTAACTAACATGATTATATTCAATTATTATATAGCACTCGACAATGCCATTTGTGCATTCGGAGCTGAGAGCTATACTATAAGCAACTTACGCATTACCATATAGCGTGGAGTATCGAAGACTGTAAAACCATAGATAAATGTATAACCAATATAATGTAAAGATAGCACTGCTGCAATAACCCATAAAACCAGAGACTGCAAAACCGTCAAAACCGTGAATACTAATTATCCAGCATGAACTATACCTTCCACCGTAACGCCGTATTGTAGGCAACACGCGCAACGTTTTGAAGGCAATGCAGATCTCCAATGTGGAGCCATACAGAGCTTCACCTAGAGAATACATTAGGAAACTTACCGACGAAACGATCAAAGGTAAATTAACTCGCACTAAACTCAAAGATGCATACGTGGCAACGCCCAATGACAGGCAACCAACAAGTATAAAGAAAAAACGTTCTAGAAGCTTCCAAGCCGATTTATATCAATATTAGAATTAACAATTACAGAAGAGAATTATATACAAAAGCACACATGTAAACCTGCTCTAGAGCTATGAATTATCAAATTAGTAAATACCCTAAATCTGTTAAGATAGTTATAACACAAACACCTAAGAATATTCGCAGCAGCGCGATTCTAATAATGTTAAGCAAATAGCAACTATGTTTCATAAGCAATCGCTATTGTACTCCAGGTGAATAACGACAGTAATCGATTATAATACATATGTAATTTTATATAGATACACGCTATAAAACTAACAAACGACGGGTAACCAATATGACATACGGACTTTGTAACGAGCAAGATAGTAAAAATATTAAGAAGTAAACAGGAACTAGAATTAAGCGCATCGTGACCCTGAAAATGCACACGGCACTAACATAAAACATGAGTCACCACTAGCGCATACGCACTGCGATTACCACATATTAGGAAATAGCTGCCGAAAGCACAAGACGGGGGAAGAAGCTCAGTAGCTGAGGGCCAAGGGGGGCTTGCGCCTCGACAACAAAGCTCACGCAGAATGGAAAATTACAGAACAAAGACCCCGCACCTACACCACCGCACCAGTGCAGCGTTATACCATATGTAAAAACTTACAATATAGTAATAGCTAATTAATTAAGATCACAGGCGTGCATGCGGCGAAGATGTCGTGTCCTAATTAGAATTCCTGGAAAAAAGGGGAGGTGCGCAAAAGGTAACAAAAATCTAAAGAGGGGGATCATTCTGCGCAACGATAGACCCCTATAAAAACGGCGACCGATCACCCGATCGTCGTCTTGGTTTCTACCACCAGATTCGTCATCTTGTTCCGGTACAGTCTCGCGGTAAAATCCTTTTGCCTTTTGCATTTAAACTTTTCATACAACGTTACTCTGCCCAAAAGTCCAGCGAGCTTTCAGCTCCATTGTGTCATATTAATCTAAGATCTTACACTGTGTAACTCCGTTTTATGACTTGAAATATTGAACTTATAAAATAAATCGAAGTTAATCAAAGTATTCAAATATATTAGAATCAGTTATTCCGTTAAATCCTCTCACCAATCTACGCTGCAAGTCATCACATCCAGAGTATTCTCAAGAGGTAAGCCAATTAATTAAATCTCTTATCCAACAATCACTCCTTCTTCGATTCGTTCGATTAGAGCGACAGAATACCCGTTGTCCGGTGTATTTTAATACTTAATCGGTAATTGGTGACCCAAACTACTGATGTGAGTCTAACTGTAGCTCTGTGAACGATTCCAGAGTCTAATATCTGGAAATTTCCACCAGGTACCGTTCCGACGTCACAGTAGTGTGACGTCGGTACGATACCTGGTGGAAATTTCCAGATGTTAGACACCGGAAACATTCACACAGCTACAGCTAGACTCACATCAGTAGTTTGGGTCACCAGTTACCGATAAAGCATTGAAATACACCCGACAACGGTCATTCTATCGCTCTAATTGAACGAACCGAGGAAGGAGTAATTGTTGCATGAAAGATTCAATTAATTGGCTTACCTTTCGAGAATAATCTGGATATGATGAATTACAGCGTAGATTGGTGAGAGGATTTAGCAAAATGACTGATTTTAATATATTTGGATACTTTGATTAAATTGGATTTATTTTGTAAGTTCAGTATATACAAACAACGGGGTTACTTAGTTGTTAGATTTCGGAATTATATGCCAAAATGGAACTGGAAGCTCGCTGGAGTTTTAGACAGAGTAACTTCGTACAAAAAATTTGATTGCAAAAGGCAAAAGGATTTTTTCCTATTATCGTGCGCAAAGTTCGATTTTGCGCATGCATTTGCGTTCGCAAAGTACCACTTTCCCACACGTTGACAAGAGCGTGCGGGAATGCAACTGAGCGAACGGGGATGTAGCTGAGCGTGCGGGAATGTGGTGAGCGTGCGGGAATGTATAAGAGTATACGAGCGATTCCAAGGTATATACGCGCGCGCCATCTCTACGGCACTCTCTTCGCATTAACACGTGCGAGCGATACTTTGACGTTCGTTGCCCGTATTAATTGAGAAAACGGCAGAATACAAAACACAGAACGCACGTTTTAAAGATGTAAACAGACCGCTCAGCGCGCCGGTTTTATTTACATCTTTGTCGTCTGGAATGGACCTGTCAAAACGTGCGTTCTGTGTTTTGTATTCTGCCGTTTTCTTAATACGGTCAACGAACGTCAAAGTATCAGTCGCTTCACATCCGCTCTTTAGAAAGAACAAGTAAAGTGAGAGTGAATAACTATGAATAATGTACAAAGTGATACGGATAGCGAGGGTGAGGATGTGTCTAATTAATGTGCCAGCTGAAATGCTCGATGCAGCGAAGGAAAAAATATACCGTTTCATTTTGTAAATTGTCACGTTACGATAAATATTAATAATAGTTGAAAATAATAAATAAATCAGATTTTTCTTAATTTAATAAATTTATAATAGTTCTATAGTTTGTTGTTTTTTGGGCGGGGGGGCTTGACCCCCTAAACCTCCCCGTCCCTGCGCCCCAACGCCACCGTTCTATACGTTTCAATTATTCAAAATAATTGTAGTGGTCGAACTTTGCGCAACTTGATAGGAAAAATAGTATACGATACCGCAAGACTCTACCGGGACAAGATGACGAATCTAGTGGTAGAAACCAAGAGGATGATCCAATGAACGGTCGCCGTTTTTATGGGTATCGATCGCTGCGCAGAACGATCCCCTTCTTTAGCTCTTTGTCAACTTCTGCGCACCTTCCCCCCTTTTCTAGGAATTAAAATTAGGGCACTACATCTTCGCCGCATGTTCACCCGTGCTCTTAGCACTTTAGCGATTACTATATTGCAAACTTTTTTTACATGGTATAACGCTGTATTGGTGCGGTGGTGTGGGCGTACGGTCGTTGCGCCGTCAGCTTCCTATCTGCGTGGGCTTTGGTGTTGGGTTAGCAAGCCCCCTTGGCTACGGTGCTTCTTTCCCCCTTTTCGTAGGCGTTAGGAGCTGGGCCGATTTTAGCTGCTGTTTCCTATTATGGTGATCATGGTGCACGTGCGCTAGAGGTGACCCATGTTTTGTAGTGTCATATATCGTGGACGTTAGTGCCGTGTACATTTTCGGGGTCACGATGCGCTGAGTTCTAGTCGTAATTTACTTCTTAAATGTTCTTACTATCCTGTTTGTTACAGAGTATATGTATATTAAGATTACCATATCGGTTACTTGTTGTTTGGTTAGTCTTATAGCGTTCAAATATGTAGAATTACATATATATTATAATTGATTACTATTGTTATTCACCTGGAGTACAGTAGTGATTCTTTATGAGACATAGTTGCTATTTACTTAATATTATCAGGATTGCGCTGCTGCGAATATTCTTAGGTGTTTGTGTTATAACAATCTTAAGGGATTAAGGGTATTTAACAATTTGATAATTCGTATTTTTGGGGCAGGTTTACATATGTGCCTTCGTATAATTCTCTTTTGTAATTGTTAATTCTTATAATGATATGATCGGCTTGGAAGGTATTGGAGAGTTGTTCTTATGTGTTTTGGTTGCCTGTTACTGGGCGTTGCCACGTACCCATCTTTGAGTTTATTCCTTGGTGTTGTACAATACCTGTAAGGAGCTAGGAACGTGTTTTCTTACGTTTTACCTCAAAACTGGTATAAGCTTTGTTCACTTAAAAGGGTTGATTGATAGTGTATTGATACATTTATTGTAATTCTGTTTGGTTGTGTCGCCTTACAGAATCATTCCATGAGTTGATTTACCTTCAATCGCTTCGTCGTTAAGTTTCCTAATGTGTTCTCCAGATGGGGTTCTGCATGGCTCCACATTGGAGATCTGCATTACTGAGATGAGGTTCCATTGCACGCCTCATCATCTTGCCTCGTATCGTTTTCTTCTGTAATATAAATGATTACCGTATATTCTCAATTGAATAATAATATTCAATAGCAAGTAAGACTTTATAAAAAATGTAACAAAAAAATAATCAAATACAAAATATTTTTGTGTCAAAGAAAAAATCAATTTATTAAGATTTCGATACATTATTTTTAGTTAATAAGTACCTCGTCCTGCAGTACGTCGTACAATATTTACATCTATTCTTGAAAATTTGTGTGATTCCAACCTCTCTTGAAGAATTGGAAACAAAGCAATTCTCATTGTGTCAACAAAAAAATGGTTGTACAAATTTTTAAACGAAAAATACTACGCATATTAAAAGTGAATGTAAATATTGTGAGATGTAATGTAGAACGAGGTGTTTATTAAATAATAATAATGTATTAAAATCTTGGTAAATTAATTTTTTATTTGCCACAATAATATTTTTTATTTTACTAATTTTTTGTTAAATTTTTTATAAAGTCTTATGTGCTAATAAATAATATTATTCAATTAAAAATATAGAGTAATCATTTATATTACAGAGGAAAACGATACGAGGCAAGATGATGAGGCGTGAAATGGAACTCGCGCGCCGATGTGACGTGCCGCGCTAGATAAATTAATTCTTCTCCTCCAGTAATAATAATTTCTCCATCAATTCAAAATACGTTATGAATAAAAAATTTGACGTAGAATACGATGGTTGTGCTAAGAACTCGCTACGAGGTTGGGGCAACTGTTAAAGATCGATTAAAACATATTAATTGTTTATAACAGTATAAATTTCGGAATAATCGTTAATGAAAGAATTGTTGTAATAAAATTCATTTTATTAGCTTTGAGATGAAAAAAACGAACTTTCCAGCTCAAATAGAACCGGCGTTATGAATTTTTTAAAGTGAGTCTTCGAAGCCAAAAAACACCAAATTATCAAATTTTCGATCCCCTCTATTTTACGAAATATGTGAAATAAAAAATCCTCGAATACGTATCCCTATTTTTTCGGTATAGAACCCGTCAAAAAAAATTTCAGCTGAATCAAAAATATGTCGGTCACAAAGGTGTTCGGTTGTAAAAGAATGTCCCATATACATTAAAACATATCGCACAATATTAGTTTTACGCAGCACGAAGTATTTTCAAAATGATTTCATAAATATCACCATTCACCATTTGTAGATATTTGGAAATATGTTCGAAAAATATGATTGAAACAAAACGGGTACGAACGTGTGGTCTCGTGTTATGAAGTTACGCCATCGGTCGCCACCCCCCCCCCCCCCAACTCCGCTTCTCCTTGTCGCAAACTTGAATGGTCATGTTTATTTTCCGACCGTGCATAACATTGTATTCGATTATTCGCTCAGTCTACGGATAGTGACTGTGCGTGAGAAAAAAAAATCTTTGTGTCGTCAGACGACTGTGCTCGAACATTTTGTAGTTCGAAAATAAAGAGTATTTCTCATTCTTCTTCAGATGTTTTCTATGAGGTATATACATGATTATCTCTGGTGAGTATTTATATGTATATATATATACATTATACAGTTGTATAAAACGTGCACCCCGACTTGCGTTTTTTTCGACTTACGCCGTCAATGCCGGAACGACCCATAGCGTAACTTCGGGGTATTACTGTATCGGAATCATTCTGAAATTGTACATCGCTTGTTACACACAACTCTACTGACAATAATGAAATAATTTTATGTTCGAAGCTATTTTACTAGTGAAAAGGGTTTCAAAAAATGATTATAGGTATATAATATTGGAACACTTTGTTCATGTTACTATGGATATATGAAACAATTGTTGACATCGACGTTGAGGATTATTTTTATACCCTCTGAAATATTAAATGCAAGGAAATAGTATCTGAGATTCGAGGTAACAATGAAGCTGCGGGTTGTGCGAAACAGTTCCTTCTCCCGGTTGATGGGAGTTTCTAACATCCTTTGCGAAGTAATGTAATTTGAACATAGTTCACCACTCCATGAAGATATCCTCGCGGCATGTGACATTGCGTCCGTCCAACGGTTTGGTTGTTTCGCTTTTCCAATGCAGAATCCATAACATGATTAGTACTTGGCGATAAAAATATACTTTGGCAGAGAATTCGTGCCCTCCCCTCCTTATCATATAAAGACACATAGAAATACATGGGTCCTCTTCTGTTCTCATACAACCATGTGTCGGCGACATCTCACTATACCCAAAAATGTTAAAAGTGAATGGTCGAATCTGATGAAACAGAATAGTGTGATTAAAAATTTTGATCATCCTGAATAATCCGAAAAGTTGAGATAATTCTTTTGAAATAAAGATATTCATTTTTTACGAATCACTCTAAATTTCACCGTGTTCAATATTTTACTACCGATAGCAGATATCTAATGTATGGTCATTCGGAATGAATATGAATGGGAAATTCCTCGTCAAACCCGACGGATTATTTGTAATCGGAAAGATTTTTTACAGAATGTATAAAATGGTCGAAGCCTCGCCCAAAAATGGTACCATTGAACAATTCGTTCGTTAATAACAATTACAATGTTCAATTTTTCCGGATAAACCAAATTTTTCTACGAAAGCTTATCCTCTCTGCTCGCGAATGTGCTGTGAATAATTTTTCTACGTCAAGTAGAACCGGAGATGATTGGAGATATTGATTCTTCAAGTTTGCTGCGCGCTCATTTTGCAACAAAATTGAATGACTCGGCGCTTCCGAAAAAAAAAAAATCGTAGAAATAGGTTTTGACTTTTTATGCTCACATATCACTTCGAAAAAGCTTTCATTGTTTTGGAAAATACGCGGTCACATTTTGTCAGAATGATATTTTTGACTCAAGAACCTAAATTTCGTCCCAACTGACTTTTTACGGTTTATATGATGAAATAATAACAGTCGTAATATTCATTTTCCTTAAGATTTGAAATTTCTCGCATATTTGCATCGTACTTAGGGTATACGTTAACACGTGGAAATTTCTCCAATTATCGGAAAAGAAAATTACCGTACGATTATAATAATTGAACTCTCCGAGCATTCGAATCTAGGCTCCGATAAAATTGTGGTATTCGCAACGAAGCATTCAGCAATTCTTATGTTCTGCACACTCCTAACGAAAAATCAAAATGATTATATATGAAGAGAACAGAGAAAAGAAAATTTGAAACACGTATACAATTTGGTTACTCAATATTTTGAAAAATGTATAACAGAACGACGATCGAAACAAATGTCAACAAAACGACGACCTTTCGAACGCCACTCTTTCGAAGCAAACGTAAAAAGACGATTTGTTTCCAACATTTTTTTTCTATACTATGAAAATGCTGGAAGTCCCTCCCCACTCCTCAACGGTATACATTTTCGTAGAAATAGAATGAGCATCATGGGTACAGTGAGAACACTCTGGGGCGAGTTTTTCCATACTTATGAACGGTAGTGTATATTCATTTGAAAAAAAAACGGCAATTTCTCAAATAATGAATTGAAAAATCTGAAAAAATTCACGCAGAGTACCTTTTAGTACTACTTTGATGTAACCAATTATGGGGCAGATCTGAGATGGTCGAAAAAAAAGTGGCCGACTGACGGAGAATCCTTCCTTTTCGGGTTAAATTCCGAAAATATCGATTTTTGGAAAAAAAGGTGGGATCCGAAGTTGTTCAGAATTTAATTCTCAACAAGTTTGCTGCTATTAATTTATGCCATTCAGTTGAAAATAAACGAGATAATGGAAATATTTCGAATTTGTAGCTTTTTTCAGGTTTAATTTCAAAAATCTTGATCCTAGAAGAAAAACTGTAAGAACTAAACTTGTAGAGAATCGAAATTTATACAACTTTTGTTTTTACGGTTTTTCTGTAAAATCAAAACCGGCCGAGTTATTCAAGAAAAACCATTTTAACCTAAAAAACCATTTTTCGAATATACGCATAAGCATGATTTGGTCGTCATTTTGAATTTACACTCCCAGTGTGAAAAAAAAAAATTTTCGTACAAAATTATTTACAAATTAACCGGGGAATTTCGATATCAATTCTGACGATGACCCAAGAAATTAAAAGGTTGATCGAAACAGAAATCCGAAAAAATTGAATTTCCATTTCTTTGAATGAAAACAGGCGTTTTCCCGAAAAATTTCTTAGGAACTTTCGACTCCAATTTTGACAAGGATTCGCCCTGTCAAGTATTTGCTGTGAATTACGAATCACCCTGCATAGCAAGTGCAGATTTGACAGGATTCTTGTAAATGATATCTATAATTGCATAACAGAAATTTGCAGTATAAAACACTTACCATTGCAACAAACGATTCGTTCGTCGGCGCGTCAAATTTAACTTTTTTTCGGTTCAGCCGTGCGACGTAACTTATCCATTGTTGCACTCACAAGATTATTGTTGTTTGTAACAAATATATGTATACACACTGGCCGCGTGAAAATTTGCACGTGATTAGAACTTGTGACATGGCAAAATACCAAAACACTCGCGTTTGCTTCGTTCGCCGCGAAAATTGGATGTGGACGGTACGCGAGGAAACGCAGAAGTGACGGCCCCGGGGATAGTGGGGACAGTGGGGTGTGAGAGATAGTACTCGGAATCCGAAGAAGTTGATTCCTTTGAGAGTTCCAAATTTCTGTGAAATATTATAGGATTGTGCCGGACTTTGATGTACAGCAGTAACACATACCCTGACTTTTCGTAGGTCGTATACAGTGCAGAAACCAACCCAAAACTCGCTAGCTTGTCTGTAGCGTATACCATCTACGAGAAGTCACGGTATGTAGTTTTATAACGATTTCCCCCTAATGAGTAGCTTTCAGGTAGTTTGTCTGATGTAAAAAAAAATTTTGGTAGCATCATTCAGAACTAGGCGTAATTGACAAATGAAACGAAGCAAATAAAGTATGAAATCCTTATTTGTTGAGAATTAAAAACAGAAAAAATTGGCAAGCAAATCTTCATCAGAATTTTTACAAGGATCGGCCCTGTAAAATATTTGCCACGAATCTTGAACCGTTGTATGCAGTAATTGTATGTATGTACAATAACATAGATTTTTTGCGGGATGTATTTCTAGTATTGCTAAACACATCCGGTTCAGAAACAATTTCGCGTATGTATTAGAGTAATCTTTAAAACAGGCTCGAACGATTATCAACCGGCCCACCCCCTCCCCCCCCCCCCCCCAAATTTTCTGTAAATAAATAAATAATGGTCTGTTCAAGAGCACAATTTTTTATCTCAACCCTAAACCCTCACGCCTATACTTGCGTGTTTTCTGCAATTCCGGTATTTATTTTACTGCCGCATCTAATCTTTCGGTCAATAATCTGTAAGTATGACAATTTTGCGGACATCGATGCTAATATTAGATGAGGATATCCGAAGCGTATATGGGGCATTCTATGTCAATTATTCGCCATGTATATCTGCCTTTTCGACGGACAGGAATTAATGGATAGGCAGATTTAAGTGGTGCGTACTCGATGTAGAATGCCCCAAAACCCTTCAATAAAATAAAAAAGAATAATTTTCTTTGCCGAACTACGACTCGAAACGAGAAAAGAAACAGTATGTTATTTTAATATCGGGTTTTGGAAAAGCCATGAGCATTTAAAAAAAAATCGTGCGATATTTTGATAAATTTATGGTGTTTGGATGGGTTGAGACAAACATCTAGAATATTTCAGAAAGACTGCTTTTGGCAGGTACAAGAAAGTGTAAAATTTTCAATAAAATCGAAATTGGTCGGGGTCACGGGTTGGTCGGTTTCGCATGGAATGCCCCGTTCACATATAGTCGGGCTACGTGCGATTACGAATAGTTTCCGCGATTGTGAACTGATGTTACAATTTCCAAACGATGCCTTACGATATGCACGAATTTCAAAATCTAGCGGTTATTCTGAGTGAGTTGTACATTTTTTCGTATCCACCTAAAAGCCTATGCTCTCGTCGGCACTGCAGATTGTTGCTTTAGCAGAAACATAAGACATGTGCGTATTACCATGTCGTCTTACCATCTGGTACCGCTTCGGTCGACTACAGCGCTTCTGGAGGTTCAACGTTGAACTAAATTACAGACTTCTCGTGCATCAGAACGGGCGCCTGTCACCTGAAAATCACCCGCACAAATCGTGCCATATTTACAGAAAACTGACTGGTGCTATAGGTTTTCCCGGATTACGTGTGTGTTTTTGTACGTCGGTATCTCCCTGGCAAAAGTGAAAGAAATTCTGATATCGTACAAACGGTGAATATTCAACAAGTCACTAGCCCGATCGGCCATGTTTGACGGGACGTGATTTTATTGAGTTCATCATTATTTTTACTAGACGTTATCAATGATCTGCGATAGTAGTGACTGAGATACAGACGTACAATTTTATTCAAGCTATCTTTTAAAAATTTTTCCAGTCAGATTCATACCCCCGTTTTATCGGGATTTGTGCGGGCGTTTTCCCCGCTTCTGACGTCACGAAATATATATAGGACATGCCAGGTCAGCGGCACCTTAAGGTCAAGACTGTACGATCACGAGATACGAGGCGTTATTATGATAACTTACGTCGTATAGAATTCGAGGGGGAAGTAATTCAAGATTAACAATAAGATGAACAAGATAAGAAATACATCAAAGGCAAAACATCACTCTTGAGTGCTTCGAAAAACAACAGAAGTGTTTCAGCGAAGACTACAACCTTGTATCGCAATGAACGGGGGTACCTTTGAGATGTACCAGAAAACGCCTCGTATCTCGTGATCGTACAGTCTTCGGCTTTAAATGTCTGAGTGTTTTTTATACATAATTCAACGTTCTTTAAGGGGTAACGCCACTGTAACGGTCCAAAAAAAAAGGTTTTTTCACGAATTTTTTGCTTCCAAAATTGAAAGTAATTGAAAAAAAACTTTTAAGGGTGTTATCGGGCATACATTAAACTTTATTATCAAATTTTTTTACAGCAAAAAAAAAACAAAATGGCGGTTCCACAGCTATCTTCCCGGGGCATGTTTTGCTTGCAGGGCTCCGCGGCACGCAGCACCACTGGTGCACTTTTGAATCTAGAACAAAAAAAAAAAAAACCATCAATCTAGAGGGTTATAGCTAGAGAATGTCGATCGGATTTTGAAAATTATCAATTTTTGTGGATTTGGCGTGCGTTTGAAAAAAAAAATTGATTTTTGACGAAAAAATGGCTAGTTTTTTGTTAATAAAAAATCAATAAATAAAGTTATTGAAAATCCCGATCGACATTCTCAAGATAATGTTAATGTTCACATCTGGTCAAAATTTCAAGTAAAAAAAATGAAAATTGTTCGAGTGATGCTGCGTGCCATTTTAAAAAACCGTGTTTCGAGAAAAACGCGTTTAAAGTTTTGCGAATAGTTTTTTATTAGAAAAAATAAAAAAAAGGAGGTAAAAAAAAATTTCACCGTTAGTCTGCAATCCCAGCACCATACATTTGTCCTTCGATGGCCAAATTTTCGTCTTCTTCGTCTTTCCTGGTAGATTTTTGGAGCGCACGCGCACTTTTTTCCGCGTCGCTCAGATATGTCTCCGCGTGCGTAATGCGTTTGGCGTCGGCTTCGATGCAGAAATTATATAACTGTACACCAATTTCCACCTCCAACATCTTGAATATTTCAAGATATAAATTTGAAAAACTGGTAAATTCGAAAAATTAACGACGGAGCCAGGAATCGAACCTGGTATCTAGCGATGCTTTACCGGAGCCTTACTCCACTAGACCACCTAGCCGCCCTGACTCTGATGTCGTTAATTCCTCTTATCACCAGTTAGTTCAAATTTGTTTTCTTGTGCTGTTGTATGTGAATATCTTGTATGAATATCTTGAATATTTGCAAGACGTTGGTAAGGCCGCCATTGAATGTGCAAACAGCGATATCCATCGCGATATCTAGGACAGTTTTTCCGCTTGAAGATGATTTGGGGGCCAAAAAAAAATTTTTCTCGCACGGGACCTTTTTTTCCTTATTCTAGAGGGTTTAAACTATTTTTGAAGCCAATAAAAAAAAAACGATTTTTCAAAAAATTTACAGTGGCCATACCCCTTAAGATTATGTAAAAATAAATACATGATTCGATAAAAAATACGAATTGACCTTCGGCGGACCTCCGCCGTGCCACTTGGGACAAAACCGCTTTGACTATCTTCTTTCCCCCTTAATATCCTATAAGTTATGTTGAGAGATTGTTTTTGTATCTGTTTCCGTTTTCAGGATATTCACCTGGGGAGATTAAAATGAAACACCCTGTACATTCAATCATTCACGTTGGTGATTCACCTACACTGAAATCTTGATTCAAGATTAGGAATTACATTATGCATGTAAAATCAAATCATGTAGGCTTATCGAACTTCATTTAATTATTATGTCACTAAAGCTAGCAGGCCTAACTCTTAAACAGTGCCAGATATCTGCCGGAATGGTGTCCGAGCTCCAGCTTCATTTTTATTTATATTTTAATGCTCTTGATTTCAGTCCACGGCATGTGGATAAGTTCATCGGGTTTTCGAAACGCATTCTTATAATTCACAGAAATTCGTTTGTTCAGATTGTATTTGTGATTTGTCAGAAAAGAAATTTTGAAAAATATTAGGTACGACATCATTAAAAATGTAATTCTGCTGATTTTAACAATGCTATGTTGAAACCCGATGAAAGGCTATCAAAATATCATGGTCTGTACACAGCAGGAAGTCAAATACATATGTATTTGGGCAGTTTTAAATATTCTACATAAGAAAGGGTATTAATATGAAAGTAATATCGTCAATCCGTGTTATATGAATTTTCATAGATAGCGTAGTGAATCGAATCAAATCAATTTAATCACTCCCAGATGTCAAAATCGTAAATTATATATATTTCAGAAACTTAATTATATCAACAGTTTCGAAAAGTGGGTCATGAATTACAAAACCAGCGAAGAAACGATCGAATATGGTCGGAAAATTTGGGAGAGCTTTTGAGAGCCGAATTAGAACATTATCAATCTGCGGCATAAGGATTTGAGCAGGTTTTTGGAAGATGCAAAAACATCTCGTCGTTGCAAGACTGAAGAATACGCTACGAAAGATGGAAAGTTTAAAAGCAAATTGCGTCCTGTCCTGTAATTTCAGTGTAACCAAAAACGCTAAAATTATGGAAGCGAAATTTTTCAATACTAAAATTCAAGTCATCCTCCAACCAACGGATACACAGGTGGTTCGAAGAGAACGTAAAGCAAAAAGTGTTGGCCAAAGCGGAGGATTTCCAAGAAAAAGACTCTGATGAGTAGTTGATTGAAATAATTAATTTAGCTGTGAATATTAACAAGTACGGAGTTCCGTCTGAAACGCCGAGCTGATCGGACGTGTCGTGATTGATTCTTCGGAAACTCGGTTTAGTAAACACTGTATAATGAGTAATACGATTGATTCGTTGGCAGAGCTGCTGAAGAAAGTCAGCGAGACGGTTAACGAAACTAAAAGTGAAATGAATAAAATTGGAAAAACAACTGAAGATCTCTCAACTTCAGTGAATGAAGTCAGAAACGAACTAAAAGAATGGACAGGGAGATGCATAGCTCTGGAACAAAAGTATGAAGATCATAAAGAGAGGATTGATAATATTGAGATGAAACTAGATTTTTTGCTGAAGCAGGAAAGAAAGAAAAACTTGATGATGTTCAAGGTGCCTGACACTTTGGAAGTGAATGGTGATTTAAATAAATCGGTGATGGAAATCTTCAGGACAGCGGGCATAGGCATTGCCGAGAGGGATGTAGAACCAATTTTTAGAGTTGGAAAACACGTCGAGAACAGACCAGTCAAAATCTCGATGGTTAATAAAAGAGCAAAGTACTCGGTTCTCAAGCAGAATATGAAATTGAAAAGTACCGGAGTTATCCTAGAAAAAGATTCATCAGAAATAGACAGGGAAAAAAAAAGAAAAATTGCGTTCGCTGAAGATGAACCTGGAAAAACATGGCAAAACCGTAAAAGTAAAGGGTTTTAAATTGTTAGTCGATCAGCAATTTCTGACTTATCAAGATGCGGAAAAAAAATTAAACTCTTTTGAAAAGAAGATTCAACAACAGAAAGCTGAAATTGTGCCCTTTACGCCAAAAAATGAAAAAAACAGGAGCTCCGAAAGATTAGCAGCGCTAACGGGACCGAAAAGAATCAGTAATGAAGACCTATGGCTAAAATCAGATAGTTATAAACTCTCGAAAATAATCTTTTGGAATAGCACGGGTATATCGAACGTAAACGAACTTCAGTGTTGTTAAATCGGGCGACGTATTAGCTGTTTGTGAAACCTGGCGTACCGAAGAGCCGCAAGTAAAAATTTTCAAAACAACCCATTATAAACAAGAGCTCACCTATAGCCCAGCAGTACGTACAGCGGAGAGGGGAAGAGCAGCAGGAGGACTGGCCGTGTTTACAGATTCAACAGCTACGAAGAAATTAGTCCTATTCAAATCTAAGTATTATATAATATTAAGGATAATGAAAAACAACTTTAGTTTTATTTTTACAAATGTATATATTAGCCTCAATGTAGATATTGGTGTAGTTCTGAGTGATTTGTATGATAAGATTAATTATTTACTCCGCGAATTTCCTACAGAGGCGCTTATAATTGCAGGGAATTTCAATGCCAGAATTGGATCAGAGAACCCCATGTTTGACGAAGTCTTGGTCAATTCAACACTATCAAGGACAAGACTCTCTCTAGATAAGGAATTAAATAAAAGAGGGAGGCTTTTACTGGATTTCATGGAGGAATTTATTTTTTTCGTAATAAACGGTAGAACAGCAAGTGATAACCCGGGCAGATTCACATTTGCCAGTGAAGTCGGTCGGTCGGTAAATGATTTGATCTGGAGAAATTTTATTGCTCTAGAGTACATTCTTGACCTTGAAGTCTTGCTTTTACCATATTTATCAGATCATTTTCCTTTAGTTTTAACGCTAAGTCAGCTATACCCGGAGCAAATAAAAGAGGAGTTAATTAGATGGAAGCCGCAGTTCTGTAAAGAGTTTCAGTCTAAAATGCACGAATTCGAAGTTCCTCGCAACCTTAACATATACTTGGCCGATGTGGACAGCCTTCTTTCTAGAAATATAATCACAGCGGCCAGGGAACTGGAAATGATCTCACAGCAGGGGGGAATCTCGTTAGAAAAGTGCCGAAAAAATAAAGAATGCACTACGATAAAGAGCCTGCTCAGAAAATCTCTAAAGATTTGTAAAAAATCAAAATTTGCAAAGCCACAGGTTGACGACTATCTAGTTCTTAAAAAGCAATACAAGGAGGTATGCAAGCGCGGTGAAAAAGAATATTAGGAAAAAATTATTAACGGAGTAGTGGACGCAAAAAATCCACGAGAATTCTGGAACTCGGTGAACAGGTACAGAAAAAAGCCGATAAAGGAGCCTGAGAGTATTAGTTTGAATGAATGGTGTAGTTTTTCGAGACTTCTACGAGGTTAACAACCCGGTAACAGCTCCGGCTACTGAGCTCACCGATGGGGATGAGATGTTGGATTCTCCACAGTAGTATAGGAAGGCCGGTTCTGAGTACAAACACCTTCTTTACCGACCAAGCCGCTCCGCGCAGCCCAGACTCAAACCCTTTTCCGCTCCGCGTAGCCCAGACTCAAACCCTTTCTCGCGATGACGTCACAGTCTGCCGTACCGAAGGTCAAAACCGTGCAACCAACGACAGTTGTATCGATCGAGGGTCAAAATCGTGCTGTTTTACCGACAATCTTACCGACTGAAGGTCTGTAGTGCTCGCTTGCCAACGGTAGAGGGCGCAGCGGGGGGGGGGCCAGAACTTTTTTACCGTCCCGCATTCTTCTCCCACGATAAAACTGCTGATGTGTAACATGAACCACTCCGAATTCCTTTCCCGGGGTAGGACTGCTGATGTGTGACGTCAACCACCTCACATTTCTTCCCACGTTATCAACCACGTGACATTCCAAAATTAATAGTTCCGAGAATCGTGTTTCACTTATTCGGATGTCGGTTTGATATCAACCACGTGACATTTTTTGTCTTGTAACTGCCGTGTGAACTCAACGATGAATTTTGAACGGGTTCAGACAAGACCAGCGTGCAAGGTCGACCGATAGCCGCGGTACATTCAGAGCCAAGGATCTGCGGTGTTGGGTTACTATCGCTCAGGGAATGCTAAAAGATGCTCGCGCATCCGTACAGCTGCCCTATAAAAAGGACGCTCATAACAGCAAACGATCATTACGTCACAACTTGTCAAGTATACGTGAGGAAAAAGCTCAAGATGGAATCCGCGAAGTGTTTGAGATTGATCGATATTATGGAATCGGCGTTCAAGATTTTGGACAAATCATCATCAACAGCAGAGATTCGAAAATGGTTAAAATTTGGAAGTCAAAATATTCGGCTTCTGAACAAAATTTTGCGAAAGGCTTCATCGATTGGAGAAAAGATGAGAATTATCACAACGATCGGACTCTTGAAAGCGCTCACGGAAAAATTCAAACGTCTTCAGAAAACGGGTGGAGGTACGCGGAAAGTAAGAAGAAGCGATCGAGTTCACTGGGAAGATTTGGAATCAGCTTTCGAGGAGAGAATTCGAACTGGATCCATCATCAATTTAAAGCATAAAGATATGGAGAGATTTCTAGAAGACGCAAAGGTACCAGCTGTGACGAGACTAAAAAACGCTCTGAAGAAAGACAGGAGCTTGAAAGCCAACGTTATCCTGGCTTGTAAATTTGAAGTTAGAAAAGATGATCACACGGTGGAAAAGATCAAATTTTTTAATACGAGAAATGAAATCATCCTCCAGACAACGGATATCAACGAATGGTTCATCGAAAACGCGACGAAGCGTTTGTTGAAAAAGGTGGAAGATTTCCAGGAAAAGGATTCAGGCTGGTCGCTGACTGAAATAATCAATTTGACTGTAAATATCAACAAGTACGTGCCACTGCGAGGCGGTGTCTTCACATACACACCACTACCCAAAGATATTCAAGATAAGAAGGCTGTCGTCAACATCCGTAACAGCGACTTGTATTGCTTCCTCTGGTCGGTCACCGCAGCTCTGTTCCCAACCGACAACAACAATCCCAGTAAAATTACTTCGTATCCACATTTCAGCTCAGTGCTACAATACGACGGTTTGCATTTTCCAATGTCTTTAGACCAGATTCCAAAATTTGAGAAACTTAACAAACTTTCAATTAACGTTTATGGTATAGATAGTGCGGAAAAACAAAAGCGCAGTGAAATCGTACCCATTTATTTGAGTCAACTCAACACACTATCAACAACACTATCCCAGTGATATTCCACAATCTGTCGGGTTGCGATTCACATTTTCTGATCAAAGCACCGGCTGCATCGTTCGAGGGCAGAATTGCGCTTCTACCCGTAAACAAAGAAAAGTACATTTCATTTACAAAATTCGTTAAGGGAACGGATATAAAGTTTAGATTCGTAGATTCGTATCGTTTCATGCCCAGTAGTCTTGAGAAAAATTAGCAACGTATCTCGGTGATGAGCAGAAATCAATCACACGAAAATTTTATCGTAGCTCAGATAAATTTCAGTTATTGACCAGAAAAAGAGTGTTCCCGTACGAATATATAGACAGTTGGGAGAAGCTTAATTCTGCCCTCGAACGATGCAGCCAGTGCTTTGATCAGAAAATGTGAATCGTAACCCGACAGATTGTGGAATATCACTGGGACAGTGTGCGAATTGTGGTAATTCAGATTGCAACCTCGGTGAGCAGCACCACGGTACTTTCCCGTGAAATGGCAGTGATCACGATGTTTCACGTCTGTGAGTGTAAACGGTTTTTCACAAATGTGACACACTGTTGTTGAGTGAAATTCGTTGATTTGATTGAAATTGAGCGGTTCCATCGGTACAACAGTTTTGAAATAAACTTCCAACGAATGTGCCAATTCCGCTAACTCGTTCACAAACCATTGAACGCAAGTCTCCGCGATTAATTTTGAATTTTGAAAGCGAATCGTCAAACGCGCAATGCAGATAGTAAGCTATACTATACGGAAGATGCTTCTGATAAATTGTTCTATTTTCCCCAAAACTTTCATGTGTGGGTTGTAGTAAACATTCGAGATCCGCGTAAATGCAGAATGGAACGGTTTCTTTGTGCTTGAAATTTTTGAATTTGAGTATTTTTTCCTCATCTGTAGGTAGAATAACTTTGGTTTTGTTTAAATTCATGCCATCAGCTCGGTGCTTCAACAAACATCTTTCGAAATTAAAATGAGACAGACACCTATCGCACAACCACGTCTGATGTGAGCGTTTGGAAATTTGAGAACTCGTTAATCGAGACAGATTTCGAATCCATGCAAAATGATGTGTTACATTCTTTTCAATATTTTCCATACTATCATCGTCATCGTCAGTGATTTCAGTTTCTATCACCAAAAGATGAATCACAGGTTTGTCAGACTTGTTTCGACTCAAATAAATGGGTACGATTTCACTGCGCCTTTGTTTTTCCGCACTATCTATACCATAAACGTTAATTGAAAGTTTGTTAAGTTTCTCAAATTTTGGAATCTGGTCTAAAGACATTGGAAAATGCAAACCGTCGTATTGTAGCACTGAGCTGAAATGTGGATACGAAGTAATTTTACTGGGATTGTTGTTGTCGGTTGGGAACAGAGCTGCGGTGACCGACCAGAGGAAGCAATACAAGTCGCTGTTACGGATGTTGACGACAGCCTTCTTATCTTGAATATCTTTGGGTAGTGGTGTGTATGTGAAGACACCGCCTCGCAGTGGCACGTACTTGTTGATATTTACAGTCAAATTGATTATTTCAGTCAGCGACCAGCCTGAATCCTTTTCCTGGAAATCTTCCACCTTTTTCAACAAACGCTTCGTCGCGTTTTCGATGAACCATTCGTTGATATCCGTTGTCTGGAGGATGATTTCATTTCTCGTATTAAAAAATTTGATCTTTTCCACCGTGCGATCATCTTTTCTAACTTCAAATTTACAAGCCAGGATAACGTTGGCTTTCAAGCTCCTGTCTTTCTTCAGAGCGTTTTTTAGTCTCGTCACAGCTGGTACCTTTGCGTCTTCTAGAAATCTCTCCATATCTTTATGCTTTAAATTGATGATGGATCCAGTTCGAATTCTCTCCTCGAAAGCTGATTCCAAATCTTCCCAGTGAACTCGATCGCTTCTTCTTACTTTCCGCGTACCTCCACCCGTTTTCTGAAGACGTTTGAATTTTTCCGTGAGCGCTTTCAAGAGTCCGATCGTTGTGATAATTCTCATCTTTACTCCAATCGATGAAGCCTTTTGCAAAATTTTGTTCAGAAGCCGAATATTTTGACTTCCAAATTTTAACCATTTCCGAATCTCTGCTGTTGATGATGATTTGTCCAAAATCTTGAACGCCGATTCCATAATATCGATCAATCTCAAACACTTCGCGGATTCCATCTTGAGCTTTTTCCTCACGTATACTTGACAAGTTGTGACGTAATGATCGTTTGCTGTGATGAGCGTCCTTTTTATAGGGCAGCTGTACGGATGCGCGCGCATCTTTTAGCATTCCCTGAGCGATAGTAACCTAACACCGCAGATCCTTGGCTCTGAATGTACCGCGGCTATCGGTCGACCTTGCACGCTGGTCTTGTCTGAACCCGTTCAAAATTCATCGTTGAGTTCACACGGCAGTTACAAGACAAAAAATGTCACGTGGTTGATATCAAACCGACATCCGAATAAGTGAAACACGATTCTCGGAACTATTAATTTTGGAATGTCACGTGGTTGATAACGTGGGAAGAAATGTGAGGTGGTTGACGTCACACATCAGCAGTCCTACCCCGGGAAAGGAATTCGGAGTGGTTCATGTTACACATCAGCAGTTTTATCGTGGGAGAAGAATGCGGGACGGTAAAAAAGTTCTGGCCCCCCCCCCCCCCCCGCTGCGCCCTCTACCGTTGGCAAGCGAGCACTACAGACCTTCGGTCGGTAAGATTGTCGGTAAAACAGCACGATTTTGACCCTCGATCGATACAACTGTCGTTGGTTGCACGGTTTTGACCTTCGGTACGGCAGACTGTGACGTCATCGCGAAAAAGGGTTTGAGTCTGGGCTACGTGGAGCGGAAAAGGGTTTGAGTCTGGGCTGCGCGGAGCGGCTCGGTGGGCTGCACGGAGCGGCTCGGTCGGTAAAGAAGGTGTTTGTACTCAGAACCGGCCTTCCTATACTACTCTCCACTAAGTTTAGATGAAATTTACAGAAGTATTGCTCATTGTAAATTAAACAAGGCCCCTGGTATCAACTTGATTACAAACGAATTCCTGAAAAATCTTACTCCGAATTGGGTTTTATATATGAATGTAATGTTCAATAGGATTATGGATACAGAAAAGACTCCAAACAACTGGTCCTGTATACTAACTAAAATGCTGTAAAAAAAAAATGAGCAATTAGGGATCCACATAATTACAGGCTAATTGCGCTTGTAAATACAATTGTCAAATGCTTCACGTTTATTCTGAATAAAAGGGTTGATGCCTGGTGCGACATCAATAATATTCTCCCTGAATGGCAGGCGGGCTTCCGGAAAAAAGAAGTTGCTTAGATAATATATTCTCACTCAATTCAATAATTCAATTGCATGTACAGAAGACAAGAGGCAAATTATATGCGGTTTTTGTTGACCTTAAAAGCGCATTCCCGTCTGTAGATCACTCCATGCTCTGGGGTAAACTGTAAAGAAATGGGCTCAGCTCAAAAGTTATAAAAATTCTTCAAAGCTTGTACTCGTCGGCAAATATGAGAATTGGAAATTCAGACGGGATTTCAGACCCTGTTTATATTACAAAAGGTGTATTGCAGGGTGAGATACTTTCCCCAATCCTCTTTTCAATTTTTATTGCTGATTTAGAAGATTTTCTGTTAAAAAAACAGTATATTAGAGGAGTATCAATAACTCATTTAGTAGAAATTTTGTTACTATCATATGCCGACGACATTGTCATTTTGGCCGAAAGCTATATTCATACGAAGAGAATAATTGAAGCCTTATATGAGTACTGTGTATTAAATAAGTTATCTGTAAATACCAAAAAAACGAAAGTAATTATTTTTCGAAAAGGCGGTCTCAGACATAAACATGAAGAAAAAAAATTCATGTTCGAGGATAGCTCTGTTGAATTGGTCAAAGAATACGTTTATCTGGGGGTGACCTTTTCTCAAACGGGGTCATATGAATCTTACACAAAAAAAATAGTTTCCAAAGCCAGAGCAGCATGCTCTTCTACATCAGCGTTAATACACAGATTACATGCGAATACTTGGAAAGTTTACGACGATTTATTTGGGGCGCTTGTACAATCAATATTATTATACGGTACAGAGTGTATTCATTGAGGCATCTAGATAGTGTGGAAAAGATACAATTAGGTTTTTTCAAAAAACTCATGAATTTATCTCAGTGCACACCAAGTTATGCGGTAAGAAGAGAATTGGGACTTAGTCAGTTTTCGTTCTTAGTCTTTAAGCAAGTCATAAGATGGATTAATAAATTTTTGAGAATGGAAGATGATCCATACCCGAAAATTTGTTTTCTTAGACAACTACAATTAAGTCAGTACAAAGGTGCCCAGGATAATGTGAAATATAATTGGGTGGTATTAGTGAAGAAAATGTTCTTTGAACCAATTGACAGGCTAGACCTGTGGAATGAAACGTCGCCAGGCGAAATAACGCTGCAAGAACCTGAACTATTAAAGAAATATAAGGAATACTTGAGCGATATGGATGGTGAAAAAGTAGCACAATCCTCGTCGCTTATCGTGTAAAATTGGTTACAGGCTGAGAATAAGGCTCAAGAATATGTCAATACCTTTGAAAATATTAAAAGTCATCTGTCAATACAGGCTAGCGAACTCCTTCTACACAAGATTAATAGTCGGCTCTAGGCATTACAAAATATCTAAAGGAAGATACTGTAACTATTGTAGCGAAATTATAGATTTAGGTCACCTGACTGTTTTATGTAGAGAGCTATACTATAAAAGAATTGGACTAAAACTACCTCTCTTAGAAAACGGACCGCTTGATATACATATGATTTTCTCTCTCCCAATAGATGGTAAAATATTGAGAAAGTTTTATGCTCTTATATGTTTTGCGCTTGCTCATTATTCAGTGTACTATAGCCAATAAGCGAATTTTAGTATAAAAAATAAATTGAAACTCTGTTGTATAAATATATCGTAAAATTTCCAAAAGAATAATACAATAAACTAACTAACTAACTATTAACAAGTACGTGGCACTACGAAGCAATATGTTCACGTATACACCACTACCCAAGGATATTCAAGATAAGAAGGCTGTTCTCAACATCCATAACAGCGACTTCTATTGCTTTGTTTGGTCGATCACCGGAGCCCTCTTTCCAGCCAACAACAATCCCAGCGTAATCATTTCGTATCTGCATTTCAGCTCAGTGCTACGGTATGATGGTCTGAATTTTCCAATGTCTTTAGACCAAATTCCAAAATTTGAAAAACTTAATGAACTTTCATTAACGTTTACGGTATAGATAGTACCGAAATACAAAAGCGCAGTGAAATTGTACCCGTTTCTTTAAGCCCAAACAATTCTGTGGAACCTGTAATTCATCTTTTAGCATTAAAGAGTGAAATTCTTGATGATGATGATGACGATGATATGGAAAATTACGAAAAGTATGTAACACATCATTTTGCATGGATTTGAAATTTATCGCGATTAATAAGTTCTCAAGTTTCAAAATATGCACATTGTACTTGGTTATTTGACAATAGATGTCTAACTCACTTTAAATATGAAAGATGTTTGTCAGAGCACAGAGTTGATTGCATTAGTTTGAACGAAACAAAAGTTATTTTACCAATAGAAGAGGACAAGATTCTGAGATTCAAAAATTTTAAATATAAAGAAACCGTTCCGTTCTGCATTTATGTGGATCTCAAATGTTTTCTGCAACCTACTCTGAAAAGTATCGGGGAAAAACGAACTATTGATCAAAAGCATGTTTCGTATACTGTAACTTATTAACTGCATTGTGCGTTTAACGGCTCAATTTCGAAATTCAAAATTAATCGTGGAGAGACTTGCATTCAATGGTTTATGAGTGAGTTAGTAGAATTGGAACATTCGTTAGAATTATATTTAAAATCTGCTGTACCTATGGAACCTCTGACGCGTGATCAAATTTATAAATTTCAATCTTTTAAAATATGTCACGGTTGTGAAAAATCTTTCACGCTCGTAAACGTGAAACATCGTGATCACTGTCATTTCACAGGAAAGTATCGTGGTGCTGCTCATCCAGGCTGTAATCTAAATTAACAAAATTTACAAGTTATCCCAGTGATATTCAACAATCTATCAGGTTACGATTTGCATTTTCTTAAAGCATTGCCTTAAAGCATTAAAGCATTGTCGACATCTTTCGAGGGTACGATTCAGCTTTTATCGGTTACTAAAGAGAAATACACTTTGTTTACCAAATATGTTGAGGGACCGGATGTAAAATTTAGATTCGTTAATTAGTTCCGTTGTATGCCCAGCAGCCTTGAGAAATTAACATCGTATTTGGGTGATAATCCAAAAACAATTATACGCGAATTTTGCAGTACTTTGAATGAATTGCAATTATTAACCATAAAAGTAGTTTTCCCTTACGAGTACATGGATACCTGGGAGAAGCTCGAGGACAGACGACTACCAACCAAAGAACAGTCCAGTCAAATTACGAAATAAATAAACATAAAATACCCTAGTTCGGGGATTATGAAGGCTCGATAGGGGAGTGTATTCTGAACATAAATTCCAATTTGAGGGGTTCTCCGAAGGTCAGCTCAAGGTCATTTCGATGAAAACGCGTTTAATTCGATATCTCGAGAACGGTTAGTGTTAGGCGAAAAATTGTAGAGACCTTTTCTCTTCTAAATTAAATTTACAAACTTTTTTATCTGAAACTTTTTTTTTATCATCAATACTTTTCAATTTATTACTTCCGAAAGGCAAAAATTTTACTTTTTTTTCTCCCTATTCTTCATTTTTCGCCATTTTCTCCCCAACCGTTGCATTTTATAAAATTTTACTAATTATCAAAGTTGTAGATCTTTTAATTATGAACAACTTTTTCGTATAACGTTTTTTTTCAATACCAATATCTTCGGAGTTATACCTTACTTTACCGAGCGAAATCCGCGCCAATGTCGCAATATCATCGACATCAGTGGGTATTCAGTACTTGAAAAAAATATTAAAGTATTTCATGATCATTTATTAGCCAACTTACCTGTATCAAAAGGTAAACTATTTAAAAATTGTACTTCATTTAAATATTAAATATTGTAATCATTCAAATATCATTTAAATATTGTACTTCTTCAATTTGGGTATATTTTATTCCATTCAATGGGATAATAATGTGAATAAGGATTAGAAAAAGAAGTAAATAAATAATTGAAACTGTTTCACACATTTATTCATGAAAGTTAGTAAATTTAATTTAGAAGAGAAAAGGTTTCTACAATTTTTTGCCTAACACTAACCGTTCTCGAGATATCGAATTAAACGCGTTTTCATCGAAATGACCTTGAGCTGACCTTCGGAGAACCCCTCACATTGGAATTTATGCTCAGAATACACCCCCCTATCGATCCTTCATAATCCCCAAACTAGGGTATTTTATGTTTATTCAACCCATTTTCAGCCGTAATTTGGCTGGACACGTTTTTTTACTAGCTGACGTTTTTCTAAATTTCGACAGAATTGTTAAACGACGTATACACTGGACCCGTCACATTATTACACAGCGCTTAGTCTCTCGTTTGACGCAATGTTAAAATGTACCGGCATCGAATGCGAGCTTTTCACCGATATAGACATGTTCATGTTAATCGAAAACGGTATTCGTGGTGGTGTGTCCCAATGCTCTAACCGATATGTAAAGGCTAACAACAGACACATGGGAGAGGTATTCGATCCAGAAATTTAAGAAACTTACCTCATGTACTTCGATGTGAACAATTTATACGGTGCTGTTATGAGCTTTGCTGTGCCATGCAGTTCCTTTGAATGGATATCAGATTTCAGACAATGCGACGTTCTTACCATCTCGGACGAAGCAGAGTTCGGTTACATATTAGAAGTAGATTTAGAATATTCTGAGGAATTGCACGAATTGCATACGGATTTACCACTGAGTCCGGAGGATTACGTACCTCCGATCTCAAAGCGTAAGCAACCGAAATTGACGACCACGCTACTTTCCAAACAAAACTACGTTAATCGTTACTGCGTTTAAAACAGTATTTGGGATTAGGTTTAAAGTTAGTTAAAATTCACATGGTTCTTAAATTCCGGCAAACACCGTGGCTAAAAAATTACATAGATTTAAATGCCAATTTACGGAAAAAATCGAACAACGAATTCGGAAAAAACTTCTATAATCTAATGAATAACGCAGGTTTCGGTAAAACAATGGAAAATATTAGGAAATTCAGAGATGTTAGCTTGATTACGAAATGAGATGGAAGATACGGGGCTAGAGCTGCTATTGCAAAACCAAATTTCCATAGCTGCACGATTTTTGATAAAGATATGATAATAGTTGAATCAAGTAAAACGACAGTCAAATTAAATAAGCAATTGTATGCAGGTTTCTCCATTCTAGATCTTTCGAAAACCTACATTTAGGATTTCCACTATAATTATGTTAAAACGAAATTTGGAAACCATTCAAAATTAATGTACACTGATACAGATAGTTTAATTTATCAATTTACTGTCCCTGACACGTACGAGTGTATAAAAGAGGACCTGCACAAATTCGACACGTCTGATTACCCACACGATAACGTCTATAGAACGCCTTCAGCAAATAAAAAAGTCCTCGGCTTAATGAAAGACGACAATAATGGAAAGATAATGTTTGAATTTGCTGGATTAAGAGCTAAATTATATTCATCTCGAGTGTTCGGAGATAAGAAAGATCAAAAACGGGCCAAGGATGTAAAAGGATCAGCACGAAAACAATAACTTTTAACGATTATATGAAATGTGCTTCATATCATAAAAATGTAATAATAAATCTATATTTACTATTGAGTCAAAAGCATAAAGTTTATACTGTGGAACAGTAGAAGCTAACACTGAGCTGGAATGACGACAAGCGGATCGTATTCGACGACACGACCGACACGCTTCCGTGGGGCTATAGGCCGCTATAGGCCATGTAATTAAACTGGACCTCAAGTTATGAGATATGCTTTAGCGTTGTAATTACTGCATCGTAGCGTATAGGGTATGATTTGAAATTGTACAGTGATGTATATAATATGTATGTATATAGAGCGGTAACAAGGACGCGTATTTAATATATATAGGGTGTAAAATAAAAATATACTTATTACAAAAAAATAATATCATTTATTCAATTTATAATGTTACACGTCAGATTCATTTATCCAACTGTTGTGTGTAATGTCAAAACCTAACCATTTTACGTATAATTCTTTGCAACGCTTTTTGATAACCTTCTTCACAAGATAGATGTCCGGATGTTCAACATTAACCCTTTCGCTACGGATGCATTCTACGTCGCGCCGTCCCCGCTGACCGAGCAGTCGCGGCAGGCGTCCGTACTTGCGGAACAACTGCAAGCGCTTGTCAGACGCACAATACCACGCTATCTTACGCAGAGCGAGTGCAGTCGCTCGTAAAAAAAATGCTTAAAAAATTATAACATAATGTTGGGTTACCATGGTCACCGTTCGTACATAACGAGCGTCAAATGTTGGGTTACCATGGTGACCGCTCGTACAGAGCGAGCGTCAGGCGTTGGGTGACTATAGTCACCGCTCGGACAGAGCGAGCGTCGGGCGTTGGGTGACTATAGTCACCAATCGGACAGAGCGAGCGTCGGGCGTTGGGTGACTATAGTCACCGCTCGGACAGAGCGAGCGTCGGGCGTTGGGTGACTATAGTCACCAATCGGACAGAGCGAGCGTCGGGCGTTGGGTGACTATAGTCACCAATCGGACAGAGCGAGCGTCGGGCGATGGGTGATCATAGTCACCGATCGGGCCGAAAGGGTTAAGGAGCTCCTGTTCGTAGAAACCGCCAGCGACGGGTTGATTTCGATAGTCTGAGCTTATACATCATAGGATGGGTATTATCTACTTAGCTTATCGTGAATAGAGTGTAAACTTTCTCGAAGACGTTCTCGAATTTGCTGATTCGAACTTTGTCACCAGTTTTGAACTTCACCGGTTTGGTAAGTATCGCTCGAAGTTCTCCGTACGCTTGACGTAATATAATATTTGCATTTTCGTCTGCAACGGTGACATACAACGGTTTCATTCGTATGGTTCGGATTTTGGTGTTGTTATAAGCCGATGCCAAATCAGATAAAATATCGAGCCACTTGAAGCTTCCTAGCGTACTGAATCGTTTCCACATTTTACTTTTCAGCGTACGATTAAAGCGTTCACAGATCGAAGCCCTCAAATTACTGTACGTGGAGTAAAGCTTGAGCGTAGCGTGTCATAAGAGATTCAGATTTTGAGATGTAAAATACCGCTCCTCTGCCCACGTATAATTTTTTCGATACACGTCCTTGACCTAGCTCAGATTCCATCGCTTTTGTGACATCATCCCCGGACTTGCTCTTAATCGGTACAGAGGTTGTCGATTTGTTTCTGCAGCAAGTTGAATTTCGTCTTAAGATTTTTAAAGTTACATTGTTTTGCTCTACGGGATCTGCGACATTGCACAGTCTTTTGTTCTGTATATCGTAATGCCCGTCCGCTGTTATTTGAAACCTGACGCCTTTGCCTGATGTAGGAATATTGAGCAGCTCTGCAATTAGATGCTTGAATTTGGCGTTCTGAGCGTTTCGGATAGGCTCGCTGGCTATAGTATTTTCTGTGAGCATTTGTTGCCAGAAGGATATTTCTATAATTCTCCTTGTCGTTGCGGGTAACGTGAGCGCTGTTGGGATTTTTTTAAACAGCAACTCCAGTAGTCCCTGAGTTTTCAGATAGAACGTACGGCCTAGATGCGAATAAAACCGCGCTCGAAGCTTATCTGTGAGTCACCAACCATCAGCCCGGCAGTAGAAAGGCTCCGTACCCTGTACACGGTATCCAACTCGTGCTGTCTTTGTTTATCGTTGAGCATCTCAAGATATTCATTTTCTCATCTCACCGACGACTCTAATAGTTTGATCCTCTTCCTCTGCAGTTGCAAAAGAATCCTCTCGCGCTCGGATTCCATTTCATTCATCGGCTCATCCTTCGTTTCAGTTTTGATTTCTTCCTTTGTCTCTTCCTTGATAGGTTTCGAGCCTCGAGAAACATTGACTAATTCCTGCAGCGGGATTACCACAGGTTTAACCCTTATGTGCGCACCCGGGGTACCCGGGTACCCACCTCCAGTTTCAATTACTGTTTAAGTTCAGATGTGAGCAGAATCATTATAAATCGATTTACTTAATTGAGTAAACATAATCAAAAAGTAATTAAGCTATATTTACATTTAAAAGTAGCGTGCAGTTGCCACAAAGAGAGATTGGAGGGGGGAATTGTAGAAGGTATTTTATTTTCAACAGGAACAGGAACTTTGACAGATTTGAAATAATAGAGAATAATTCGGTTTCGGCCTGATGCGCTTTCTGTCCTGGCTAACAGTCGAATGTCTCCAGGACCGCCTTCCTCCGAGAGCAGTCCTCGGGGCTCTCGAGTCGAGTTATTCCGTAGCGTAAACATCCGATAACCGATCCCGCATGGTTATCTGGCTGAGCCAGTCCTCTTGAAAATGTTTACTTCAGAATCTCGAGTGCTCCACAGTCAACTATTGGCTTTATCGAGCAGCAGATATTCCAAATATTTGTGGAAGTAGCAGTTAGATAGTTAGATCCCTTTTCAAGTATACAAGGGCCCAGCAGTGACGCATTTGCTCAGTTAGGAACATTTATTAACATTAACATTGATTTACAGATGAATATATCAAATCACATATAAAATTTTTCTCTAGTGGGTACTCGGGTACCCTGGGTGCCCCCTAGGACTAACCATACTTCAAGTTAATTTTTTTATTGCAAAAAATTTTTTTCTTGAAATATAGCTATGGGAATCTCTTCGTAAAGAGTTAAATTTCATAGATCCGGAGGCTCAGATCGAAAAAAAAATTTTCAAATCTACAAGCAAGGATGTGACGAGGTGAGTACCCGGGTGCGCACATAAAGGTTAAAGACATCCTTCACTGTTTCCTGCAGCGACTCTTTTCCCGTCTTAAGGTGTTGCAACTAATGCAGCTACGACCAAGGGTGAAGGAGTAGAAAATGAATACACAAAATGAAAGTAGCAATACAAGGGGGGTTCTACACGCAGATTCCTGTTACCGACACTTACCGACCAAGCCGACCAGTCCGCCTATACATTCTCCCCAGACTCAAACCCTTTTCCGCTCCGCGCAGCCCAGACTCAAACCCTTTTTCGCGATGACGTCACAGTCTGCCGTATCGAAGGTCAAAACCGTGCAACCTTACCGACAGTTGTATCGATCGAGGGTCAAAATCGTGCTGTCTTACCGACAATCTTACCGACCAAAGGTCTGTAGTGCTCGCCTGCCAACGGTAGAGGGCGCAGCGGGGGCGAGAACTTTTTTACCGTCCCGCATTCTTCTCCCACGATAGGACTGCTGATGTGTAACATGAACCACTCCGAATTCCTTTCCCACGGTAGGACTGCTGACGTGTAACATCAACCACCTCACATTCCTTTCCCACGTTATCAACCACGTGACATTCCAAAATTAATGGTTTCGAGAATTGTTTTTCACTTACTCGGATGTCGGTTTGATATCCAAGGTCGACCGATAGTCGCGGTAATTCAAAGCCATGGATCTGCGGTGTCGGGTTACTATCGCTCTTGGAATGCCAAAAGGTGCGCGCGCATCCGTACAGCTGCCCTATATAAAGGACGCTTATCACAGCAAACGATCATTACGTCACAAGCTGTCAAGTATACGTGAGGAAAAAGCTCAAGATGAAATCCGCGAAGTGTTTGAGATTGATCGATGTTATGGAATCGGAAAAATCGTCACCGGCAGAGATTGCAAAATGGATTCGACTCGGAACCCAAAATATCAGGCTTTTGAATAAAATCTTACGCAACAACGCCTCAACGATCGGGGAGAAGACAAGAATTTTGACTACAATTGGAATTCTGAAATCGTTGACAGTCAAATTTCAACAATTGCAGAAAGTGGGTGACGGATTACGAAGCCGACGAAGAAGCAATCGAGTACGGTATGAAGATTTGGGATCAGCTTTCGAGAGTAGAATTCGAACTGGATCCATCGTCAATTTGAAGCATAAAGATGTGGAGAGATTTCTAGAAGACGCAAAGGTACTAGCTGCGACGAGGCTGAAAAACGCTCTGAAGAAAGACAGGAGCTTGAAAGCCAACGATATCCTGGCTTGTAAATTTGAACTTAGAAAAGTTGATCGCACGGCGGAAGAGATCAAATTTTTTAATACGAGAAATGAAATCATCCTCCAGACAACGGATATCAGCGAATGGTTCATCGAAAACGCGACGAAGCGTTTGTTGAAAAAGGTGGAAGATTTCCAGGAAAAGGATTCAGGCTGGTCGCTGACCGAAATAATCAATTTGACTGTGAATATCAACCAGTACGTGCCACTACGAGGCGGTGTCTTCACATACACCCCGTTACCTAAGCATATCAGTGATAAGAAGGCTGTCGTCAACATCCGTAACAGCGACTCGTATTGCTTCCTCTGGTCGGTCACCGCAGCTCTGTTCCCAGCCGACAACAACAATCCCAGCAAAATTACTTCGTATCCACATTTCAGCTCAGTGCTACGGTATGATGGTATAACGTTTCCTATGTCTCTAGACAAAAACACCATTTCAAAATTTGAGAAGCTTAACGGTCTTTCAATTAACGTTTACGGTATAGACCAAGGTGATCGGAAAAAAAGTGAAATAGTACCGATTCACTTGAGTCAGAATGAGTCTGACAAACCTATGATTCATCTTTTGGCGATCGAAACTGAAATCACTGACGATGACGATGATAGTATGGAAAATATTGAAAAGAATGTAACACATCATTTTGCATGGATTCGAAATCTGTCTCGATTAACGTGTTCTCAAATTTCCAAACGATCAGATCAGACGTGGTTGTGCGATAGGTGTCTATCTCATTTTAATTTCGAAAGGTGTTTGTCGAAGCACCGAGTTGATTGCATGAATTTAAACAAAACCAAAGTTATTCTACCTACAGATGAGGAAAAAATACTCAAATTCAAAAATTTCAAGCACAAAGAAACCGTTCCATTCTGCATTTACGCGGATCTCGAATGTTCACTACAACCCACACATGAAAGTTCTGGGGAAAATAGAACAATTTATCAGAAGCATTTTCCGTATAGTATAGCTTACTATGTCACGAGCGCCGCACATTTACCCAAAATTGTAACATAACAATTATCATTTTTTATTATTATTATCTTAGAGACAAGGAAGCATAGTTTAGTTTGACCATATAAAGTATCTCATTATAATCAGTTCGTGGTATAGCCAAGCGCAACGGCTAGCTGGACAGCCAGCAACGTCAGCGTCTTCGCGCCCGCCGGATCCCGGGTGTAATCAACACCGGGATGAGGCGAGCGCGAAATCACACGCTCCGAGGATGACCGTTGCGAGGCGAGCCTTTGTTTAAAATTGCAAACTCAGCAAAAAGCTCGCTCGCCGTCCGACGTTCCAAGGGGTGTCGGACGAGCGAGCGAAGTCAGTCCCGTTAGAGACAGCATTAAACCAACATCTACGGAATCAGGCTCCTTCAGAGCTGTCGAGTAAAGAGTTATCAGTCTTGGGTCTCCGACGATCACAGACAGAATTCCCTGTCAATCTATCCGCGGTCATTCAAGCATCTCGCGTCGCGACATCAGTCTGTGAAGTTAGAATTAAGCGCTATAAGCAAAGCCACGAACTTGATCAAGCCGTGTAGTACATAAGTGAGTGAGTGAAGGTGTAAGCTTCGGCACCTTCGAGGCCGAAGCCGAATCCACGAGTGAGATCACAAAAGAGCGAGAACGTGAGTAGCGTAAGAACATATTGTAAGCTTCCTTGTCTTAATATCGCTGCTTCTAGTTATTCATTAAATATCTATACTTGCTTCCATTCAAAACATTCGCACACAATATCGTAAAATCCTCCAAACCATTTCCCACGGAACGCCCTGTAGAGGACGTTCACCCCCGAATCCACCAATAATTAAATAAATAAACCTCGTAATAACAAAGAGGGTAAGTCGTCGCGTGCGAGACCGCTCCGCACGTGACAACTATCTGCATTGCGCGTTTGACGATTCGCTTTCAAAATTCAAAATTAATCGTGGAGAGACTTGCGTTCAATGGTTTGTGAACGAGTTAGCGGAATTGGCACATTCGTTGGAAGTTTATTTCAAGACTGTTGTACCGATGGAACCACTGAATTTCAATCAAATCAACGAATTTTATTCAACGACAGTGTGTCACATTTGTGAAAAACCGTTTACACTCGCAGACATGAAACATCGTGATCACTGCCATTTCACGGGAAAGTACCGTGGTGCTGCTCACCGAGGTTGCAATCTAAATTACCAAAATTCGCACATTATCCCAGTGATATTCCACAATCTGTCGGGTTACGATTTACATTTCCTGATCAAAGCACTGGCCACATCGTTCGAGGGCACAACTGAGCTTCTACCCGTAAACAAAGAAAAGTACATTTCATTTACGAAATTCGTTAAGGGGACGGATATAAAGTTTAGATTCGTAGATTTGTACCGTTTCATGCCCAGTAGTCTTGAGAAATTAGCAACGTATCTCGGTGATGATCAGAAATCAATCACACGAAAATTTTATCATAGCTCAGATAAATTTCAGTTATTGACCAGAAAAGGAGTGTTCCCGTACGAATACATAGACAGTTGGGAGAAGCTCGAGGACACACGGTTACCATCCAAACAACAATTTTACTCAAAATTAAATGATCGGGATATATCAGACGACGACTATGCACATGCATGTAAAGTTTGGCAAACTTTTAACGTTCAAACTTTGGGAGAGTATTCGGACTTGTATTTACAGACGGACGTGTCTTTACTGGCCGACGTTTTTCAAAATTTTCGACAGAGCTGTTGGACGACGTACAAACTGGACCCGTTACATTACTACACAGCGCCCGGTCTGTCGTTTGATGCAATGTTAAAATGTACAGGCATCGAACTCGAGCTTCTCACCGACATAGACATGGTTATGTTTATCGAAAAGGGTATTCGTGGTGGTGTGTCACAGTGTTCGAACAGATACGCAAAGGCCAACAATAGATATATGGGAGAGGAATTCGATCCTGAGGTCGAAGAATCTTATCTCGTGTACTTTGACGTTAATAATTTGTACGGTGCTGCTATGAGCTTTGCTCTGCCATACAGTTCCTTCGAATGGTTATCAGACTTCGGACAATGCGACGGTCTTACCATCTCGGACGACGCGGAGTTTGGTTACATACTGGAGGTTGATTTGGAATATCCTGAGGAACTGCATGAAATTCATAAAGATTTACCACTGTAATGAATAATAAATTTTCTCGGGAACTTGGACAGAATTGATCAGATTCAATTTATCAAAATTTGCAACGTTTCGTTGGTTTTATTTATTTTCCAACTTCATCAGGCAAGCTGTAACAGATGTACATAAACTTTAAAATTAAGTTGCATAAAACAATAGACATGATACATGTAAGTTACAAATTCAGAAATAATAAACTAAACAAAATTGCAAAATATTTACTTTTGAGGTTAAATCGTCGTTAAAATCCTCTGGTCCATAACATCCAGTCAAAATTATGTTTAAATAAGACTAGACAGATATATACATTTTTGTTTTTTTGATAAAATTATAAACTCATTGTGCCAATAAATTAATTTGAATAAAATAAAATGGACAAATATGATGATGGACGAATACACATGTCAAACGTAGTGACTCTTAAATCACAGACTGTACTGCTCTCACACAGTGTGATAGTACGTGTGGAGGTCGCATTATCTGTATTGTCAACATGACTCTGTTGTCCATGACTAGTACTGTTTATATTGTGCGCGAAAGTTCAACCTCTAAGTAAAATAAAAATATTTACTATGACTTCACTAAATCCTTGACCTCATTTATCAGGTCACTGTAAATTGTACTAAGATTTTGCGTGTCGGATCTAAAATTGACACAATTCATCGCCTTAATAAAAATCATTTCACTTAGGTTTCTCTTTATGTAATTTTTCTCCAGATCTAAAATCTCCACATCATCGAACTGAAAGTTATGACCATCTTCAACAAAGTGATGTTCCGCTAATGCTGTTTTGTTGTTTTTTGTGAACTTCTCAGGTCTGCAGTCAAGTTTGTGTTGTCTCACTCTGGCTTTTAATTTTTGCCTGGTTTGTCCAACGTACCATTTCCCACACGAGCACGGAATCCTGTATACTAGGCCAGATCTATCTTCTTTCTTCACTTTGTCTTTTAGCCGGGAAAATAGATCCTTAACCTTGAATACATTATAGAATACCAACTTGCAGTTGGTGTGCCTGAATAAAGATCCCAGTCTTGGTGACAAGCCTTTTATGTAGGGAAATCTGCTAAACGACCAATTCTTGTTGACATTGTTGCTCCTGATGTTGTTTTTAATCCTCTCGGACACAATTTTCTCACACTTGCTGATGACCTTGTTTGGATAATTGTTAGATGACAGTAATTTTCTAACCATGCGAATACTTTCCTTGGTCTTGTTCACATGACTCAAGCGCATGGCTCTGTTCAAAAACCCTTTTGCAACCCCCAATTTCTGGCTCAATGGATGATTGGAATTAAAATTCAAAATTCTTCCTGAGCTGTACGGTTTCTTGAACCAAGAAGTTATAAGATCACCATCTTCTGATCTTTCTATTAGTATGTCCAAAAAAGGCAACTTCCCGTTATTCTCAACTTCCAAGGTAAACTGGATGTCCTTGTCAACACTATTAAACACATCTAAGATGATGTCTACTTTATCCTTTGGAACTACTGCGAAGAGATCATCAACATACGACTTAATAATTGGAATTTCAAAGTCAAGGTGAGTCAACGCCATTGAAACAACATAATCTACTGCAATGATGGCAATTGAAGGACTTGCTGGACTCCCCATCGCACATCCTTCCTTCTGAAGGTAAAAATTGCCATCAAACACGAAATATCCCGAGTCGTAACAAAAATCAATAAGCTCTAGTAGAGTAGTCTGGTCCAATTGTACAAATTTCTGGATTTCATCCCACCGCTCAATGATGATTTTCCTTATTAAACTGTTATGAACATTGGTAAAAAGAGATACTACGTCCAGTGATATTAAAACATGGTCTTCGTTTGCCTTTTTCAGTTTGATTTGGTCTAAAAAATGAAATGAGTCTGTCACATTATATTTCAGACTCATTACGAACGGTAGCAGACTCTTGTGAACAAAATTGGCGATCTCATAACCTGGTGATCCTATGCTACTGACCACTGGTCTAAGTTTACACCCAGGTTTGTGGGTTTTCCTTAAGCCATAAATTCTTGGTGCCAATGCACTGTAAGTTCGCATTAGCTTACCTTGGATGTTGTCAAGGATACCAATATCTACAAGCTTCTTTATTAAGCGGTTGCTTATGTTTTGTAGCTTTGACGTAGGATCTCTTTTGATCTTTTCATATGTTTTACGGTCGCCAACCAACTTATTCATTTCTGTGAGGTATTCTTCTTTGTACATGACCACTGTTGAATTACCTTTATCTGAGCGCATTACTAAGAGATCTTCATGTTGATTAAAGAAATTTCTTGTGACTTTGATATTTTTAACTAGGTTGAAGTTTTTCTTGTGATTGCTGTTACTTCTACGCTGATATTTAATGTGATTTGTCACAATGTTTACACCTCTTGCTCTCAGATTATTTTTCACTTCCGTCAAACCCTCGTTGGATAACTCGTCATCTTTCACTTTGTCGATACATCCCTCCAGATCCTTAATAATTGTAACGACCGGTTGATTGATATTCGTTGTTGGTAGTCCATAGTTAAAATCTAACTCTAAGATCTTCTGGACTTCTGATGGTAAAACTGTATCAGTGAAATTATAAATTCTGTTTCCAACTTTTTGTTCTACATTGTCAGTCATCTTGTCTTGTAGCTTCCCAAACTTTTTGATGTTTTGTTTTTTTATTTTCTTAAAATTGCTCTCGTAGTAATTATGGAGCTTGTTCAAAGTTTGCATCCATAAAACTAATGGAAAACGGGACTCCACGTTTCTTTTGAGGTTATCTATCGTACGTAGTAAATTGTCAATCTTCCACAAGGTAATCTTGATTTCTAGATTTAGTAGCTTGGTTCTAGTACTCAACAATACGTGACTAATCTCTCTTCCAAATGGGTGATCATCTAAACAGACGGTGTAAATGTAGTCCACCTTATTAAAAATATGTAGAGGAATTAAGTTGTTGGCTCGACATCTGAGTAAGAAATTCCGTCTATTCCTCATGTTGGCTAGTTTCTTATGGCAACGGGTTAAATCTTTAACCATCTTACATGTACTTATATCGAAATCTTGTCTTATGCGTCTGAAAAAACCTCCCAGTTTTCTAAAATCCAAATCTTGGTTCTCATCCATGTTAAATGTAATGAATAATAAATTTTCTCGGGAACTTGGACAGAATTGATCAGATTCAATTTATCAAAATTTGCAACGTTTCGTTGGTTTTATTTATTTTCCAACTTCATCAGGCAAGCTGTAACAGATGTACATAAACTTTAAAATTAAGTTGCATAAAACAATAGACATGATACATGTAAGTTACAAATTCAGAAATAATAAACTAAACAAAATTGCAAAATATTTACTTTTGAGGTTAAATCGTCGTTAAAATCCTCTGGTCCATAACATCCAGTCAAAATTATGTTTAAATAAGACTAGACAGATATATACATTTTTGTTTTTTTGATAAAATTATAAACTCATTGTGCCAATAAATTAATTTGAATAAAATAAAATGGACAAATATGATTGATGAAGTTGGAAAATAAATAAAACCAACGAAACGTTGCAAATTTTGATAAATTGAATCTGATCAATTCTGTCCAAGTTCCCGAGAAAATTTATTATTCATTACATTTGACATGGATGAGAACCAAGATTTGGATTTACCACTGTGTCCGGAGCACTACATACCCCCGATCTCGAATAGTAAGCAACCGAAATTGACGCCCGCGCTATTTTCCAAGAAAAACTACGTTGTTCACTACCGCGTTTTGAAACAATGCTTACAATTAGGCTTAAAATTACTCAAAATTCATAGAGTTCTCAAATTCAGGCAAACCCGTTGGCTCAAAAAATATATAGATTTGAATACCGATTTGCGAAAAAAATCTGACAACGAATTTGAGAAAAATTTTTACAAGCTAATGAACAACGCAGTTTTTGGCAAAATTATGGAAAATGTTAGGAAGTATAGAGATGTCAGGCTGATCACGAAATGGGATGGAAGATACGGTGCTAGAGCTACCATAGCCAAACCCAATTTTCACAGCTGCACCGTTTTCGACAAAGATATAATTATCGTTGAAATGAGTCAGACAAAAGTCAAGTTGAATAAACCATTGTACGCAGGTTTCTCCATCATGGATCTGGCTAAAACATATATCTACGATATTCATTACAACTACATTAAGCAGAAATTCGGCAACCGAGCAAAATTAATGTTCACGGATACCGACAGTTTGATTTACAATTTTACCGTCCCCGACATATACGAACACATTAAGGAGGACTTGCACAACTTCGATACTTCTGATTATCCGCTCGACAACGTTTACGGAATACCTCGAGCAAACAAAAAAGTTCTCGGCTTGATGAAAGATGAGAATAACGGGAAAATCATGCTCGAATTTGTAGGATTAAGAGCTAAGTTGTACGCATTCCGAGTCTTGGGAGATGAAAAAGACAACAAACGTGCCAAAGGTGTTAAAGGATCAGCGTTAAGAAAAATAACCTTCAACGATTATTTGGACTGTGCGTTGAAACGTGAAAATCTGTCCTCAAATCAGCATTTGATATTGAGTCGAAAGCACGAGGTATACGCCGTAGAACAGCAGAAAGTAGCACTGAGCTGGAATGACGACAAGCGGATCGTGTTTCAAAATACAACCGACACGCTTCCGTGGGGCTACAAGCCTACACCTTAGCTTTGTAATTTATAACTGTACCATGTCTGTCTATTGTCTAAAAAAAAAAGACGCATACTTGTTGTGTGTCGGATATAAAATAAAGAGGGACATACGTTTTTACAAAAAATTCATTTATTTAAAAGTTACATGTCCGATTCGTTTATCCAACTGTTGTGTGTATTGTCAAAACCTAACCATTTAACGTATATTTTTCTTCCACGCTTCTTGAGCACCTTCTCCACCAGATAGATATCCGGATGCTTAACCTTGAGGAGCTCTTGTTCGTAGAAACCACCAGCGATGGGTTGATCTCGGTAGTCTTTGAGCTTGTACGTCACAGGATGAGTATTTTCCACTCGACTCATCGTGAATATTTCAGTCGTCCAATTGGGAGTGTAACCTTTCTCGAAGACATTTTTGAATTTGCTGATTCGAACTTTATCGCCAGATTTGAATTTTGCCGATATGGTAGGTATCGCTCAAAGCCCTCCGTACGCCTGACGTAATAACAGCCTCTCGTTTGCAACGGTGACATCCGACGGTTTCATTTTTATGGTTCGGTGTTTGACGTTGTTGTAAGCCGAAACCAAATCGGATAAGATATCGAGCCACTTGTAGCTTCCTTGCATGCTGAACCGTGTCCACATTTTACCTTTCAGCGTGCGATTGAAACGTTCACAGATCGAAGCCTTCAAATTACTGTACGTGGAGTAAATTTGAAGTTGATTCCGTAGCGTGTCATAAGCGATTCGAATTTCGAGTTGTAAAATTCCGTTCCTCTGTCGACGTGTAAATTTTTCGGTACCCGTCCTTGGACAAGCACAGATTCCATTGCCTTCGTAACATCATCTCCAGACTTGCTCTTTATCGGTATAGCCCCCGCATACTTTGAAAAGATATCAATGACTGTGAGCATGTACTTGTAACCTTTGTTTTGTCCAGCGTACGACGTCATATCAACAAGATCCGCCTGCCAGGTCTCGTCGATGCCGCGCACGTCTACACGTCGACGCGGGTAATTCCGGCGTGCAGGCTTATGCAGTTCCGTCACCAGTGCTTGCTTTTTCTCGTTCATATTCCAACGCTATTAGTCTGGTGTCCAATTTGGAAATGATTTCCGCGTTTCGAATCGACAAGTCTCTGTCTGTTTTAAAGTCTGTGTAGAAGGTATCCAAGGCTTTCTTCGCGGTGATCTCCAAAGCTTTGATCATTTGATCGAGGTTGTCGATTTGTTTTTGCAGCACGCTGAATTTCCGTCTCAAGGTTTTTAAAGTTACAGCATTGTTCGGCTGTGCGGGATCTGCGACGTTGCACAGTCTCTTGTTCCGTATATCGTAATGCCTGTCCGCTGTTATTTGAAACCCGACACCCGGAGGACCGCGAGTGCTCGCGGTCGTGTTTTTATTCAGCTGACGTCCAAACACGTCGACGCTCATCTCGGTAATGAATGCAAAAATGACGGGAGCTGCTCAATAAATGATTCCTGCTTCGCGTAGCTCTTCGATAATGGAGATTATTTCGTTATTGTGACTCGGATTTCCCGCTGCCTGAGATGCCAGGAGTAAACGAAGACGCTCCACCAACTCGTTTGTATCATCCCAGAAGACGTATTCCGTTTCAACACCTTGTCGAGTGATCATAGCTTGCGGAAGTAGACCTTTACCCTTTCGGCGAGGTGATGGGGAATAATCCATTAATTCGGCAATGACATTTCTAAATTTGTAACTGTTATCGTTTCGAACAGCCCCATCGGATGAGGAATACTCCTTATGCGCGTTCGTTGCGAGGATTATGTTTTTAAAATTTTCCCGATCTCCGGCGCTCACAGAAGAACCGTCAGGCTTCTTTTTGAACAAAAGTTCCAGCAAACCCTTCGTTTTCGGGTAACGCGTGTCGCCAATACGAACGTAGTCACTCTCAAAAGATATCAACGAATCACCAATCATTAGTCCGTTTGAGAGGTTGCGTACACCGTACACGTTGTCCAATTCGCCTTTTGTCTTCGCATCTCTCATCAGTGCAAAATACTCGTCCTCGACCAGTGTTTCTACGACTGTTTCATCCCCCGCCGAAGCAAAGGAATCGTCCATTTCCGAGACAGTTTCATTTTTCGTTTCATTTTTCATCTCCGTTATTTCTTCTTTAATTTCTTCCACCTCTTGTTTGACAGGTTTGGTATCTTTTGTAACATTCACCAGTTCTTGCAACGGAGTCACTACTGGTTTGAAAACGTCACTCAATTTCTGAGTCGTAGATTTCCTGCCCGACTTGAGCAATCTGTGTTTTCGACGGATTGCAGCACTTGCTTGAGCGATCTGATGTAGGACATCTTTTTGCTTGGAAATTTCAGAGCTCTGCATGTTGACGCAACTGAGTCTGCAACGCTACTGCGTCTCTCGCTCGAAAACGGTAGATTTTATTCCTTTTCCAGGCTAACAAAAGAATCGAATCCCCTCCTGTATCGTCCTTCGTTGAGCTCACTGTCTTTGTCGATCACCAGAAACCCGTACTTCTCACCGTTCCAGCATGCAGAGCACACATTTTTAAACTCTGTGTAAGACATATCGGTGTTCACATGGTCGTTGTATACGTGTCTCGGTTTCATATCGTCTTGTTTGAATAACACGAGTAAGTTTACGTTGTCGCGCACGAGATGTTTGGGAATACGCGCGTACGTCTGACAGAGATAGAAACAGTCAACGTCGTGATGTCTACCCATGCAAAAGTAGGCTCTAATATTGTCCTGCTTCTCGCACGCTACATCGTCAAATATGATTATTGAGTTGGGCCGTGCTTCTTCCGCTGGAATCACTTGCTCACGCTCGGTAAACGCAAAATACTCCGTACTCTCAACATGGTCCAGCAATTGCTTCAACAATTGGTATTTAGGTTGGTTGAGAGATTTTGAGTAGATGTAGATATTTTCAAATCTGAGTCCATTGGGATGGGTTATAAGTGTGAGCAACGCATTAGTTTTACCACAATTCGACGGTCCACAGAATATCGCACGTACACTGTTCGGGAGTAATTCACCGTGCCGTTTGTGCTTTTCGACATTTTGCCCCGAAAGTTTGTCAAAATTCATCACGGGAAGCTTGGTAGGTTGTTTCTCAAACCGCATCTCGGACATGACTGATCGGATTTGCTATAAATACCCCGTTTTAAAGCACTTTTCTTCAGTCAACGCACAAACATGATCGCGTACAGAGGTAAACGAAGCAGCAGCAGGCGGCAACATCGTGGCAAGGGTCTGGTGAATGGAATCATCAACAAACTTCCGATCGAGTTGCATGTTCCCGGTTACCAATACTGCGGTTCTGGTACGAAGTTGACGAAAAGACTCGCGAGAGGCGATTCCGGTATCAATCCTCTCGATGCAGCGTGTAAGGAACACGATATAGCGTATTCGAAAAATCGTGAGAACCTTGAAGTTAGAAACGAGGCTGATAGGGTGTTGGCTGAGAAAGCTTGGAAACGGGTTCTCGCAAAGGACGCAAATTTGTGTGAGAAGTCAGCCGCTTGGGCAGTAGCTAATACAATGAAAGTAAAATCAAAACTCGGAATGGGAATGCGAAAGTCAAAAAATGTGACCTTGAGAAAAATTGTAAATGCTGCAAAACGTTCTATGGTTCCAAGCAACGATGCAAAAGTAGCTATCGAATCTGCGCTGAAGGGAGCTGAGAACGCCGTTAAAAAAGCGGGTGGTAAATGTAAAGTGCGAACACCTCGCGTCCTACCGGTACCTTCGAAAGTCGGTGGTTTTCTACCGTTTCTGATTCCTATTTTTGCCGGTCTCAGCGCTACGGGTGCGTTAGCCGGTGGTGCGGCAGGTATAGCGAAAGCTGTGAACGATGCGAGCGCGGCTAAACGAGAATTGGAGGAAAGCAAACGACACAACAAAACTATGGAAGCTATCGCGTTGGGCAAAGGGCTTCATATGAGACCGTACAAAATAGGTCTTGGTCTCCATCTTTCAAAAAACTAGATGCGACGCTACCACGTCGAGCGTTGACTGATTGGGACTTGTTGAAATATGCAAAAATCTTGAGGGTTCCGCATTTCCGCGGTGTTTTCATGCGAAACGAAATGCCCGCAAACGGTCCACGAGAAAACGAGTCAGCTATAATCAACCTTGACGACAAAGACGGTCCGGGAACACACTGGGTTGCGTACAAGAAACGCAACAATAATATCGATTACTTTGACAGTTTCGGCAACCTTCAACCACACTCAGACCTCATAAAATACCTCGGCGTTGGTAGCGTCAAATACAATCATGAGAGGTACCAGGATTATGATACATTTGAATGCGGACACTTGTGTCTGAAATTTCTAAGTGGTGAGCTATATAAACATGGTGCGTGATTCGTCAAAGTCAGTCTACCACTCGCAGTCATGGATGATTCGTTAACGTTAACGATTTCGGGAACCTCTTCGATACTCGAGGCACAATATTTCCCACCGATCGAACTTGCTCGTGATAAAAGTTATGCTCTTGGCTTGGTAGAATTGTTAACCTTCAATTCGATTCCCAACGTTGATGTCGGTCACAATAAAATTTACGTAGCTGACAAAGTGATCACCATACCTACCGGTAGCTACAAGATCGAGGACATAGAAAAGTATCTTCAAAACGTGCTAAGAAATACAGACATCAGGCTCGCCATCAAACCCAACAATAATACATTACGCAGCGAAATCACATGCAACCACACGATTAACTTTGAGCCGAATGATTCCATTGCTCAACTTTTGGAATTTACACCACGTGTATTGGAGGTTGATAAAACTCACGAATCAGACGTGCCTGTAACTATACTCAAGGTCAACGCGTTGCGAGTCGAGTGTAGCATTACAACGGGCGCCTACGTCAATGGACACAAAGTACACACTATTCACGAGTTTTTCCCGACCGTCCTACCAGGATATAAGATCGTGGAAGTACCGTCGCACGTCATTTACCTTCCGATCACCGTCAAGACCATAGATCACGTTTAGCTCCGGTTAGTGGATCAAGACGGAGACCTGGTTAATTTTCGTGGAGAAGTTATCACTGTGAGACTACACATCAAATCGCAATAAACGATGGGAATCGTATATAACAGACTGTCAAAGAGTAGGTATATCAGTAAGTCGACATGCCCCGATCAAGTCAGTCGTCGTTCGATTCCCGAACCGCTAACACCTCGAAACGTGGAGTTCCTGATAGCTCTGGGTCTGAAACTGACACCTTTTGAAAGAGGAATTTCCGACAAATAAAAATCCGATTTTGCTTTTTTATCATCTGCTACGTACCATGGAGGAGGAAATCTTGAGCATTCAAACACCAGTCGTCTTTGACGAATCCGTTGCGCGTTACGAGATTCACGCTCACAAACCTTACGCCTCGTCAACTTTCAACAACAGCAATGAAATTCGAATACCCGTTTAGCATCAGGATTTATGCATATTACCCAGCAAAAGTTCGGTACATATCCACGGACGACTCCTCAAACCTGATGGTACAGCTACTGTGAACACACAGCTCGTGAAAAACGCCATCTGTCATCTGTTTGAAGAAATTCGCTACAAAATTAACGCAGTTGAGGTTGATAGAAGCAAGAACGTTGGCTTGACAAGTCTCATGAAGGGTTACGCTTCCCTGCACCCTGGTCAGACTTGGCTGATGGAGAACGCTGGATGGCTCGATGTAGAAGAGAAGAAAAAATTAACCGATGCCGATGGTAACTTTGACGTACTGATACCGCTCAGCATGATACTGGGTTTCGCCGAAGACTACCGCAAGATCGTTGTCAACGCTAAGCATGAGTGAAGAGAATTTTGATGAGATCAAAAACTGACGTCAACGCAATCATGCAGACTCAGGAGGAGGAATTCAAAATCACGATCAATGCAGTGGAATGGTGTTACGCCCCGACGTACTGCCTTGGCGTACCTTTTTAAAAATTCCATTTCATTTCATTTCTTTGATTACTTCTATACGCATATATCATTTCATCAAATCTCATATTCGAATAACAGCGAGTTCCACCCCTCCTGGCAAAAGTCACGTAGAGACCAACAACGATCCCTAGTATAAGGTTCAACTTTATTCTATTTATCTGGTACCAAGAACTGAGATGAGAGACTGCTGAGTTAGTATCAGTAGCGCTCAGCCTGGAAATATTCCTCTTTTTAAATTAAAATTATAATCAATAACTAGGATGAACCACTACCTTCAGAACCGTCAAATTAAAATAAATTACTCATTGGAATGTATGAATGAATGTGTGAACATTGCATGCAGATATCTTTTGTTTATATTTTTAATGTGTCACCGACGAGATTGAGAATCGTCGGAACACCGTTGGAGAGCGTGAAGTAACGCTGACCATGTGGATTTGGGCACCAGGAGGTTGCCCTCGCACCTCATTGGCTAATTACCGTTGTAACTAATTACAACTGCAGCTCCTTGGACCCTCGGGCCCAAGAAGCCGCGTCTTTCGTCTTTCAAGTCGCGAAGTGCGTGGACGTAAACCCGGATTAGCCCTCTCGAGCAAGAGTAGCGTTTGGAAAATCTTAATTGTGACCGGCCTAAAGTCTCGCGCTAATTCGTTAAATTCGAGCTTCAGTTAATCTGTTAATTGCAAAAGACTCGCTATCTTCTACATTTCCATCTTTTCTGTTCTTTACTAAATCTCGTCATTTCGCGAATAGACATTTTTATGCAGTTCCATTTTCCTTAATTAAATCCAAGTTCGGCCCTGATTCAAACCGAATCAGGTAATCTTAAGTAATAATAATAATAATTACACTATCATTTTCAATAAATAAATCGTTCCAATTAATTTCATCATACATTAAAATCAGAAACAGACACTTTCAATTATAACTCTCGGTAACAAGATATCATTCTAAATCTACAAAGACTTAGTGACCAACGTTCTACATCACTCGATTCATCAACTATTCCAAATTTGAGGTGAGGCCCCTGGTCCAACATTCTACCGACGCAGACCGACACGATCCGACGGCTCTCAATCTCGTCGACCGATTCACCCAAAAGCTAAGTCAATCCGAGTGTAAATCTTCTAAATTAGACGAATTCTTGTTCACCTTGATAATCAAAACTACCTCAGTAAATTCACAAAAACCAAGCATAGAATTGGTGGCTAGCTTCACTACCCCCAATTAAATTCCACTTATTGTTTCCAAGAATTAATAAATAAGACTAAACGATTAAATATATATATTAAATATATATAGATATTATATTAAACGATTTAAGATAATCTAAAAAGAGAGATACAATACAATACAATATTCACGACCAGCTAGTTATAACCATCGTTCAGAATAGATGTTCCTGGTACCAAATAATATTATCTTCTAGAATAGTATAACACGCGATTTTTATTCAATTTGAAAACTTTATAAATTGTTATTTTTGGCTCATATATATTTTTATCACCATCGATTGTTACCAGATATTTCGATAACTAAATTGAACCAGAATATACTACATCTTTTACCAGTTAAATCTTTTTTAGACATTTATTTTGAGCGACCCTCTTCCCATTTTCTTTATTATAAAATAGCCTCAACTATTTAAACAAACCTCACAGACCTGTACAGGTCTATAGCAACACGATCCTACAAATTACCGGCTTACCGGAAGGTAAGTCTTTCTCTTAGTTTTGATTATTATTCATTGTCGTTACGTGGGAGCTAGATTATTCAATTAATCATCAACTACCACCGCTCAGTTTCACCCTCACCCCCACGTAACACAAGAATTGGTGGCAGCGGTGGGATTTTGTTGCTAAAAGTGAGATTTGTTTAAATAAAAAATAAAAAAAAAAAAAGAAAAAAAAGAACAAAAAATTTTTAAATTTTTGTGTTAAAATTGAAAAACTGGTCGAACGCATGAAAAAACAAGGTATCTTTCTTTCTAGATAATAATTATAATTAACGACCAATTGTGCATGAAACTCTGCGAATTATTACTTGTATATTTGGATGTATATATTATAATATCCTGATATCGTATATTGCCGAATTTTCCACTGGTCATTTGTGTATTAGCTGTGTTCCCAATATTTGCCTAAAATTGGCCTGAATTATTTTGTGTGCATAAACAATCTTTTTCGATATTAAAATGCCTAACGAAACGGGAAACCAGAGCGCGGACCGAACCAGTGTATCCGCTCTAGACGCAAGTAGCGCGATGATGGCGTCGATGGCGGAATGCTTTGCGCTGCAGCATAGTACATCAAATATTCCATATTTTGACGGGAAAAACATTCGTTTGAAAGATTTCTTACAAGACGTGCAAAACGGTTCAGTGTATATTCCGCCGAATTCGGAAGGCGCATATGTAAAATGCGTTCTAGGAAAATTGCAAGGAGCAGCTCGCGATAGTACATATGGCGAGACTTTCAATACGGTCAACGATTTGATAAAACATCTGAAAAGTAGATTTGCAGCTGAAAAGACTTATCCGTATTATCAACAAGAGATCGCGAATATACGGATGAAACGTGATGAAAGCGTGAGCGATTTCTACGATCGATTAAAAATCTTGGTCAGTGCAGCTCGCGTAGCTTTAGAAGACGAGTACGGAAAAACCGAAGTTGACGCGGTAATGAAAGTGCTACAAGTGAACGCGTTAGATGCTTATATTCGAGGACTACCTGAAGCTATCGAAAGATATGTTGAAGGACGTGTAAAGACATTGGAAGAAGCGTTTAAGTTAGCGCGACAAACAGAAAATCGTATGCGCCAGGGAATAATATCTTCCGGAGAAACGCAGAGAGTACAAATTCCGCGACCGAACTCTCCAATGATCTATAATCAAAATAACGCGCCGCGATCGTATTCGAATTACGGCATCTTAGACGGAGCGGAGACGCGCGCGAGAAGCCCGTCGCCGAACGCGGCCATGTACAGACACCCGACGGCAAACGTCGCCGATCGACGATCACCCGAACCGAGGGGTTATTACCCATACGGCATGCCCGCTCACTCACAGCTCCAGTACCAGCAACCGCGTGGTTATCAATATCCGCCTTATTTTCCACAACACCCGTATTATTATCCGCCGATGACATATCCGTATTTACCACCTTATGGATATCCGCCCACAATAAATCCAGCATCGATTCCACAGAGATCGGGATCGCCGGGAGCAAATTTAAATACGAGCAGACCGAATTCGCCAAATTCGAACACCCGTTCATACGACCCGAATCAGCAGTCCGGTTTTAATCAAGCGAGGTTTGATAATTCGAACGTCAGAACACGGTCACCATCTCCGCGTAGAACGTCCGAAACAGCTGAATCTTTAAACTTGAACGCGACTCGTCGTCCGGACGCAACGGCGAGGTACGCGACGCCCGAGCGTCAACCGACGGTCCGTTTCGCGGAACCGCCGGCCGGTGCATTGATATGCGCGGACCAGATCGAAAATCGCCACTGATCAGGATGACAGCTCCTGAATTAAAAGAACATTCAGCTATTTTTCTAATAGACACCGGCGCAGATATCAGTCTCATTAAAGCAAATGTTTTACATCCTGACGTTTTAATCAGTGTAGACGAAATTTCTATGATGACGGGAATAACAACCGAAAAAGTAAAAACTTTGGGAATAACGAATTTAACTTTACAAAACGAACCAAGTAAATTTCACGTCGTACGATCAACCTTTTTGCTAAATTGCGACGGTATATTAGGTAAAGACTATTTGCGCGAGCGTAAGGCTGAGATCTCTTTCACACATAACACCATGGTAACGAAAACTGACCCGATTAGACCGATACGATTTATCGGATACGAAGAACATTCCGATACCGAAACAAAACCGCAAAAACGTTTGTTTAAAATTCATGCGCGCACAAAGCAAGCCATTGGCATCGACGTAATCAGTTGTGGCACAAAAGAAGCATATTTGCCACGCGTAGAAACCATAGACGGCGTATACATTGGTGAGGCTGCAGTCTCGGTACAAGATGGGGTATGCCATGTTCTTGCAATTAATACCTTGGATAGAGATATTGAGATAGAGATTCCACGACAGGAAGTGATACCTTTTGAATATCACAACTTTCCGGAAGAGCATGAATATCACGATTCAAGTTCAGAAGACTTAAATTTAGAACCTGTAGCGACTGATCGGTTTACAGAAATTCAATCAAAATTGCATTTAGATCATTTGAATTTAGAAGAACGCGACCACGTGTTAGATATCATTGAGGAATATCCAGAACTATTTCATTTACCTGGAGATAAATTAAAATCTACACCCGGAATTCAGCATCGTATACCAACCGAGGATGATATACCGATTAATACGCGACAATACCGGTTCCCTCCAATTCACAAAACCGAGATTGAAAACCAAATCAAAATTAAGATTGACAATGGAATAATAGTTCCTTCAAATTCACCGTATAATTCACCCGTGTGGATTGTACCCAAAAAACCCGATTCTGCGGGAAGAAAACGATGGCGCATGGTAATCGATTTTCGGAAATTGAATGAAAAGACAATTGGGGACGCGTATCCATTACCTAATATTACAGACATTCTTGATCATCTCGGTGAAGCGCGATATTTTTCAACTTTCGATCTTGCAAGCGGTTTCCAACAAATTGAAATGGACCCCCAAGATAGAGCAAAAACCGCATTCACAACACCAAACGGTCATTACGAATATCTGAGAATGCCTGAAGGGCTTAAAAACGCGCCCGCTACATTTCAAAGATTAATGGATCAAACATTACGCGGACTACAAGGAGTCGAAGTTTTCGTTTATTTAGACGACATCGTAGTTTATGCAAAGAATTTAGAAGAACACGGGAAGAAAATCCGCCGGTTATTTAACAAATTAAAAGACGCTAGATTAACGTTACAACCAGATAAATGTGAATTCCTAAAAACAGATGTGGCTTATTTAGGCCATATTATTGGCAGATCAGGAGTTAGACCGGACCCGAAGAAAATTACCGCGGTTCGACATTTTCCACAACCTAAAAATCCTAAAAACATTAGACAATTTCTGGGACTTGCCGGTTACTACAGGCGTTTTATTAAAGATTTTGCTGGGAAGGCTAGGCCTCTTACAGACTTGTTAAAGAAGGAATCACCATTTATTTGGGGAAAAGATCAAAAGAAAAGTTTCAAAATTTTAAGGAAATATCTATGCCAATATCCTATCTTGCAGTACCCAAATTTCAAAAAGCAATTCACGTTAACTACCGACGCATCCGACTATGCAATCGGAGCCGTTTTGAGCCAGGAAGTGGACGGTTACGACATGCCCGTCGCCTACCTGTCTCGTGCTCTGAGCAAAGCGGAACAAAATTATTTTACAACTGAAAAAGAGTGTTTAGCAGCCCTATATGCCGTACTACATTTTCGACCTTACCTTTATGGCCGAAAATTCACACTGGTTAGTGATCATGAGCCATTACGCTGGATCGACTCGATTAAAGATCCCGGGCAGCGACTAATACGATGGAGGCTCAAGTTACGAGATTACGAGTATGAATTCAAACACAAGGCTGGACGACTTAACAGTAACGCAGATGCATTGTCGCGCAATCCAGTCCCTGTTACCGACGGCATTAACCAATCGTCGGAGTCATCTGATAGCGGAAACGATAGTGACAACCTAATAATTAAATCTGTAGATTCATTCCCAAAGTATTCAGACTATTTGAAAATAATTAGAACAGCTGATATCGAAAATCCAAACATTATTGAAGTACATGAAAGCGTTTTCGATAAACTTGACAATTATGCGCATACCGTTTCTGTAGATCTTGAAATGAGTTCCGGTATAGCAAGCGATTTTAGGAAAAAGTATGGGGTACCGGAACACCTTCGCAGTCAAGCAGATATGCATTCAGTAGCTAAATTGGAACTGCCAGATCAAAAAATTTATTACATTATGACAAAATTAAACTTTTGGGACAAACCAGAGTATGAAGACATGTACCTCAGTCTGATCAATTTTCGGAAAATTTTAGAGGATGACTCTGTTAAAACAGTTAGAATACTTAGAATGGGATGCGGTCTAGATAAACTAGCATGGAACAAAGTAAGAACCATGTTACGATTTATTTTTGGAGGAACGGGAATCAAAATTTTTGCTTGTACAAATTTAAAATTAATAGAAAATCAAAAACTCCAAACAATATTTGCTATTATGAACCCTAGGTCAAACTTGAAGGTCAGGAGTAAGCCGAACCAATGGAAGATATTACCCATCGATTCGAAAATTTCAAAATTACCTGCTCCAAAAATAAAGCGACCATTAGCTAAATCAGACTCAGTCCCAAGGAAAAAATCAGCTGACGAAACATTCCGTCCAAAAACAAAGACTACCATAGAGCCTGATGAGAACGCGATCTCAACAAGAACTCGATCGAGAGCTAGGACAACAGCAGGAAGTAGGCAAGCTGTTTCTGAGGACTCATCCGACGATGAATCTTCCGAACCGCCGGCCTACCGGAGGCAAAGAAGTGTATTACCGAATCTAGGCCTTGAACAACCTACTACATCCCAGGGAACACAACAACCTGAACAAACAGACATTGAGACTGACGACGACAACGTTGAATCTGATTCTGAGCCTGAAAATATAACGGTAAAATTAAAATCACCGCGTGATAGAGATAGCGATTCGGATGATGATGTATTTTTGCAAACAGAAGCGAGTCGTAAAGCTAAATTATCTATAGATCCTAAAGAACTAAGGAAATCATTTGACCTCTTTAATAAATCTTTGCGCGAAAGAAGTAATCTGAATCCGAAGGAATTGCAAGATTCATTTGAACTCTTTGACAAGACCTTGCACGAGAGGAGTCTTCTAGACAACTCCCGTAACTCGGATGCAGATGAAATAGAATTACCAGGCCATATATCAGAAGGTGAAGAATTAGACAAAACCATACGTGAGGTACTCGACGAAAAAGACGAGACGGATGACGACGAACTGAATAACAAAATTGAGAGATTTTTAGAAAAAGTTAAGAGAAATCAAGGAAATAATAGCGAGGCTGGACAGACTAATACCAATCAAAATAATTTGAATGAGACAGTAGTTAGTCGACCTTTGCAGAAATCGGCATTACCAACACCTATAGTCGCACCCAGACCAATAGCACTCTCAACCCCGTATCCTTTGAATATGATACCTGAGGTGAATGAGAGAGGGGACATTTCAGTGAAAAGCAAGGTCAGTAAAACGCCAAGGCGTTTACAGCCGCAACTAGAATTCCGAGATTTACCAACACAAATTGAAATTACGGAAAGCATACCCCCAGATTTAGAAACAGTGTCGCCATTAAAATTTCCAAAAACAAGTTACCATACAGGGAATAGAATTTCATTCAGTCGTGAAAATTTGACCTACCGAAAAGACAATTATGTACATTTCATATCCAGTGATTCAGAATTTTCTACACCAGTCAGCAGACTGTTAAACGATTTGGAATTAATAAATGCAGACGATCATCGTGATGCAAAACCAAAATTAGGCCAAGTCATTATAACAAAAACGGGAAAATATAGCATATTTAGCCTCGTGGTTAAAAGAAAACATTTTGACAAAATTGAATTACATAACGTCAAGGTAGCTTTGGGAAATTTGAAAACGACTTTATTAGATTTGAAAATAAAAACATTTAGAATTTCAAAATTAGGGGATATGACTGACGAACTATCAATAGACATCGCGAATTCATTAATCGATATTTTTGAGGACGAAGACATAGACATTACCATTTGTTCAGGTATAACCGAGATACCACCATCGGAAATACGACAGGGCATAATTTCGGAAATGCATAGTGGACTAATGGGAGGACACAAAGGCGTGACCAAAACTTATCGAAGAATCCGCGAAAGATTTTATTGGCCACGAATGAGAGAGGATATTAGTAATTTCATTCGAAGATGCGAAAGCTGTCAAGAACAAAAGCTAGTTCGCGTAAAGACTAGGGAGCCAATGCTAATAACGGACACTCCATCTGAGCCGTTTCAGAAAATTTCACTAGATACAGTAGGTCCACTTCCGCAGACCCCTAGTGGCAACAAGCATATCTTAACTATGCAGGATAATTTGACAAAATTTTGTATCGCCGTGCCTATTCCCGATATAAGAGCTGAGACAGTGGCTCATGCAATGGTAAAACATCTGATCTTGCAATTTGGATCGCCTAAAACTATTCTAACAGATCGAGGAACAAGTTTCGTAAATAAGCTATTACAAGAATTAGCTAAACTTTTCAAAATTAAACATATTACTACTTCCAGCTATCGACCACAATCAAACGGCGCATTAGAACGTAGCCATATTGTTTTGACAGAGTACATCAAACATTATATTAATGAGTTTGACGATTGGGATGAACTAGTTCAATTTGCCATGTTTTCATACAATACGGCAGTTCATGAAGCCACAAACTTCACACCGTATGAGCTAGTTTTCGGAAGAATAGCGCGCTGTCCAACTTCGTTTGATACTGATGAAAACCGTTTAACTTACAACTCGTATCTTGAAGACCTAATGATCAGATTAAACGAAATGCAGGCCTTGGCTGCGACCAACTTAGTGCAGGCAAAGGAGAGGTCGAAGGTGTATTACGATCGAACAGTACATCCGTTCAAAGGCAAAGCGGGAGACATGGTACGCGTACAGATAGAAGCTAGAAAAGGAAAGTTTAGCAAGCGATACCAGGGTCCATACAAAATTATTAAAGTCTTGGAAAACAATAACGTGGTATTAGAAGGTAACGACGGTGAAAGATTCATTAAACATGTAGACAAACTCGAATTGGCTTACTGATGGAACGCATTGTAGACTGATTAATGCGATTACAAATATGAGATTGGGAGTAATGAACATTCATTTTCGAGGGAAACGAACTTGGAGGACTACATGATCACATCATTTACCAACAATCCTGGGATATTTCTAAGTAATTTTAAGCTTAACGCCAACGGATGGGGCGTGACCAACCGCAACGAGGGATATTCAACTGTAACTAGCTCTAAGTTTGAAGTCTAACACCTAAGAGGGAAGTTCAGCGATGAACTTGATCTGCCCTTAGAGTTCGTTCAGAAGCTTCTGAATGGATCAACTCAGTGTGATGTTAACCTTGAAACCTTTCCCTTCTTTCAAATTCCTTTCATTCCAAATTAACGTTAAAAATGCCACAGTATATTAGGAAAAAAATGACCATTGGAACTTCGGCAATTATTTAAGGCAAATGGCAATTTGGTGAAAACTTTTACAAAACCTAACAGGAGAAAAGGCGAGTTCGAGTGGCTGAATGCAGTCGACGAGCTGTTTGGGTCCAGAATGCGGTACTCCAAAGGAACCCAGATGCCAAAACACGGCAGCACTTAAAAGTACTGCCAGGATTCCTGTTCGTCAACCTATTAACGAGTATCCGCTACGAGGGTACACATACGACGACGACTCTCAGTGGGTCACATGATACTGGGCCCACCACAAAGATCTAAATGCACGGAATCCGGCCCCTAACAAGGCGTAAGGCTCTCCAGCTAGCCGAGCATCCAGATCTCGTTCACCAATCAGGGGACACGGTACACCTGATGTCCAGCAGCGCCAAAGCCAAATGTCAACCAACGCAGAACATACTAGCCGTTCCACCAACGTTTCGCATAAGTCATTTTCGCTATGAAGAACACGGCTGACCAGTCTCACTGATCATAGAGAGTTATTCTCCCGCCGACCTTACATCCTAAATTGCGGTAGCAACGATTGTCACAGTACTCTAAGATATTCCACCTCTAATAATGATATTACCCCCTTACGTTAACCTGAGTTATAGTTATCCTTAATGTAAGGCCGGCTGACCAGTTTACTGATCACAGAGAGTCATTCTTCCGCCGACCTTACATCCTAGATTGCGGTAGCAACAATTGTCATCATGTTATAAAATATACCACCTTTATTCATGTTATTACTCCCTTACGTTAACCTAAGATATAGTTGTCGGTAATGTGAAGGCCGGCTGACCAGTTTACTGATCACAGAGAGCTACTCTCCCGCCGACCTGAAATTTGTTTTTATATCTATATAATACGTTGGTTCATCATTATCATTGTCACACACACACATACGTTATCATTTTGTTTACTCTCAATTTTCATATACCTACTAGACTTTAATTATTCATCAACGGGGACGTTGATGGTTTCTAAGTGGGGAGGGATGTTACGCCCCGACGTACTGCCTTGGCGTACCTTTTTAAAAATTCCATTTCATTTCATTTCTTTGATTACTTCTATACGCATATATCATTTCATCAAATCTCATATTCGAATAACAGCGAGTTCCACCCCTCCTGGCAAAAGTCACGTAGAGACCAACAACGATCCCTAGTATAAGGTTCAACTTTATTCTATTTATCTGGTACCAAGAACTGAGATGAGAGACTGCTGAGTTAGTATCAGTAGCGCTCAGCCTGGAAATATTCCTCTTTTTAAATTAAAATTATAATCAATAACTAGGATGAACCACTACCTTCAGAACCGTCAAATTAAAATAAATTACTCATTGGAATGTATGAATGAATGTGTGAACATTGCATGCAGATATCTTTTGTTTATATTTTTAATGTGTCACCGACGAGATTGAGAATCGTCGGAACACCGTTGGAGAGCGTGAAGTAACGCTGACCATGTGGATTTGGGCACCAGGAGGTTGCCCTCGCACCTCATTGGCTAATTACCGTTGTAACTAATTACAACTGCAGCTCCTTGGACCCTCGGGCCCAAGAAGCCGCGTCTTTCGTCTTTCAAGTCGCGAAGTGCGTGGACGTAAACCCGGATTAGCCCTCTCGAGCAAGAGTAGCGTTTGGAAAATCTTAATTGTGACCGGCCTAAAGTCTCGCGCTAATTCGTTAAATTCGAGCTTCAGTTAATCTGTTAATTGCAAAAGACTCGCTATCTTCTACATTTCCATCTTTTCTGTTCTTTACTAAATCTCGTCATTTCGCGAATAGACATTTTTATGCAGTTCCATTTTCCTTAATTAAATCCAAGTTCGGCCCTGATTCAAACCGAATCAGGTAATCTTAAGTAATAATAATAATAATTACACTATCATTTTCAATAAATAAATCGTTCCAATTAATTTCATCATACATTAAAATCAGAAACAGACACTTTCAATTATAACTCTCGGTAACAAGATATCATTCTAAATCTACAAAGACTTAGTGACCAACGTTCTACATCACTCGATTCATCAACTATTCCAAATTTGAGGTGAGGCCCCTGGTCCAACATTCTACCGACGCAGACCGACACGATCCGACGGCTCTCAATCTCGTCGACCGATTCACCCAAAAGCTAAGTCAATCCGAGTGTAAATCTTCTAAATTAGACGAATTCTTGTTCACCTTGATAATCAAAACTACCTCAGTAAATTCACAAAAACCAAGCATAGAATTGGTGGCTAGCTTCACTACCCCCAATTAAATTCCACTTATTGTTTCCAAGAATTAATAAATAAGACTAAACGATTAAATATATATATTAAATATATATATATATTATATTAAACGATTTAAGATAATCTAAAAAGAGAGATACAATACAATACAATATTCACGACCAGCTAGTTATAACCATCGTTCAGAATAGATGTTCCTGGTACCAAATAATATTATCTTCTAGAATAGTATAACACGCGATTTTTATTCAATTTGAAAACTTTATAAATTGTTATTTTTGGCTCATATATATTTTTATCACCATCGATTGTTACCAGATATTTCGATAACTAAATTGAACCAGAATATACTACATCTTTTACCAGTTAAATCTTTTTTAGACATTTATTTTGAGCGACCCTCTTCCCATTTTCTTTATTATAAAATAGCCTCAACTATTTAAACAAACCTCACAGACCTGTACAGGTCTATAGCAACACGATCCTACAAATTACCGGCTTACCGGAAGGTAAGTCTTTCTCTTAGTTTTGATTATTATTCATTGTCGTTACGTGGGAGCTAGATTATTCAATTAATCATCAACTACCACCGCTCAGTTTCACCCTCACCCCCACGTAACAATGGCTAATACCGTATTTGAAACTCGCGGATCAGAAAAAAGTTGACCCACTAAATTTCATTCAGAGAGATCCGCCTGTTTCGATGAGCTTCCGCAGTTGGGAATTGTACGAATATCCCTTACTTCCCACAACATCGAAACACGTTTGGACTGTGAAAACTTCCACTCAGCTTGAAAAACCTCAGTACGTCATTTTGAGTTTCCAAACAAGTAGAAAGAACAAGACCGGCAAGAACGCAAGTCATTTCGATCATTGCAATATCACGGACGTCAAGCTATTTTTAAACTCTCAATCTTATCCGTACGGTAACCTGAACCTCAACATGAGTCGTAATCTCTACGCGCTCCTGTACGAGATGTACGCAAACTTCCAAGCTACCTACTACGACAAGAACCCCGAGCCGTTGCTGACAAAGAGTGAATTCCTTCGAGACGTCCCCTTATTCGTTATCGACTGTTCGAAACAAAACGAATCTTTGAAGTACGGACCCGTCGACATCCGTCTTGAATTTGAAGCTAAAGCCAACTTTCCCGCTGAAACATCGGCGTACTGCTTGATCGTTCACGATCGTATTGTCGAATACAACCCGCTCAGTGGTGGGGTGAAAAAGTTGGTATGAAAGCTGACCCGTTCCCACCATCTCGCACAGTTCAAAGATGGAGCTCATCGTTGACATACAAGGCTTTCGTAGACCTTTCAACAACACCTTTACATTAAAAGAATTGGCTATAATTTCAATCTACTCGGAAGCATTCCCATCAGTGTTTTTCTTCAAGCCACCTTACAAATGGAATTTACTGGACGTCATATACAAAAGCCAAAATTCTTGGTTAGAATGCGATTTTCACGGCTTACGTCGGAGCTGTGGAACCATACCTTTTGAGGAAGTTGAGCGGACCATTCAAGACAGGCTGTGCAAAGCTCAAACCGTGTACGTAAAAGGAGAAGAAAAACGAGATTGGTTGCTCAAAATCGTTCCGAAAGTTCAAATCATCGATATGTTGGACTTTGACTGCCCGTCGCTTGAAACCCTGCAAAAAACTTCAGCTGTGTCTCTGAGATGCGACCTTCACACAATACCCAACCTGTGCAGCACGAAACGTTTGCATACTTCAGAATTGGCTACAAAATCATCGTACTGTCCGGATGGCGAGGCTGTACGATTTGTGTTACTGCACAGAATCGTCTACAAGAACGGTCCCGCATTCCTGGCGAATATATCACCCTGGTCATGATACTGTTGAATAGAATTATTGTACTATTTTTGTGAAGTAATTGTCAACCGTACTCTAAAAATTGTACTCAATAAAACTGTTTTTTAAAGAATATTCATGAAATAATTTTATACCTTCACCTTAGCTCTTGAGAGAGAATTTTTTTCAATACGAAGCTTATGTAAGATTCGACCTTGCTCTCCATCCTTGACCGAGCTGTACTCAAACCGAGTTATGTTTTGCATTCCTAGAGCGATAGTAACCCAACACCGCAGATCCTTGGCTCTGTACCGCGGCTATCGGCCGACCTTGCACTCCGGTCTGAACCCGTCCAAATTCTTATCGTAGAGTTCACATTACATGACGCAGCTCGAAACCCTCCGTCGCTGCTTAGTGGTGTCCGGAGTAGCATTTTCTTAGGTTTTGAGACTTAATTCTAGATACAATTACAAGGTACGTAGGATTAAAGGTATACAAGACGGATAAATGAAAAAATATTCATAATTTAAATCTTTTTTTTTTTTTGTTTATTGAACGTAAGACTCACACAGAACATTGGATATTCGAATATTATACGTATACAAATTCAAGTTGACCGTACGGTCCGCCAAGATAGCGTAGATGCAACCGAATCTCCTTACTGGCTGTCGTCACCTTCTGGAACAAATCTTCATTTTCGTGGAGGGCCTTGGTCAGTCGGTTGGGCAGAAAAATCGTGAAAGCGTCATCCAAGTCCAGAACGATTTTGTCTCCAAATTTCGTTTTAACCCGACGAACGCCACTGACCCGGTATTCGAAGTAGACTTCGAGGTCCGAGAGCTTTTTCAACGGCAGAAATGTCTCCAGGCGAGCGACTTCGTTCAATTTTGAAAAGTCCATGATCGTTACGGTCCAGTTGTAGGTGCTCGAAATCTCTTGTGAGTTGATTGAGGTCGGATCTGATTTTCAGCAGATGTTTTACTTCTCCAATATTCTTGAGGAGCAGTTTTAGTCGTTTCTTCAACTCACGTTGTTCCAGAGCACTTCTCATTTGCAAGAACAGCTTCAGACTGGCGATGAGGTTTTCACTTTTCGCTTATCTAACGTTCCCCCACCACATAATTTGATGGAGGGTAAGGAATGTCACGGGGCTGATATCAAAATTTGTGTATGCGCGCGCACCTTTTGGCATTCCAAGAGCGATAGTAACCCGACACCGCAGATCCATGGCTTTGAATGTACCGCGACTATCGGTCGACCTTGGATATCAAACCGACATCCGAGTAAGTGAAAAACAATTCTCGGAACCATTAATTTTGGAATGTCACGTGGTTGATAAGGTGGGAAAGGAATGTGAGGTGGTTGATATCAAACCGACATGCGAATAAGTGAAACACGATTCTCGGAACCATTAATTTTGGAATGTCACGTGGTTGATAAGGTGGTTAGACAAAACAATGCTTTCGACAAGTTTCGACTTGACGGCGAGCGGCATGCGGTCAAAGGATTTCGGTGCGACGTTGAATTTGAGACAAACAATTCTCGGAACCATTAATTTTGGAATGTCACGTGGTTGATAAGGTGGGAAAGGAATGTGAGGTGGTTGATGTTACACGTCAGCAGTCCTACCGTGGGAAAGGAATTCGGAGTGGTTCATGTTACACATCAGCAGTCCTATCGTGGGAGAAGAATGCGGGACGGTAAAAAAGTTCTCGCCCCCACTGCGCCCTCTATTGTTGGCAGGCGAGCACTACAGACCTTCGGTCGGTAAGATTGTCGGTAAAACAGCACGATTTCGACCCTCGATCGATACAACTGTCGATAAGGTTGCACGGTTTTGACCTTCGGTACGGCAGACTGTGACGTCATCGCGGAAAAGGGTTTGAGTCTGGGCTGCGCGGAGCGAAAAAGGGTTTGAGTCTGGGGAGAATGTATAGGCGGACTGGTCGGCTTGGTCGGTAAGTGTCGGTAACAGGAATCTGCGTGTAGAACCCCCCTTGTATTGCTACTAATGAATTTGATTTGGGTTTATTCAAGGTGCCATAGAAATCGAACTATATACAGAGTTGTTGTGGAACAAGAGTAACTGACGACACTCATATCACGACTGACCTAATTCCTCAGCTCATTCTTACACCTCTATAACACACTCACACACATACATGCATACATTATACAAAGCATAATATCGCTTGTAACATGAGGATTCTATGCTTACGACGAATTTCATTACTCGCTTGAGCAATATGACGCAAGACTTCATTTTTGCCATAATTAGCTCTGCAACGCTACTGATTCGTTTCCTTCGATGATCGTCTATTTTATTCTTTTGTCATGTTTATGAAATTGTCAAATCCCTTCACATACCGACCATGATTGAGCTCTATCCTTATCGATCACTACGAACGTATATTTGCCACCGTGCCAGCATGCCGTACACAAGTCTTTAGAACTGTGTATTCCTGCTAAAAAATCCGTCAGAAATTGTCGGATTTGTATCGGATTGGACACAGATCAGACACAATTTCCGAAGTGATCCGGACAGCGCTAGACAAGGATAGAAGATCGTGTACGGATCACTGATATATATATACACTGGATTGGATTAAGCGTGGTGCCGTCACGCCAATTGAACGGTAGCCATTTTGTACAGATTCTTATCACTTCAGATATATATGTATAAATATATACGTGATATATGTATGTGTGTTTAATCGATTGTGATGGAAAATTACAGTAACAATAATTGAGTTAACAATGAGTACCTGCGTTTTTTGCAAAACAAAGCAATCAAAATATTGTGGGCGATCATTTCACAAGTGAGTATACAACGCTGAAGCGTTCTGCAAATGATAACTTGCAGAGGTTATGTCAGCTGTAACCATTATTTTTCATACAGTAATAAAGTTGAGGGTAAAACGATATAACGATAATTGGTTACCCTACGGCGCAGTCACTAACCTGAATAATTAGATAGAGAGAGAGATACTAAGGGAGAAAGATATGATTGTTGGGCGCCAGACGCACATGCGTCAAAAATAGATAATTAGAAAAAAAGACAAAGATAAAGGTAAAGGTAATAGATAAAGGTAAGGTCAGGTTCTACGACGGTTTTGCACAGTTCGCTCAGAGAGACAAGATAATGGTAGAGGGGTGGAGTCGAATCCAATAGATGAAATAAGAAACAGGTGAAGCAGGAATAATGTCAAATATATTAAGCAAGAAGCGATAAGTTTAATGACAAGCAAGCAGCTGAAGAGATTGAGATACAATTACGATAATTGCGATAATTAACAATATATGCAGCCAGAGAAAGATTAAGCGAGACAGTTTACAATTAACGGAGCGTTTTCCGAATAAGCGGGAAATATGCGCAAGCTCGCGATACTAACGGTAATGATTAACACGGTTTTATGATAGATAGGCAGAACAGAAAAAGATATACTGTACTTAAATTAAGCGGTAAGCAAATAAATCATAAAATATGAGAAACGATTATAAACACATGCGAAATACAACAATTGTAATAGTTATCACCTTACCAGAATGATCAGAAATAGGTAGACAGGGAATTATGAATTACAAGGTAAATTCAAGCGACAGGTCAAATAGGAAATTTTCATAAGATATAAGTACTAAAAGATAATACGTAGTCTCTAGTTTGCGGTAAGTGCGAGAGAAAGAGAGATAATCTTCGGTACGATAAAAGATAATTCAAGATAAGGCAAGCAATATTCAAGATAATTAATATGCAACGTACGGCAAACCAAATAGACTACGGACAACTACGATCAGTGTAATTTTAGGTAAATAAAGTACTCGTATTATCAGGATGGCTCTGTTATAAGTAGATATTTTATTGTATTATATATTACAGGTAGAAATACAAAAAGGAAGTGAGTGTGTTCGCTTCTAGTATGTTACGCGTAAGAGCTACATTCATCATAGCCAATCGTGGTCACGCGCTGAGGCGCCAATTTGAATATATTTCTCTGTTAGCGTCGTCTTATTTCTGACAATCAGCGATATTAGCGAAGAAAATAGTGAAAAAGATGTTATGCGATACGGCACAATACTCCAATGTCAAATGAACGACGAGCGGGACCGCGCAGCGATATAAGATCGCTCCCGCGGTACACTCACTAAGATACGATAATCAACGATAATAGGTGAAGAGACAGATAGAAACTAATCAGAGAAAATATAACAAAATAGCAATGCTCAGTAGCTAAGATAAAAATTGATCCTTCAACGGAACGCGCTGCTAGACAGCGATATTAGACATTCAAATATTCCAGAAGAGAAAGATAATAAAATAAACAATAGTCACTACAATGCGTAAGTAATAGTCAACCAGTCGCGAAGTTACTTGCAATAAGACAGAGAAAGGGACAAGATAAGAGATAAGAGAGAATAAGGTACGAGCCCAGGTGGCTCAAGCAGACCAACTGCAAGATAAAGAGAAAAGATACGAGCCCAATTGGCTCAAGCAGACTAACTGCAAGGTAAAGAGAGAAAGAGATAAAGGTAAAAGTACGATAAAAAGAGCAAGTAATCTCGTGGCTTCACAAAATAGAAAAGGAACCTCACTTACGTAAAAGAAGATATAACAGGTGCGAGAGAATGCGATAAGGTACAATAGCGGTACGACGAACTTTGGTAGCGATAATAAGAACACGTCTGTTAGTATCAGTAACTGAACGTAGAGTGACGAGATGAGCGATGATCCTGATTTTCGTCGAGCTGCTGTCACGTGATTCTTCCTCAAATTTGCGGTATTTTAATTGGACCAGCAGGTCGCGTAGGCCTGGTCCATGGGTAGGCGGCGATAATCCTTCGCCGCTGGTTTTTCTTTTCCCTCGACGACAGGTATCGAGGTATCGGGACGTCGGAAGGTGGTTAGAGATGTTTTCCTTCAGCTATGCGGTATCGTTGGTGAGAGGGGGGGTCGTACTGCTCATGTGTTGCGATATTGAGGTGTGCGGCAATATTACGTCACCGGTCCTTTGGACTTGCGATCGACTGTAACTCACTCCTTGCTTTACTGGTACTCCCCGTTGTAGCTATTTCGTCGGCGCTGCATCCCGGCCCTCGCTCATCGAAGCCCTCATGCCGGAACGATCTGGTGGTGATGGCCCTCAACCCGGATCCCCACACTAGATCCACCAGATCCACGTGGTCAGCATATCATTAGCCTATTCCACGCCACAGTCCTTCGATAAGACGGTTCGTGAAGAGAAAACCGTCTTCTATTGGATAGTCAACGACTTAGTAGATGTTAGCGTCGGTTCAGCTCCAGGCTGATAAGTATCGTCGACGGGAGGCTTTGTTGTGTTTTTGACGCACAGCCCTGTACGCCGTCTAACGATGCATCCGAGCGGTAGAAGCATTCGTTCGTGGTTCGGCTCCTGGCCGATAAGTCTCAAATAGTTGGAGGTGCTGTTTGTGCATCACGCATGACCCTGTTCGACAACTAGATAGGCATCCATCGGGAGTGGTTTCAGCGGTATTCGTTCGTCTGTAGTCGGTGGTGGTCGATGTTGAGCTGGTACGTGACCCCTGTCAGGCAGTGTCCTGGTATCTTGACGCGAAGGTCTCGCGGATGGTTCTCGAAGAGCATTACAGAATTAGAAAATAGCATACAATTAGCCTAGTAAAGAGAAATCAACTTAAAGATAATTAGTCGTTCATTTTTGGAGTATTGGCCTCAGACGTGCTTTCGTTATTTTTAGCGATATCTGCACCTAGGGGAATGCGATAATTAAACAAAGTGACGGGGTACGAAATACCACGTCACACAGCATACGAAGTATTTACTAATTATATTTAACGAGTATTATAACGTACGAATCGTGTCAGTAAAAATTCACAATATTTGAATTATGAACCGATCTTATTATAATTGAAATTGAAAACTCGGGTATTATTGACTCAGGGATTAAATTATAATTCGATGTGTAGATTTCCCGTGAAAGATGTGTTCCGCCTTCAGCAGAGGTTAAAAGAAATGAAGAGGAAGGACTGGAAGCCAAACCGAAATAGCACATTGTGTTCAGCTCATTTTACAAATGACTGCTTTGATAGGACAGGATTCCTAATTACATTGAAAAAGAACAGTGTACCAACTATATTTGACAACCCAAAATCAGAGTGTTCATCTTGTCACCGATTAAGGGAATATGGACGTGGCTATTCATTCTTCAAGTAAGTACCGTTACTCAATGCAACATAACGTGTGAATTAATGAATTTAAACTTTGCTTGTTATGTAGGTTCCCATTGGACGAACCTGATATTATGAAGCAGTGGATCGCAAATATAAACATTGGACCGTGGTCTCCATCAAGTGATAGCTTTCTGTGTTCCGACCACTTTGAACCCTCTTGCTTTCAGAAGAAAAGCAAAAATTGTATAACTTTACGAAAAGGCAGTATCCCAACGTTATTTGGTAAGATCTGAAACTATTAATCCCTTTTAGGTCAGAGAAAACTCAGTGTGCATTAAGACACGTCGATGTGATGCACTATTGCGTCAATGCCGTCGAAGCGGTTAATTACCTACAGATTATAAAGTGCTCTGTTACAAAAAAATCGTGTGTGACACATTTCTGTGTATTTCCATTGTCGTTATTTATTAGTAACTTATCTGTAGGTGAAAACTTGCAGCAGACCGAATTTCAGAATGAATCCGATCGGCCCACCACAGTGAATGTAACCAAATTACATGATCTTGATGAGCCATTGTCTACCACAGTAAATACAACCGAAGTACATGATGTTAATAGGCTATTGATTTCAGGTAATTGTATTATTCTGAAATGTTGTTAGGTTTACCGATGTTTTTTGTCTTCTGTTCAGTAAAATTGAATCCAAGATTTTATTGTCTCCGTAGATGTAACAGACCAGAATGCCAATGCCATTGTCTCCGTAGATGTAACAGAGCAAAACGCCAACGCCATAGAAACTGATAGTGATCGTCTCAGTTTGAGTACTAACCTCCTCAGCTCAAGTAATAGTATGTGAAAATATTACTTAGTATACCACTTGTTACAGAACTATGGAGGAAATACGAATCTTAATTAAAATTATTTTTAGATGACTCTAGGGATAACCTGAGTACTAAGTTGACACCAACAAGCGTATGCATTGGTACGCCGAGAAGTTCGAAGGCAGTCTCACATGATCATCGCTACACACGTAGTCCGAGGACCACTATGAAGAAACTGTTTCAAACCAGGGCCATTCTGCATGTGAAAAAAAAACTTATAAAATCACAAAGAGAATACATAGGTCGCTTAAAAAGACGAGTAACATCTTTGCAAGATATCATTACCGAACTTCGAAATGAAAGGTTGATATCTGAAAATGCATTGAGTTCCTTCGAATCAATACCGGACGAAGGTGTTTCGGAACTAATTGAACGTGCTGCTAAAAATGGTAAAGTACGTATTGCAAGAAAAAAGTATTCGCCTGCACTTCGTTCTTTTGCTTTGACACTCCATTTCTATTCGGCAAAAGCTTATAATTTTGTGAGAAAAAAATTTAATTCAGCTCTGCCTGATCCTCGTGTGTTACGATACTGGTATCAAAGCATTGACTGTGAACCTGGCTTTACGGCAGAAAGTTTTGCTACTTTAAAAATAAGAGTAGAGAGTGAAAGAACTAATAACAAAGACGTATTCTGTGGTCTGATACTCGATGAAATGGGAATAAAAAAAGGAATTCAGCGAAACAGAGATGGGACTATTAGAGGTCATGTTAATTTTGGTACTACTTTGGAGTCGAATGTTAATCTGATAAAAGAAGCCAAAAATGTCCTTGTTTTGTTGGTAGTTGCTATTAATAATCGTTGGAAATTACCAATTGGATATTTTCTCCTGAATGGTATCGGATCAGAAGCATTGTACACTTTGGTCACTGATGCATTGATAAAATTGCATGAAATTAACGTTCACGTTGTATCCCTAACTTTAGATGGGCCTAGTGAACACTTTGCCTTGGTGCGATTGTTAGGTGCTAATTTCAAAATGTCTGATCCGCAGCCTTCCTTTCCACACCCCATAACTGAACATCGGATACACGTAATTTTTGACGCTTGTCATATGCTTAAGTTTATCAGAAATTGCTTGGGTGACTTTAAAATTCTACACGATGAAGCTGGGAATAAAATCGAGTGGAGATTTATCGCAGAGCTTGCGCATTTACAAGAGATTGAGGGCTTGAGAGCAGGTAACAAATTGCGACTCAGTCATATACAGTACTCTAAAATGAAAATGAAAGTAAGATTAGCTGCTCAAACGTTAAGTCAAAGTGTAGCTGATTCTTTGGAATTTTGTTTACATCTCGGGTTACCCGAATTTGAAGATTGTGAGGCTACTATACAGTTTATACGGTGTGTGGACATACTGTTCGACTTTTTGAACTCTAGAAATCCTTTTGCCAAAGGCTATAAAGCTCCACTTAAGAGAAGCAATGAACATTTATGGCGTCCACGAATTCTGGAAATTCTTCATTACATTTCAAAGGTGAGAGATCCAGAGGGTAAATTGATGCAGGATAGTCGGAGGAAAACAGGGTTTGTAGGAATGTATACAGCAACTCATTCTGTTATTAGTATCTTTGATACATATGTATCTCCCAAAGATGCACAGATAAACTACCTCCTCACTTACAAGCTTAGTCAGGACCATTTGGAACTTTTCTTTTGCGCGATTAGGGCATGTGGTCGTTGGTGCCCAAATCCAACCTGCTCGCAGTTTGTATCGGCATATAAACGCTTATTGACCCGCCACGAGATCGAGGCTTCAAATGGTAATTCCGCATCTATGGATAATACTGGAATTCTAACAGTTTCTTCGGGTCATAAAAAAAAAAAAATTGTCGACCGGTACGATTCACGATTATACGATGAGATGGATGTCATAAGGATATGCAAAAAGTACGACTTACATGATAGTTTAGGGACTGATGAGAACATTGACGATAATTTTTTATATTCTCAGCATATGCTGCCGGAAAACTTGAGCGACTTCTCGGCAAATGCAATTTCATATACTTGCGGTTATGTGGTTAGGAAAATACTGAAGCGCCTAAAGTGTAATGATTGTCGATTGGCTCTCCTATATGATATAACCGAAGATACCAATCAAACTGTGTCCACAAGCTTAAAACTTCTGATCATTAAGAATAGGGGAGGCCTTGCCGTACCGAGCGAATTAGTGATCAACATTGCCTCTGTTGCTGAAAAAATGTTCAGGCATGCTGTAAATTGCAATCAAGGTCTCCCTCCAGTAGAGCCTCAGTTTCCAGGTATTTTGTGTTTGCAGATTTTAAAAAGTCTTTCACAGAATCCGTTGGAAAATGTAATATTTAGTGAGCTAGATGCTCACATTTTCGACGATGCGCCAGATGAGCTTTCTAATCACGTATATCAACTCACAAAATCTGTCATCAAAGAGTATATCGAATTACGAATGTTTGCTTTAACCAAGATTGCTACTTTGCGACAAACAGGATTGAATATACGGCATTACACAAATCGGCAACTCGTATGGGCCAATCAATAACCATTTATATCCCCTGACGAGATCCAATATGTCACCTACACATTTGTACCTGATTTGCATGCTCAGATATGTACATCTTTTTTATTTTCTTTTGATTGTGCTTGTAACTTTTTCTTCATGTGAATGGATTGTGGATTGATACTACTAATTATATTACGGTTGTGGTTTATCGCACGCAACTCTATAAAAATCCCTTAACATTTGCAAGGAATGTTTTATTCTCCATATTTTTGAATAAAGTTTTTACTCACCCAATTCGATATAATTTAATTCAAAACTTTTTTTACATGTCTTAAGCTCCACTTTGATGCCAATGGATGGTAAATGGATTCCCTAACGGTTGAATTAGTGTTATACAAATTTTTGAATAATCCGTATGGAATTCAGCCCACCGTAGGATAAAGGACAATGGACGGATACTTCTCAGAATTGAGTACTTCTTTTGAACATAAAGAAAAATCACGCTTAAATACAAGTTTTTCGTCATATTATTTAATGATCTTTTACATCATATAATTGTAAATAATAATATACTTTCGAAAAAATGATTTGTTCTCCATTTAATGTATCAAACATTATTTTACTCGTCAAAAACTTTTTTGTGTGACGAATATATCGTTAGATTTAAATAGCATATATTACGCAGTTCAAATCTAGCGCGCATTCTGTGACAACTTTCTGTACAAGATGGCAGAAATTCAATTGTTCAATTGGACGCACGAGCTTACACGTAGAGTATACGGTAATATCCAATCCAGTGTATATATATATCAGTGGTACGGATCCTAGTCGGGACTGTCGTGAACGAAGTCGGTACGCAGCTCGATGACCGAAATTTGTCAAAGTCCAAATTATCGAGTCTGTCGGAACGTGTCCGGTTTCCATTCCCGCGTCCCGAATATTTTCAAGTTTTTAGTCCAGATCGTCGAGTCTGTCGGAACGTGTCTGGTTTCCATTCCCGCGTCTCGATTATTTTCAAGTTTTTAGTCCAGATCGTCGAGTCCGTCGGAACGTGTCCAGTTTCTGTTTCCGCGTCTCGACAAATAAATTTTTTCATATCCGAATTATCGAGTCTGTCGCAACGTATCAGGTGGGTGTAACGTGGATTGAGGGAATCGGTCGTTTATTAACACACATCATTATTAAACGAATCAGATCATACGTTTATTATCGTTATACTAGGCTTGTTACAATAAGTATCGGTGTCATTCATTAAACCTACATATTTCTATGCACAAGAACCAAGTGGTATATTATAATGTGAAGGTAATTAATAGGTTTAGGTAGATAGGTAAGCAGGTAAGTGAAAGCACACAAGGTTAGCGTACGACCACGTTTAATAAGGCATACTAAGTATGTGCGTTAAGTTACATAGTGTATGTATATATATATGTACATGAGTATCAAGTGTAGTACTATTATATGTATGATACTATATTTTATCCCAACACTCCCTCTAAAATATAAGTTCAATTCTTAATCAACATTTTAACTTTTATATGTAACAATAAAATGAACTTTTATAAAAATTAACAATAACGAATTAGTAATAATATTAAAAAAATTTAACCAGTCTGATTTTAAGTATTTAGTGTCTTTTCAAGTAAACTAAAATCAAAAATAAACTTTCAAGTAATTAATGTGTAATAATAAACACTTTTAAAGTCACTATTTCTTCGTTGTATTTCTTCTTGTTTATTATCCTAGAATTTCTCCTTCCAACCCAGAATTGATGACGCAGAACTGATGTTTAGGTAATTCTAATGACTTGGTCAGGTAATCAGCGACCATGTCTTCAGAATTTACATGCTGGATCTCAACAATTTTATCCTTGACCTGTTCTCTTATAAAATGATGTTTTACATCAATGTGCTTTGCGTTTTTCTTGTATGATGCTGTCATGGATAAATCGATAGCACTTCTGTTATCTACCTTCATCTGAACTGGTTTGACTGCTACTTCAGGATCAAATTCATTAATCAACTGCTTAATCCAAATAGCTTCGCTGCACGCTGCTGACAAGGCTTGGTACTCTGCTTGGCATGTTGATGTGGCCACTGTTTTCTGTTTGCTCGTTGACCAAGAAATAGCTGTGCTGTTATAAAAGAATATGTATCCTGTGATAGACTTTCTGTCTCTTACGTCATTTGCCCAATCTGCATCACAGTATCCAATTATTGAGTCACTCTTGTCGTTTTTAATTACCAATCCTACTTTCTTAGTAGCGTGTAAATATCTCAGTAAGTGTTTTAAGCTTTCTACATGTATGCGTTTTGGATTTTTATTAAACGAGCTTAAATAACTTGATGCATAGCATATATCTGGTCTTGATGTTTGTCCTAGATATAAAACTGAACCAACTCCCTCAGAATATGGAAAATTTGGCACTTCTGGACTGTTTTCAATTTGTTCTAACTTTAAACTTGTTTCTAAAGGTGTTTTCATTGTACCGCATCCTTCTAAATTAAAGTTAATTATCAAATTCTGAATGTAATTTTCTTGAGTCAATTTGTATCCTTTTTCTTCTTCTAAGTATTCAAATTTGATGTTCAAAAAATGTTTCAATTTTCCCATATCCTTGATCTTCATATTCTTGGTTAATTGATTTACAAAATTGTTCTTTAATTCTTCTGATGAAACTAAGACCATTTGGTCATCCACGTAAATTGCTACGATCAGCCACTCCTTCTTTTCTTCATTTTTATATAGATAAACACAAGGATCCACCTCACTCTGCTTCAGTCCCATCTTGACTAATATATTTGTGAATGTTTCGTGCCATGCCATTGACCCTTGTTTTAAACCGTAGATAGCCTTGTTTAGTTTTAACACTTTATCTTCTTCGCCTGTTTTAACGAATGGTTCAGGCTGCACAGCATAAATTTCTTCTTGTAGTAAGCTTCTTAGAAAAGCTGTTTCTACATCCAGATGATATATAGTGAGATCATATTTTGTAGCTAGCGCTATTAAAAATCTTATTGTTACGTATCTAACTACTGGTGCAAAAGTGTTGAAGTAATCAACGTTGAGCTTTTGCATGAATCCCTTTGCTACTAGCCTTGGCCTGAGTCTAGTTATTTTTCCATTTTCATCTCTTTTTATTTGAAATACCCACCTGAGCTCTATTGGCTCTTTTCCAGGTGGCAAGTTGACCAAAGAAAAAGCTTCATTTTCTTCAAAGCATTTCATTTCATTTTCCATTGACTTGTACCATTCTTCTTTTAGTTCTGAGTCCATTGCTTCTTCCCAACTTTTTGGTTCTACAATGTTTTCTTCACTAAACTGATTTTTCTTCTTCCTTTTTGTGCTTGTGACTACATAGTCCTTAAATTTCTCTGGTAACTTCTTCTCTCTCACTGGCCTTGCCTTGGGTGTTGCTTGCAATTCTGAGACTGTTGCTCCCTCATTGCCATCATCATTTATATTTAAATTTGAAATAGATTCGTCAATTGACATGTTTTCTTCCAGTACCTCTCTATCTCTTTCAGACTCATTGGTGTTGTTCTCGTGCTCTTCATCTATAGGTAAGTACACTGTTTCTTGCTCCTTGTTTTCTTGTTTTCACTTTGATCAGTTTGTTCATTCTCTCCTTTGAAATACATCTTAATTTCATCGAATACAACTTCTCTGCTAATAGTCATCTTTTTAGTAGTTGGATCTATCAACCTATAACCTTTTTGGTGTTCAGCGTAACCAACGAACATTTTCTTTGTTGACTTTACGTCCCATTTCTTTCTTTTTTCTTTAGGAACTAGAGTCATTGCAACACACCCAAACACTTTCAAGTGTCTCAAGTCTGGTTTTCTGCCAGTCCAGACTTCGAATGGTGTTTTGTCATCCAATGACTTCGATGGTGATCTATTGATCAAATAATTCGCTGTGTTCGATGCTTCAGTCCACAACCACTTTGGAGCATTTGCTTCGTGTAAAATTGTTCTTCCTTTTTCAATGATGGTTCTGTTCTTCCTTTCCGCTATACCGTTTTGCTGAGGTGTGTATGGACATGATGATTCCCAGATGATGCCTTTTGTTTTGAGATATACTTGAACTTTGTCATCCTTGTACTCTAAGGCGTTGTCTGTTCTTAATTTCTTGATTCTTCTGTTTAACTGATTTTTTACTTTTTCAATGTATTCTTGTAAGAACTTGAAATAATCTGACTTGGCCTTGAGAAAATAAACACTTGTAAACCTGCTATGATCATCTGTAAAAGTAAGCATGTATCTCGCACCACCTAGTGAATTTACCTCCATGGGTCCACACATATCTGAGTGAATCAAGTCCAACAGCTCACCTGCACGTTCACTCTCCTTAGGAAATGGTAATCTTGCGTGTTTGCCTTTTAAACAGCTTTCACATGGTGAGTCATCTGTGCTGTTTACCTCATAGCCTGTAGCTTGCTTGCTAAGTTTTACCATATCTTGCCTATTGAGATGTGCCAGCCTTCTGTGCCATAGTTTTACAACGTGTACTGGAGTTTTCTTTTCTGCTCTTGCAATGTTAGCACTTTCAGTGTCACTTCTTATGATCTTCCACATGGATCCTACTTTTATAGCTGTAGCTATTACTTTCTTTGTTTTCTTGTTGATGATATCACACTTGTCTTCATCAAACAACGACGGAAATCCAGCAGTGGTGAGTATGTGAACTGAGACTATATTTGATTTTACCGCGGGGACATATAAAACAGTCTGGAGTACTACTCGCTTTTGAACTCCTTTGAATGTGAATGTTATCTCTGCTGTACCTTTACCTGTAGCTTCTATCAAGTCATCATTCGCCATTCTTACTTTTACTGGTTTTATATCTTGGTAATTTTGAAGAATGTTTTTGTTTGCAGTCATGTGTTGTGTTGCTCCAGAGTCTAAGTACCAGTCATCATCATTGTGCTTTATGTTTGAATCATGTGCTATCCAAGCTATCACTTCTTCTTCTGCTTGAGCCAAATTGCTCTTTTCTTCTTTCTTATTCCTGCATTCTTTGGCGTAATGACCATACACGTTACAGTTGAAGCATCTGACTCCTTTCTTTTTGTTCTTGTTAAATTTATTCTTTGGATTGAATTGCTTCTTATGTTTTGTGATGAATACTGACTCTGTGTCTTTGCTTGCACTATTAGTTTTCTTTACATCTTGTGAAATCTTGGCTTCTACTACTTCACCTGTTAGCTTTACTCCTGAGCTTTCTAATCCCATAATCATGGGTTCGTATTTTTCTGGTAGACCTGCTAGTAAGAGTGCTCCGATCCACTCGCTGTCTACTTTGAAGCCTAATTTCTCTAATCTTTGCGCTGTAGAGAATATTTTATGTGTGTAGTCCTCTGTTGTTGAGCAGTTATCTAACTTAATGCTTAACAATTCTCTCAGGAGACCTATTTTCCTGGTCATACCTGCACCTTCATACACACTCTTCAACTTTTCCCACACTGCTTTTGGAGTTTTTAACATATTTATATGTGTGTATGCTTTTGTATCTATTGATCTGACTATCCTAGACATAGCCCTATCCATTTTTAGGGTGTCTCTTGTATATTTTTCATCTTCTAGCACACAGCCCCAAAGATCTTGATCTTTCAGATACAACTCCATGGCAAAAGACCAGTTTTGATAGTCATCGGAGCTCTTCAACTTTTCGATACCGATCACACTTGACAATTGATCTGTCATCTTTACTTTGGTTTTGTGTGATTTTCCTGCCTGTTCAGTATTATTTTACGCTGTACTACAGCACTCCTCGGTATGCCGAAACGGTAAAAAAAAACGCTACCTCTTTGCTGTTGTGCGCCACGCCACGTGTCACTTTGAGGTTAGCTTTTTGCTTGATTTGTATGCCGGAGCAAAAAACTTTAACTGAACCTCTTTGACTTTAAATATTACTTTTACCTGTACCTTCCGCAACTGATTAATAACATACTGACCGTCGTGTCAAGCCCATAACCTGAAGGTAATTAATAGGTTTAGGTAGATAGGTAAGCAGGTAAGTGAAAGCACACAAGGTTAGCGTACGACCACGTTTAATAAGGTATACTAAGTATGTGCGTTAAGTTACATAGTGTATGTATATATATATGTACATGAGTATCAAGTGTAGTACTATTATATGTATGATACTATATTTTATCCCAACATAATGTTTTAAGAAACAATAAACGACAGTCAATATACAGGGTGTCCCTAAATTGCCTCCCACGGACTAGCCAGCATGATACCTTGTTAAAATCCAACCGAGAATTTCTTTTTCGGAAGCTCGTCCGACGCATAGTTTTTGAATTATAAGCGATGGCGCTAGGCCAATCAGAGTGCACCATTTCATCTAGATTTGCCGCCACGGAAATTGCTGTTTTGTTCGTCTGGGTGAATTATTATTATTCGGTTACAAAGTAAATATCGGCACCTCCCCTCACTCGCTGTTGTACCCCTTCTCGAGCGCTGACCTCGGTATTGTTGCCGCGGCACACGCTGCCGGCCGCACATCCATGGGCGCACACTTGTGTGTGTAAACAGAAGCGCATCCTCAAGAATAAGGGATACAGCAGCGAGAGAGGGGAGGTGCCGATATTTAATTCGTATGCGAATAATAATAATTCACCCAGACGAAAAAAACAGCAATTTCCGTGGCGGCAAATCTAGATGAAATGGTGCACTCTGATTGGCCTAGCGCCATCGCTTATAATTCAAAAACTATGCGTCGGACGAGCTTCCGGAAAAGAAATTCTCGGTTGGATTTTAACGAGGTATTATGCTGGCTAGTCCGTGGGAGGCAATTTAGGGACACCCTGTATAACGACATCGCACACACTCCTGTCGCCAATACCAAACGTAAACGTATACATGCTGGAATCGTCTGTGCGAATGCCTTTGTCAGCAGCTGCCTCCTTCGAATCAATTGTAACCGTCCGCACGAATTTTCACTTTCACTTCGCTTTGTTTGCGCTGTATGGACGCGCCGACGTACCGCTCAACCGTCATTTTGTGCTTTTACCGGGAGTGGTACATACGAGCTGCAGGCTCTCTGGTCACGGTACGCAAGTAGCCCGTTTGAGGCGTGGTGATCGAAACACAAGCGACTGCGTCTAGACATACTTAGCGTCGTGCGTCGGCGGTAGTGACCGGTTACATACAGTGGTGATTTTGCAGAAAATTGCGAGTGTTTGTAGAAAAACTTGATCAATCGTTCTGTAAACCGGCGCGGGCGGGTTATTTACGGTGTATTTGTCATGCTGGCAGCACGGCGGCCGTTGCAAAGGCTTATTTTAGTTTAATGTGAAATGTTGCAAATCATATGGTAATCGAAAGACAGCTGATAATGATATTGGAGAAATATATTATCTTATTGTACTTCTAATCAGATCTTTATAATTACGTTCAGTATTAATATCCGTACAAATTAACCTTATATGAAGTTTTATATATTAATATTTTTACCTAAGTGTTGAAAGATGAATGTTTCACATTTCTTTGTAACGATTCGGAGAAAGTTTTATGTTGTTTTGTTAGATATATGCGTGACTTCATATATAATATTGTATTAAGTAATTTTGAGTCGAAATGTTATAGACCTTCGGTGTTTGCAGTAATTAGACTGATGTAGTACTGTTGTCATTAAGACTGATATGTGCAAAGATTATTGCGCAGCTGTATCGACATCGGGGAATGTGTAATTTTAATAAATATTTTGTATACCTGTTACGCCAATCATGTATATCGTGCGCAATATTATAACCTACTTGTATACCATATCCCACCCCATTTCCAGATTCGCACCGGATACAATCCGAATGCGGGGCGGTAACGTACCCGGTAGAACCGGGTAGGATACGACCGCGTAGGTATACCGCCGTATCCCGTACACGATCCGACAAGAATCACTGGCACACGATCCGGATGCGTGACTTTCACGAACAGAATCCGACACAACCCCGCGCGAAATAAATTCCTGACATATTCCGTACACGATCCGACAGGAATTGCGGTACACGACCAGGACGATCCAGATGAGTCATTTCACCGAACAGAATCCGACGCGATCCCGCGCTAATAAAATTCCTGCCATATTCCGTATTGGGAAATCTGCCGGGGGCGTGGCTTCTCCTTGCGGCAGAAGCAGTAACTATTCTAAAACGCATTTTTAAATCAGCTTTCGTGTTCTTATGTGAAAGCGTGTATTTATTTACAGTTATTAAACTCGAATTTTCAAAAAAAATTCAATAATATATGAAAATTTCAATACAAGAAATTTGTGAGTTTGCAAATACTCAGCCTAGTCATAAAAATTTTATTGGTGGTGAAGATATACTTGATGCGGGACATCTAATGAAATGTGGCCTACAGCAATCAGATACTAGTTGTGATAATGAGTATAAAATAATTGCATTCTGTCTCCAAACTTCTCGTTTACAAGATCCACCGCATGAAATTGTGGGTGCAATATCGCAACATTGGCTGCAATGAAAAATAAAATTTAATGTTTACTTTTTTTTATTTTTTCTGACAAATATTACACTACAAAAAATTTCATTTCATATTGATGATAAACAAATAATTATGAAATGAAATTCTATAGGTAATTACTTACATGTTGGTATGAAGTCATTTTTGGTGAAATGTAATGAAAACACTTTTTTTTATTTTTTTATTTTTTTTTTTTATTTTCTCGTGGTGGAAACTCCATGAATAATTTTTTGATCAAATATTGAAATTTAAGATGTTTTTAAGTAATAACTAAGCTTATAGATAATAATTGATTACTTAATATTTAAAAAAAAGTTTAACACTTTTAAACTACATTTCTCACATATTATATTTGATATCAGCAGTTTAAGCTTGACCTGCATAGAGTAGTTTATATTTGATCCGTCAGGTAGCGTATCTGAGTGGATGATTTCCCAATACGGTCCGACAGGAATCGCGGTACACGTTCCGGATGCGTGACTTTCACGAACACAATCCGACACAATCCTGGGCGAAATAAATTCCTGACATATTCTGGAGACTTCCGAACAGAGACCGCCAGAAGCCGAAGGATAAAAAAAAAAAAACACCGGTACGACACGGGTTGTACACAAAAGGGGAATAGAATTCAGCCACAAACGTCGCACATAATCCGACAGCGAGATTTGTGTCGGATATTTTTTACAGAGATACGACATATCGGTGTTTATATGATCGTTGTACACGTGCCTTAGGTTCATTTTGCCTTGTTTGAATAAGGCCAGCAAGTTGGTGTTGTCGCACACGAGATGCTTTGAGATTCGAGCGTACATCTGACAACGATAGAAACAGTCTACGTTATGATGTTTACCCAAACAAAAGTACATGCGCGTATGTTGTCCTGCTTCTTGCACGTTCGTCATCGAATATCATGATCAAGCTAGGTTGCGTCTCGTTCGATGCAATGACGTGCTCATGCTCGTTAAAGGGGAAGTACGCAACACCGTCGACACTTCCGAGCACTTGATTCAAAAACTTGTATTTCGGTTGATTGAGAGATTTTGAGTGAACGTACAAGTTTTCAAACCTCAAACCGTTTGGATGCGTTGGTTTTACCACAGTTAAATGGTCCGCAGCTTACCGCACGTACACTACTCGGTAACAGTTCACCATGGCGTTTTTTTCCGTCTTGTATATTGCGGCGTAAATTTGTCACAGTCCACCACGGGCAGCTTGATCAATTGTGTCTCGAACCTCATTTCGAACGTGACTGGCTGGATTTTCTATAAATGCATCATTTATAAAAACTTTCCCTCGTACCTTAGTCAATAACGCCATCTGCCGTTTGTTCGAAGATGTGCGGTACGAACTAAATGCTGTAGAGATTGATAAATGCAAAAACGTTGGTCTGACCAGCCTGCTGAAGGGCTTTGCTTTACTGCACCCTGGTCAGAGTTATCTTATGGAAAATGTTGAATGTCTCGATGTTCAGGAAACGAAAAAATTAACTGATGCCGATGGCAACTTCAATGTATTCCCTTGAGCATGATATTGGGCTTCACTGAAGACTATCGTAGGATCATCGTTAACGCGAAACGAGCTGATTTTTAGAAGATCAAAAACTAATTTAAACGTCATCGTTCAAAATCAAGACAAAGACTTAAGAATCGTAATCGATCGAGTGGAATGGTTAGTACCGTATGTGAAGATCTCGGATCAACGAAAAATCGCACTGTTGAATTTCATCGAGAGAAATACGCCTGTCTCCATGAGTTTCCGCAATGGGGAGTTATGCGAATATCCTTTGCTGCAGGCAAACACGAAACACATTTGGAGAAACCGCGATTTGTCATGCTCGGTTTGCAAACGAATCGAAAACAGCCGGCAAAAACGCAAGTCATCTTGATCACTGCAGTAACATTACTGACGTCAAGCTGTTTTTGAATTCCGAGTGTTATTCATACGGTAACCTGAACTTGAATATGAGTCACGATCGCGTCGCATTGCTGCACGCGATGTACGCAAACTTTCAAGCCACCTATTACGGCAAAAGACCCGAGCCTTTGTTGACGAAGAGCGAATTTTTGCAGTACGAACCTTTGATATTCATCGACTGTTCGAAACAAAACAAGGCTCTGAAATCTGGACTAGTAGATATTCATATCGAATTTGAGGCTAAAAATAACTTTCCTACTGCTACATCTGCCTACTGCTTGATTTTACATGATCGTATAATTAAATATAAACCGCTGAGTGGTAGGGTGAAGAAATTGATATAAAAACCTTGAAAGTTGCAATAGTCGATTCAGTATTTTTCTGTATGGAATTCATAGTCGACGTGCAAGGATTCAGGAGATCAAATCCCGGTTTTACACCAAAAGAGTTGGCAGTCGTATCACTCGACGAAGATACCAAACCGTCAATTTTTCTTTTCGAACCTCCCTATGATTGGAATTCTTTACTCGCTCCATTTAAAAGCGAAAATTTATGGCTGTCACGGAATTATCACGGACTATCCTGGGAAAGTGGTGATTTACCTTTTGAGTAGCTTGATTACACCATCGAATGCATGTCGTCGCGTGATGCTTCAGCAGTCTACATAAAAGGATCGGAGAAGAAAATTTGGCTGCCGAAAATCTAGGTGAAAAAGTTGAAGTCGTTGATTTGATGGATTTGGGTTGTTTGTCATTGCAAAAATTGAACGAAATGTCAGATACTAATTCAAACTGTGCGCATCATGCTATATTGCGTCCAAACTGTGCAGCTCAAAACGTACGTATTGTTACTGCTAAATTTTCTGTTGAAATACGAAGGCCGATCGGTGTCTACTCGAACTGTTCTTCATTCCCATTGCCTAAAGCATGGTTACGATACCGTTGAGTTAGAAATATGTTCTTACACATACAATCATTATGAATTTCATGTAAAACTGTAATCCCAAGTTTTTTTCAATGAATAAAAATATTTTACATCAATGTCAACCATTAATTCAGTCCCTCTTTACTGCCAGTTAAGAGTTAATTTCAGGCACTTCCGGATTTCAACATCGCACCGAAGTCCGTTTCCCACAGGCCACTCAACGTCAAATCAAAACTAGTCGGACGATTCAGAGAATTGTTTGTCAGCCTAAATTCGTCCAAGGTCGAAGCGAGTCTTTCTCACGGCTCCCGAACCTTCCAGAATTCAACGTCGCACCGAAATCCTTTGCAACGTCTAAGGCTGCCGTCCCATGGTCCGGAATTTGTTCCGTCTCCACGAACCCGTAATCCAGTGACTTTTCAATCCCCAATCAGAGGCGTTCCGGACATTCCGTTCCGTGCGCACTACCAGTATTTGCGAACTGTCAAACAAATCTCTGTATCTGTGTGTGTGCGGTTGCGTAACAAAACACAAAAATGAATTCGTCAGGTCCTGTAAGTATAAAATTCTTCAGAATACGAAATTCATTTATTTAATTGTATGTTGTAGTTGTTTAATGAAGTGGAAATAATTAAAACTTTCGTCACGTTTGACCTAATATCACCCAATTTCTAACCTATAATTCGAGAATATTCATATCATAACCTTTTATTTGCAGCCTGTGAAATATGGATACTGTGGCTGGCTAATACAAGGTTGTCCAAACATCCTACAACACATATGCTTGTGTGAGTAATACGATTCCGTCTTTGTCAGCATCGGGTGTCCCTGACACGGAATGCACAGGCCCGGAAGTGCAGACACCCAATCACAGTAGCGCATTTCAAATTCAGCGCTAAAAGGACCGATCGCAATTTGCCGGCGATCGTTTCGTGCGTGTCATTTCCGTATCATGAGACAGTACGAAAAATGCATCCCGTAAATCAGTGGAGCCGGAACGCCTCTGATTGGGGCTTGAAAAGTCATTGGATTCCGGGTTCGTGGAAACGGAACAAATTCCGGACCATAGGACGGCAGCTTGAGGGTTCGCGGTTGCTCCCTGGTTAAAATTCCATCAGAAACCAATAGAATATGTAACTGAAATGTATAAGAACTTGACGGGATTCTGTCAGCTTTATCCGCACAAGTGATCCAACATTGAATTTCTGTCTGCATCTATCAGTTTCATGTACGCATGACTATGAATTTCAGACGGTATTTATTGGACTTCTAACTGCTTGACGGCGTCTATCCGCAATTTCATATACAAATTCTATCGGCCTCTATCCTCATTCGCTCTTTACAACAAGCCATCCGCTTCTGTTGGCAATTACAGACAGCCCGTCTGTCCGAATGTGTACGCAGCGCTGAGCAGCGTGCGAATTCATCTGGATCTATCCGCAATCGCGTATACAAATTCTATCGGCTTCTATCCGCATTCGCTACCGACAACGAATAACCCTCTTCTGTCCGCAATCGCGTATACAAATTCTATCGGCCTCTATCTGCATCCGATAGATAGCCTGTCTGTCCGGTTTTCATGTATTATCGACACGATGCGTTTTTAATTGCAGCATTTCAATTTCGTAATTTTCACTCTAAAATATAATACCGGTAAACGGGGAATTTGAGTCTGGGTTTTACATGTCGGATTTCGGTTTCTTTCACCCAACTATAGTCAAGGAAAAATAGTTTTGTTAGCCAAAGTTTTCTTCTGTAGAAACCAGAACGATATTTCAGAATTTAAGAAAAATTACTTTTCTTGATAACTTCAGTTTCGCATTCCGGTCACTTGTATAAAAAAATAAATCATTATTAAATGATATAATTTTAAGCAAAGCGGATATACAGTATTTTTTTACATTTATTTTGTCCTTCGTCAATTCAGTTTTTATTATAATTGTATTGTACTATAATAATCAGTGTACACAAATTTTAACTTATGGTAGGATTTTAAACATCTTGAACAAATTTTAACATCAGCCCTGCAAAGAGTAAATATTGTCTGACAAGTTTATAAACCCTGTCTATGCTATATAGCTGTAAATTTTTTTTGTACATAGTTTATCTTAATCTATGATGCAAGGAGATTTGCAAATATATGTCAAATTGTTGACGCTCAGAAATAGCAGTTTCTCTTGGATATCGTCCATGGGGATTCTTCGATATTCATCGCTTCGCCTTACTCTCACAATGTGCGGTACGTGCAATTCTACAACCACATCAATATTCTGTGCATCGATATAGGTCCGACCATCAACGAGTACAAATCCAGTTATTTGAACTATATCCGTTGTGACCAATTGCACTACGGAATCGTTAGTTTTTTTGTTCGGCCGATATCGTGCGCTGTGAAAAGGGGTATTTTTGAATATACACCGAGCGTATATGACTTCCCCGTTATCATGTACGACAGGTTTGCCAAGCAAAACTACATTGTCAGGTGTTATTGTGCAATTCGAAGTGTGAGGACGGCCGGCAAAGAGACGCTTGCAGTAATTCTGGCTTTCTTCCGAGAGTTCCATGTTTTCCCCCAATTTCCATTGGAACATATTTTTATTGAGGTATCCCATTGCGATTTGATCGTCAACCCCTTTCGGTCCATTGACTTGTTGTTTTAGTCTGTAATTGGTACTCTCAAAACTGAAAGCAGAAGTCGTCCACAACGGTCCTGACGATTTCACGGATTTCACCACATGCAGTAAGCTATGTACATTGAATGTCACATATTCTTTTCCGTATAAAATTTCAAATTCAGCTACGAATTTCGTGAGATTCAGTTCGCACTTATTTAAATCTGCTTCGGAAATTTTGTTTTGCAGAAGTATGAACGAACTGTCTACTAAAAGTGATAGGTGTTCCAAAGCAGCGTCTGGTATGAGACCGTCTAAACAAGGGAGGCTGTAGAATAATAACCATGACTGCCATTCAGAAGCTTTCCACTTGCCTCTTTTCGATAATTTTCTCGGCAATCGATGAATTTCGTGTGTAGGAGTCATTCGCATCAATCTATCGTTGATTTGATTTTGAATGGCTGGGGCCAGATAAATTGGACTCCCGGGAGTTGTCCAAATATCCCACAGAAGTTTTATTACACCGAGTAATATGGCGTGCATGTATTCAAAGGGAAATCCCCACACCATATTAAATAGGAGCAACTGTAACAAAATGCTAGCTCCTTTGACGCCATTCACAGGTTTCCGAAGTCGTGTGGCATTTTCTACATCCTCTTTATGAGACTCGTGTGTTCTCCCGTCTGCGTCTACTTCGCCGAATAAATAGCGCACAGCTCCACGTACATAATTCCCATGAGCATAGCACCAACTACAGCTGCGATATCCGTTATATTGTAACCTGCACTGGACAATAGGTCTTGCCACGGAGTCACAAACGCAACACAGTGGTATTATTTTGAAAGTTGTCTTTCGGCCCATGTCATTTTTCAATTTGAGGCCTCGTTCGGTTAGGTGATTTGCCTGTGAAACGAACTGTTGGAGAAAAGTGTTCATCATGGTAGGACTGGGTTCCTTATTTCCAACCCATAATCCAGCTAGAAGGACGTGCTTAAATCGCAGATGGGGAGGTAATTCATTCACAATTAATAGCAATGGCCAACTGCTTCTATTGGAGCTATTAAAAATCGGCATTCCATCTGTATTGAAGTTGTACGTGAGGACATGATCAGCATTCTGAAAATATTCCCCAATTGCCGCTCTATACAGCTCGCTGTCATAAATGTCTGTCATTACGGTCGGTGGTGCACGAGCGAGCGCAGCGTCTCGTGTTATTAAGTTTTCCATTAGGCTCTCACGGATCTTTCGACTACTCAAGAGTTGCTTAAATTGGTACTTCAAATCAATGTAAATGAACCTATTCGGCGATTGCATCGTCAGATTTTGTAGCTGAAGGCACTCTTCGCAAGTAACTGAATTATTTTCAAATTCCCTTTTTGTGATTGGTCCCAAAATAGGTATTTTGCATGAAGAGCAAAAAAAAGTGTAAGTCATAACATCTTCAGGCGGCTCGTACTTCTTTTTGATTTGGAATTTGCTAATTGACCAATTCTCATACCTTGGTCCGGCCAAACATTGTATCATATCCACCAGTGCTTTTCGGGCCTCATGGGATACAGAAAAACGCATACAATATGCCATGACCATTTCCATAACATCCGACACGGACAGAACAGATTGATCAAACATAATATCGTCGTCATTCACACCGTCTTCTCGCCCGACTCGTTCGTGAGGTTCATCTTCTTCCGAAGTTTCAGAATCGTCAAAATTTTGTAAATTGTCGTGCGAATCGTGGGAATCGTCTGATTGTGAGTCATCAGAATTTTCTACATCGGGATCTGTCAAGTGCTCTTCATCCGACACACAGACATCATCATTCTCCTCATGTGACATATTTCCACAGCAGTCATTGCTTAGAACAGGCTCCATCGAAGATGCAGCAGATGATTGATTAGAATCGGAAACACAATGTGACGTATCATCCTCGGTATTTAACAACATATTCTCGCCCGATCCCACAGAATTTTGATCTGAAAACATTAATTGACTAACAATAACTTTGGCACAAGTAATATAATAACGTACAAAGATTGACGTCCCTGTACTCAGCAGAGCAATGTTGGAGAAACCGAATATAATTGGTACCATAATTAGGTGCTTTTTAGGTGCTAATTAGGTGCCCGATTCAAGAATTTGGTGCTTGATTTTTTAATGAGAAAAAATCGATTATTGCCGCGCGCTGCTAGCGGGACGTCATGCTAGCAAAGCACCCCACGTAACTCGACAAGTACCGGGGTTAGGGAGAAGTACACTACGTACGAATTAAGTGCTTTTTAAGTGCTACTCGGGTACACTATCCAGAATTTCCGGGATTGATTTTTTAATTAGGAATAATCGATTTTTGCCGCGCGCTGCCAGCGGGCCGTCAGGATAGCAGAGCACCCCACGTAACTCGACAAATACCGGGGTAAGGGAGAAGTACTCTCCGTAGGAATTGAGTGCTCTTTAAGTGCTACTCGGGCATGCTATACGGAAGTTCCGGGAACGACGTCTTGATGTACTTTCATACATCGTAAACGTTGTTTATTAACACATACATTCTAAAATCACGAGGTACGCTGTATGTATGTATATCAAAATACCAGCAATATTTTTCAATTCTTTCCACATCTCGTTTTTACCACGGCAAAAGTTATTCGATTCCAACCAAGTAAATAACCTTCCGTCTGCACACCTCCGCCACGACCCTCCGACTGCATATAGGGTCAATCTGACCCCAACCGTTTTCCAACCAATTGTATCGTACTAAATGAACCGACTGCGTATTTTGGTGACGGGATGCCATTAGAACAGAGTAGGAATCGGACAATTTGATGACTATGCGTTAATTTTGGTGACTGTCACGAATGTGTATTTGTATGAATCGGTTATTTTGATGACTGGGATTTTTTGGCGTGATCCTGAAAATTCGAAAATTTTGTTGCCAATTTCTGCCCAAGGCGAAACCACAATTGCATAGCTGTGGCTGTTGTGATAGTTTTCCTTTCCCCTGGACTCGCGCGCGAAGCGCGCGACGCCAGTTGCTCAGCAAATTTACAACAAACCTCGTACCTAGGCACCCAAAAAGGTCCGTCATCAGTATATACGATACATGTAAATATATAAATACGCATTATTATTTTTTTTTTTGCACATACAATTGTATTTTACCTATTTTTGGGCACTTCGATTTTAGTATTCTCAAAAATCAACGCTTGGGCCATAAATAAGAACAATTTATTACAAAAAGTGTATGTGCAAAAAAAAATTAATAATGCGTATTTATATATTTACATGTATCATATATACTGATGACGGACCTTTTTGGGTGCCTAGTTACGAGGTTTGTTGTAAATTTGATGAGCAACTGGCCTCGCGCGCTTCGCGCGCGAGTCCATGGGAAAGGAAGGCTATCACAACAGCCACAGCTATGCAATTGTGGTTTCGCCTTGGGCAGAAATTGGCAACAAAATTTTCGAATTTTTGAATTTTCAGGATCACGCCAAAAAATCCCAGTCATCAAAATATCCGATTCATACAAATACACATTCGTGACAGTCACCAAAATGACCGCATAGTCATCAAAGTGTCCGATTCCTACTCTGTTCTAATGGCGTCCCGTCATCAAAATACGCAGTCGGTTCATTTAGTACGATACAATCGGTTGAAAAACGGTTAGAGTCAGATTGACCCTATATGCAGTCGAAAGGTCGTGGCGGAGGGTCGTGGCGGGTGTGTGCAGACGAAGGGTTATTTACTTGGTTGGAATCGAATAACTTTTGCCGTCGTAAAAACGAGATGCGGAAAGAATTGAAAAATTTTGCTGGTATTTTGATATAATACGTATACAGCGTATCTCGTGATTTTAGAATGTATGTGTTGATATACAACGTTTACCATGTATCAAAGTACATCGAGACGTCGATGCCGGAAGTTCCGTATAGCATGCCCGAGTAGCACTTGAAAAGTTCCTAATTCCTACGGAGAATACTTCTCCCTAATCCCGGTACTTGTCGAGTTACATGCGGCGCTCTGCTAGCCTCACGTCCGGCTGGCAGCGCGCGGCAAAAATCGATTTTTACTGATCGAAAAATTGATCCCGTAAATTCTAGATAGTCTACCCGAGTAGCACTTAAAAAGCACTTAATTCCTACGGAGAGTACTTCTCCCTAACCCCGGTACTTGTCGAGTTACGTGGGGTGCTCTGCTAGCCTGACGTCCCGCTGGCAGCGCGCGGCAAAAATCGATTTTTCCTAATTAAAAAATCAAGCACCAAATTTTGAATCGGGCACCTAATTAGCACCTAAAAAGCACCTAATTATGGTACCAATTATATTCGGTTTCTCCAACATTGCTCTGCTAAGTACAGGGACGTCAAAGATTGAGAACCGAAGAAAATATGAAACAATTACAAGCTGACCCTAAAACGTGTCCTATGTCCCATATTCTAACTTGAATTTTATTTCCAAGAATTTAAAAACCGATATATCGTGATTTTTTTCTCACATAAAACAAAAATGTTTCAAGCATTCTAGGCGAGCTGGATATACAGTAATATCCTTCAAATTCTAAGCAATATACTTTTCGAACTCACGAGTTCATAAATTATTAACTGTAATAATAAAAATCCCTAAGGTGAAGTAGTATAAACTCATATGCATCATCCAAGACAAATGTACGAATTTCGACGTTAATAAATTTTTACGGCTCATTGTAACTATAATTATAGCGTGAGCATAGATGACGCAAAAAAAAGATCTTCCACCTTTTCCAACAGAAATAGCCTATAGATGTTCCGCTTGCAACCTGGTATAGGATAAATTATAGGCGCGTGGTATTGGCGTGTGTTAAAAAAAAAATTGCATACTCCACATTTGTACCAATTAAACGGTCTTTGGTTGGACCAATACCTGATGCGTCGACGTCGGTTTCTGGTGGCGGAACAGTTGCATCAGCAACCCAAAATGAATGAGTCCTCGTAGAAACCCAATGTGGTTGGTACTCTGGATCCAAGAACAGTTTGTAACGTTTACGTGGCTTAGGATCTGCTGCTCTTTCATTTTCCATGTTGGAAATAAATATCCTTTAATTTTATCTCGATGATTCACTGGTATTTATTCCAGATTATCGGAGTTAATTACTGTCACACTGAAAATACATGATAATCAAAGGATATTCACGCAGTCATTCACTAATCCGCACGGAAAATTCCGCGATAGGAAATGATAAATCATAATTTAAGTGTGTTATACAAATTTATAGTTGCAGATCGAAATCATATTCATAATAATTCACTTGATAAATCTTTTAATGCAATTGATACTATTTGATACACTAGTTTTTCTATTCTCGATAATTCAATTCCATTTATGAGTGAATGGGACATTCCACCGCAATCATCAACCAATTTTTCGGCCCGAAAAATTAATGCGATTTGCCTCATAATTATTTTCCTCTTATTCTGTGACCCATCAAGTAAATTAGTAGATTCAACAAGCTTCAGTCCAATAGGACGTACCTTTCACGAGGAATGCGATATCCAATTTTTTTGGACAAAATTTGTATGCGCATTCTTATCGCAGATTTCGAGTCACAATGAAAATTGAAAAAAAAAACTTATGTGTGAAAAACTCTCCGCTTTTCGGATCCATTTTTTAGTTCACATTGACTCTGCCATAACCAATCAAGAATCACGATTTTTGACAAAACAGAAACAGCGATTTCTTTTGCGCCGCAATGTCTTGTCATTGTTTCGAATTTTTATTCTGACAGTTGAGATTTTTCCAGTCATAAAAGAAACAAATTTTCAGAGTGGGAAGGCTGTATAATATAGTAGTCGCGCGTGAGCTACGATTAATTAATAAAGAACGGTAAATAAAATTCTCTTTATTACAATTGTCTTTATAAATCAATCGTACCTAACGCGCGCGACCGCGTAGCCTTTCCATTCTGAAAATTTGTCTTCATGAGTAAAAAAATCTCAGCTGTTAGAATAAAAATTCAAAAGAATGATACAACATTGCGGGGCAATAGAAATCGTTATTCTTTGACAAAAAACGTGTTTTGGAGGTCGTTTGAGCAGAGTAAATGAAAGATAGAAAATAGTTCCGGAAAGCTGAGAGTTTTTCACACAGAAAATATATTTCTTCAAATTTTTATTGTCACGCTAAATATACGATAAAAATACGCATAGCAATTTTGTCTAAAGAACTGGTTAGCATATTCCTCGCCTGAACATGCAGCATACGACGTCCTATATCGGATTGAAACTTGTTGAATTTACTAATTTACTCGAGTCACAGAAAGTAAGGAAAAAAATTTACGCAAATCGAATTTTTCGAGCCCAGACAATGGTTGATAATTCGTGAAGCGCCCAAATAATATCTGAATATTTCAATCATTCGTTATTGTTTTTCATCCTTATTACATTTACATCCCTGCTATTTAGCATCCGAACCTTAGAATAATCACTTGTTATTACCTGTTTATAGTAGTCACGCCAGTTCCACTCACGCCAACCACTGTGTACGCGATAGCTCGCTAGTTAGCGAGTTGACGCGTTCTCGTTGTAGCACGCGTGGATGGGCCTGAACGCCGGCATACCCCCTCCTCGCCTCATAAGGCTCACGGGCTGTGTGCAGTTGCGCGCGCGGTAGTTCACACGAGCTTCACGACCACGTGTATATTTTGAACTGACGGGTGAATATAATAACACGAGACAATTTATAAGTTATTACACCGGCATACAGTGTTTGTTCAATATCAACACGTAGCGCGGAGCTACTGGGGATAATGTTCGCGTTGGTGAAGTTCAAAGTGCAATGTTCACGTCACGATATGAAAAACATTGTTCCCGTGACAAAAATTAATCACTTTGATGCCGATAACATCGATCATCGAAAGTATTATAATATCAAGTGTGGACCTGCAGGCTCATACTGCCAGGCTATCATACTCTGTGTTGACGGTAAGTGTATAATAAATAACACCATTATTTATCAGCTATCGGGTTATATATTCTAATACGCGAGCCATATCATCGGTCTGAGAATAATACTACATATGCCGAACGGATGTTTTGTAGTGAGATTTTTTAATTGAATTACCAATTAGACCTATATATATTAAATAATTATACACAAAGAAAACCGAAATTCATTCATTTTTTTTATATTCCGGACGTTTGATAATTCATACATTCCGTTACTTATTATGCAAGTATTTACAATTATGGTATATTTTTTTTTATCGCTATAAAATGAGAAAAATACAACTTCGAGTGAAGTTAAAAAAATGTTAATATAATCGATAAATCCTCACTGTTCGCAGAACTATACGACAGGCCCTCAAATGTTTATATGAGCGATATATTATCCTAATTCCCATCATATATACGCGTATATTAACATTTGAAAGAAAGTATCAAAGGACACCGCCGCCCTGAGCGTCAAAGACGGCGGTGCGCATGAATTGTCTATTTATTTTCGACAGTAAATATTCGTGTTTGATGATAAAATTCATACCGCCGATTTGGGGATGAGCTAGGAGCATTGACACAATTTTTCAGACTTTTGACACCTCTCTAAAAGGGGGAAATAACTTATGATTCGACATGCACCAGTCAGCTGAACATGTTTTTTTTTCAATGCTGAAATAATAGAAATTAATTCATGTATTTCAAATCATTCTTGTTTTATTCTAACTTTCCTTTGTCATTTCACATTATATGTCATGAAATTATACTTTTTTTCATCAATTTTTTATTGTAAATTAGATTTTTCACTTCGAAGGTTTGTTATTCTGGTTATTCCGTCGGTTATTTCAGTTGATCCCTTGATTCAGGATTTCGATGTACTCGAAAACTGACCAACGAAATCATTACATACTTTCGCAATGAATTATCAAGAAATTATTAGACAGTGGAAAGTCATTTTTTTTGTCATAAAAATCAAGTTTATTTTTTTCAAAAGCAATATTTAGCGGGCTTGCTCAATGCTTAACAAGTTCGCATTTTTTCGACATCCGAACAATGATCCAACGTTACATGGAACAAATTTGGATTGCCAGTAGTTATTTATGATCGTCACTTGAAGAATTCACGATAATTCATGTTTAAATCATTATCACAAACCAGAGTGAAAATATAATGTATAGGATGGTGTGCTATTTTGAACACGTTTGATTATTCTGTTTTCAGACACTATTGAAAAATTACGAGCGAAAAGTGGAGAGAAAAGGCAAGTTGCACCTCCTTCGAATTTGATTTTGTCAGCTTCGGAAATATCTTCAGAAGACTCCGACGCATTAGCTAAACGTGCGAAAAAGGTATATAGGTACATATAGATACGAAGCTGACGATGTTGTTGTTGTTTACTACCAGATGTTGCAGCACCTACACAAAGGTGTATATGGGGCATTCCAGCCATAATCACCCAAGATTGGACTGAACGTTTTTTTTAATAATTTTTGTATAGTTTTACACGATGGAGGTCTATATTGTGTATGTCAAAGGAGTGTCATGGCAGGAGTTGTGTATGTCATGGCATCTATGAATTAATTCTTTTAGATTTTTACTTTGAACCGTTTTCTCAGTATAAATATTACAAACGTCGACTAGTATACATCCTTCGATCTTCTTGCAACGAAGCACGGGTATTCCACGTCGAAAATAGTATATTTCGATACAAGAGGGCAAACAAGCGTTTTGCGCAGTACGAGTCTGAAGGCAGCACGAAGCCGAGGCTTCGTGCGCCCTTCAGACGAGTAGTGCGCAAGAAGCGAGTTTGGCCTCGCGTATCGAACACTATTTTTCTTTGTGAATGTATGCGAAAGTCCGCGCTGTGCAGTGCTTGGGGGCAGCGAAAGCCGGCTTCAGCTCACCGCGCGTGAGAATAAAATTTTGCCTACCGCTAGGCGGTACGCAAAACATTTTGCCCACCGCTTGCGGTGGGCAAAGTATTTTGCGCATCGCCTGATGGTAGGAAAAATTATTCTCACGCGCGGTGCGCGAAGGCCGGGCTTTGGGTGCCTCCTAGCGGTGGGCAAACGAGGATTTCGCATGCATGTGTAAAGAAAACTCAATTTTTGACGCCTAGACCATTTACTCTTTCTATGACTTTACCTACAATTCAGATTAAAAAATCGTTTTTCAGTGCCCATAAATATTGGTGTTAGTGATCATAGTCTATATTATGGCTTTTCCTGTTCGGAAATATCATATCTCATCCCATTAGGTTCAGAAAATTACTGATAAAAAGTTTATTATTAGAAATATACTGATTTAAAAAGTTTATTATTAAAAAAATTAAAATTTATGAATTTTTGCAACCCAGTAGGATGAGATATGATATTTTCGAACAGAAAAAGCCATAGTGTAGACTCTGATCACTAACACCAATATTTATGGGCACTGGAAAACGATTTTTTGATCTGAATTGTAGGTAAAGTCGTAGAAAGAGTGAATATATGGTCCACGATGGTCTAGGCGTCAAAGGTTGAGTTTTTCGACGTAGAATACCTGTGCTTCGTTGCAGGAAGATCGAAGGTTGTATATTAATCGACGTCTGTAATATTTATCCTGAAAAACCGGTTCCAACTAAGAATCTGAAAAAATTCATAGATGCTTCTTTGATGTACACGATATAGAACTACATCGTGTAAAATTATAAAAAAAGAATAATAAAAAAACGTCGAGTCAAATCTTGGATGATTATGGCTGGAGTACCCCATATAGATAATGATTTCATGATTGTACGCTTATTTCATAAAGGCACCATCGCGTCATGAATCTCAGAAGATAAAACTAAAGTTGAATGAAAAATTAGAAGCACTTCGACAAAAACACGTTGCAGAAGATACGATGACACCTGTAGGAAATGAAGTGAACACTATTGAAGATGATCAGGAGAATATCGAACCTGGTGAAGTCCACAATGATAAAAAGAATATGAAAAAAAGTGGCCCGATTAAACGAAAAGCTACGGTAGGTTACTTCGAAGATTTGTTTTTTTTTTTTTGCAGTTTTGAATATATCTCTGAGCACGAATGTTACAAGTCATCACACTATGCTTTATCAGTGGAACTTATTGCAATTGAGATTCTTAGATGAGATATGAAATTCAATCTCGATCAATAATTGTTTCTATTGTAAATTTTTTGAAAGTAGCTTCATGGATTTAATGATCAAGTTCGGCCCACTGGCCTGTCCCCAATTTTTGTCTTTGATAGACAAGGTTAGGCTGTATCAAATATAGGTACGTCTTTCAATATTTCAACCCACTATAATGATGCAGAACTAACGTTACATATTTTTTGCAACATCTGCTTCTAAAGTATGATTTTCGAAGTACGTGTAGCGTGCGTAAAGTGCCTTATTCCTACCCTCAGGCGAAAATGAGGCACTTGCATTACGCGCGCCACACAGGTTACTAAAATCCTATTTTCCCCTATTGCAGGAATGATGAAAAATAGCATGTACAACACGTGTAGATTGGCCGATAGCCAGCTCGTGTGAAAGCAGCACTCGCCTTCGGCGCGCACTACCAACCTCACACACTAGACGGAAATCGACCCTACTCCACACTGTCACACGATGCACTATTCCGTTCAGCCGTTGTATATTTGTATGTTTTACAGGATGCAGACGGCTGCGGTTCAGGGAAAAAATCTACAAGATCTCACGAATCCTTCGGTGAACCAGTGGCTGAGAAAATGACCAAACCACAGAAGCCCAATTCATCGGTAAATATTATAGAGTAACCCATACGCACTTTATGATGATAAATGACATGCTCGTTTTCACATTTACGATATGTAGGCTGATAAAGTGAGAGAGGCTCAAAGCTCTATTCTGACGGAGCCTAATGCGATGACACCAGACGATGTAGAACTTAGCAAAAACAAGCAGTCGGTGAGTGCTTCAAATGAAAGCCATGTTTGATTATGTAATTGTATATGCTATGTACATTATTTGCAGCCGGATAGTGGTCTTGATGTAGGTAAAAAATCCGCTCAGTCTCCCAAAGCCTTAGATAAACCAATGGTCGAAAAAATAGTTAAACCTGCAAAGAAGCCCGATTCGTCTGTAAATATAGAGTAACTCATACACACTTATTGTTACGGTGAATCAATGCTCATTTTCATAATTATAAAATGCAGGCTGTTAAAAAGAAGGGAAATCGAAGCAGTAGTATGACGGCGAAGGACAGTAATACATCAGCGGCACGAAAGACGACCGATAATACCCTGGACAGCAAAAACATGAATTCGGTAATTGGTTCAATCGCATATTTCGAACTGAAATTCTATTAGGTACCCGTTATATTCCCGATGAGCAGTTTGGGCTCCATTGCGGACTGCGTAATGATATGAAAGAAGCCCAGAATAATGATTCCGTCTGTATAGTGATTTCAAATTAGTTATTTTCACAGACATCACTGACATTCAATACTGTGTGTTAAATTGCTAAACTTTATTTGGAACTTGCATCTTTTTCACAAAATTGTTCGAGAATTATTGCGATGTATGAAAAATTTTCCAATCCTAAAATTGTACAGCAGAAATTCGCTCAAGAAAGATCCAAGACAAATTCTTTTACAAATCTGTACGTCGTTTTGTCCATGTGTAGACTATACATTGATATTGAAAAAAAACTATCATACATACGTATACCTCGCAGTAGTTAATCAAGTTGGTGAATCTTTTCCAATGTAGTTACGTGACTGATGCAACGAACAAATGACGTATCAAAAAAAAAAATATATATATATATATATATATATATATATATATATATTTTGTTGAATTGTGTTATGCATACGAAATTGATGGTTGGATTGGACCTGAATGACATATGTGATGATAGTAATTGAATTGGTAATTTTACAGGGATGTGATGACCTTAGTCATGCAGACCTCTTGCAACAGATTAAAAATCTAAAGGCGAAATGTTCCAAAGATGAAACTACGATTGCCAGTCAAAATTTAATGATGAAGGAACTTACAACACTGAACATGGAACTGCAGCGCGATGTCATCCAGTATTTCAAAGAATTCAAAGGTACGCATACATTATTCATTGACAATTGATTTGACAGATATGCAGACCAAGGTAGGCAGTGTAAATCGATTGTAGATTATGTAATTGATCGTTCAAAATGTTCTTAAGCCTACACAGCACTACGATTATTATTGACTGTTTGAAAAACCTTCTTTACTGAAGGTGGGGGGCTGGGGTGGGGGGCGTCACGTGTAACGCCACGCCAGGCGCGTTACGCTGCGTCCGTCACGCTGGGCCCGTTACGCTCAGAGGGGCGGGGAGGGTAGGAGGTTTTACGCTGGGCCATGACAATTGTTACTATAGAGATTGGTTGCCATGGTAACCGTTACCATGGTGGCAACCGATTTCCATGGTAACGGTTACCATGGCAATCGTTACTATAATGATTGGGTACCATGGTAATCGTTACTATGATGATTGGTTACCAGAGTAATCGTTACTATAGAGATCGGTGGGGGTTTCCGGAAATTCCTGGGGTATTTTGGGTTATGCTCCATTTCCCAGTGAAGGGGAGGTGGGAGGGGATCCTGACACGGTGGCAAAACAAATTTGCGAAACTACGAAAATTGCTCGAAATATACAATAACCTTACGTTTTCTGATTGAGAATTTTGTTAAAGGGGTTTTTCAAACCAGCTTTTAGCTATGTTGGTGGGAGGAAAGCTAAAAGCGGTTCAATTTGAACTGTCTCGAAGAGGCAGGTTTTCATTATTTTTCGACTATAAATTGGTACATATGCGGCCGCACATGGTCAGTCCTGCCGAAATCATTACCTTTTATATGGCGGGTTGTAGAAGCATCAGCTAACTGTCGATCGTCTATTGCACAAGTATCTAACAATCGAGAACAAGAATCACTTTCATTTTCCTACTTTTCACGACGGCTTATCAGTTTTTATTGTGCTCAAAGTTTATGAAGCGTTGAAAAAAAAGAAAGTAGATTTCTATACAATTTTGGAAGTATAGTATCTTTAGCTCGGCTATTTCTCGGGAAATAATTGTTTGAAACATGATGATACCATCGCATTCATAGCTGTCAATATTCAAGATACCACAGATCAGATTTCATGTAATCCAAAGAATGCCCTCCACCGGCTGCTTGGTTTGAACGCGAGGGGGAAGTGACTCGTTGATTCGAATTACGAATAGGTCCATAAATTGACGAGAATTTACAGCGGCTTGATTAAATAATAAAAATTAACACAGAAAAAAAATTAAACAAGATCAAAAAACTGTACGTGAATTATCGAACCTCCGAAAGAAAATTGAAATTGAATTGAAAAAAATAAGGTCAACTCATTTGAAGACACAGAAAGTACCAAAGAAAGATTGAAATATTCAGATATTCACCCCAATGAGTATATTATCGATAATTATTCTCGAAGAAATAAATCAAATAAGAAAAAACAAAATCACACAAACAATTGGATTAAATGAAACGAACTCATTTGACTGATCAGAAATACGAATAAAAATCACAAAAACAATAAGATATTTACTCTAGTTGAAGTGAATTATCGAGAATCGTTCGAAAACAAGTGAATGATTGGAATTATTCAAAATTAGGTTACAATTGCAATAAATAAATTCGAGTTTGATTCATTAATTTCAACTATTTCATCCCAAATAATCAATTTGTCACTGGAATCTTGAGGTATTTTCCCCTTAGCGTGAAACAAAACCTGAAATGAATTATCATAAGTATCAGTCACTGAGTAGTATATACGTGTCCACAGTTATGTCGGAACAATATGACGGAGTCATACGTAACTTGGAAGGTTGTAATGCACCACCACCTGGACATATTTCAAACGACAAGGTAAGTTTGCACACTGACGAGGCAATGGTAATGTATTTACATGAATTAATTGTCGACCATATACCATTTCACAGATTCATTTGGGACATAACGTATGGATCCCCTATAGTACGTACAATGGTGCCGTCAACAGGGCAAAGTCGAATCAGATGTTCGTGAAGGAAATCGCCGTAGCAGTATTTGGATACGACGTTCTGAAAAATAGCAGTATCACTGGTACACAATCAAATAAATTCAAAGACAAACCGGCAAAAGCAAAATTGGATGAAACAAAGATGCTCGCTATAAGTGGTACGTCTTTCATCATCTGGACTACATTATCAAGCCTATACATACACATCCCCAGAGATAAACCCGAGTAGGAAAAGTAACTGTGTTAGTATGCAGTAAGGAATACCTGTATTCCACAACGGAGATAATACCCTATTGGCATAATAGCGCATACGTATTCAATCTAAGTATCTGTTACCCAAAACCATTGTTTGTGATCCTTTTTCGCAATTCAAGCGCGATGATGATGAGTCTGATTATACGCCAGCTCGCGTATTCGTAATATCGTCATTCTTGGCCCGCAGACAGGCATATATACTGAATCGCCTCCGAATCGTTTTCCGAACTTACGCACAATATAACCAATTCTTACAGATATCTACCGTCACCGCTTACTGGCCATACAGAAGGCTTCTGAATTCAATACGCAAATGGAATTATCAAAAGTAAACCTTTACGTCACTAGGAAGATATCCGACCTAAACAAACTGAAAAAGACTGATAAGCCATCGACATCATCGATGACATCAAGTGTACCCGGTAAATTAAAACTTGATCATGATAGAGTGCACGTAATTAAATACATTTAACCATAGCGCTACATATCGCCTTAGCATGTATAATCATGAGATTTCATCGGTGTTGTACATTTCGCGTGACTAATGCCAAAAGGGCGTATAAAAATTGTACGCCCTTTTGGCTTTTCAAAACCAAAAGGGCGTATAATTTTTTTTTTGTGCCAATCGTTTTGTCAATATATTCTAAGCCTAAAAATGAAAAAAAAATTTTCAAAGCCAAAAGGGCGTATATCTCAAGTTATAAAGCCAAAAGGGCGTATTATTTTTTTGATAATAATTTCTAATTTATTCCTTACTCAATAATATGCAATTTTTATTCAAAATTTTGAAAAATCTTGATTTTTTTTATACGCCCTTTTGGCTTTAGGCCGGCAATTTCCTAAAGCCAAAAGGGCGTATATCTTGAGATACGCCCTTTTGGCGTTAGTACATCGAAAAATTTTTTTTTGCAGATCTTTACGTTTCGAGTGATTTTAAGTCGAATGGCAAAAAAAAAATTTTTTTATACGCCCTTTTGGCATGGATCCCTATCTAACTGCTGTAGTACGCCCTTTTGGCATTAGTCACGCGATATATGAACATTACTGTATGAAAACAATAAATTACATTTTGTCCATGATCTGAATACTGACGGGATGAAAACTTTGATTTTCAACCAAAAAAGTAATTCAGGGTTGATTTGTCATTCCAAAGGTACTGCTATTTTCTCAATACGTACGTGATCATGGGCAACACCAGGGTAGATACATTGATAGAAATAGACGGAATGAAATAGTTCATCAGCAGCGCATAGATGCGGACAGAATGCATCTGTGGACCGTATTTAAACCAGTGCTGATAGAGGTACATTAGAAACCGATAGAATCCATCTGCGCGTTATTCCAGGTGGACAACGTCTGCGTATAGAAAACCGGTAGATGCGGATAAAAATTCTGTCCATTTAATAGCAAAATGCGTATAGAATCGGACACGAGTGGATAGGAATTCTGTCTGCTGTTGCACATAGATGCGTATAAGAACGGGCATATCCAACTGCTTCTGTCTGAAATTACCGTGACAAAAACACACTCGATTCTGACAGGATTCGTCTTCTGTCTGTTTCTGATGGAATTTTAACCAGGGCTTGGTATTGCAGTTTCTCGATCCCGCTCGATGAGCATGGTAGGACAAAGCGCAACTTCCTAGTATGGGTAAGAACTACGGTAACAGATAGGTAATTTCGTGGATTTTCTTACCGACGAAAAGCGCAATTTATCTGACGGGGGGTCAAACCATGGTAATTTGCAGGATTTTTTTTACCGACGATCAATAATTAGACGATGAAAACGATGGTAACGGTGCTAATGTAGAGCATATTTTATTCGACGAGGGTGGGGGTAACCTTCAAAGGCTTGCGCCTGAGAAAGGCTTTGCTGGTAAGGTAGGTGTTTCTATGCAAAATCTCCCTTGCTCCTCTACTTACAATTATTTTTTTCATTGCATCGTGTGATGCCAACATCATTGTGAATCATGGTCCACGACTTTCAGTTACTGTAAGCCGCCGTGTACTCACTGTAGTGCTCACTATATTCTACCTGCCGTACCACTTATGATATTTTATTTGATATTGTGCATGAACTTGTAACGTAAATCGAGTTCCTTGAAGTACATCTGAGCGTAGATTAAGCCGCTAAATACTACCGTATCTTTCACTATTTCCTGGTTGACAATTTTGTATTGACTAATACCTGCTATATTTTCGTATCTCTTTGTAATATCGTATTTCTTTGTTAATTTGAGTCCTGTTTACTATCTTTTATTTTATCGTAATACAGTGTATTTAGTGTATTCTTTTATCTCGTACAAGCCTCTAAATCTCTCACGATCTCACACAGTTTTCCAATCTCTCGTAAATTATATATAAGAATTTCTTTGCGAATCCCTCGAATTTTTAAGTATCCTATAATTATCATTTCGATTACTTAACGATAGTTCCCGTAAGTCACCGCCAGCAACTTATCTTATCCAATATTCTCTCGTTTAAGCTACTGATTTTTCTGAATTGCTAAGTAACGTCAATCTTTCATGCAAATCACTATCTACCTCAAACTCTGTCTTATTCTGCTGTCACTACTCTTCTGAGCTATCCTTAATCTCTATAACTATCGATTTCTAATAAGGTTTCTACTCTTTTATTGCAAATTAACAAACTAATAACTACCATAGCATTGTTTTTGAGAAATTGGGTAAAATCACATCACCGCGTGACGTGTAGCTTTAATTATATTTTTGTATTATATCGCTTATACCGACTAACATCTAATTTTCTCTGCAACTTTCATATTTTGTTAAAAGCCATCGTTTTACGTTATTCTCCTGAAAATATCACAAACTATTACCGTTCGATTTCTTAATTGTTATTGACTTGTAAAATAAAACCTGGTAAATTATTGTTAATTCTTTGACTGACTCGAAACTTGTAAATTCGATTGAAAATATTCGACTGATTGACCTGTTAATTTGTCGGACTTGAGTTTATTTGTTTATTCATAAATTATTTTTCCCGATCATCCCCAGATATGCTAAGCTCGTAATTTATCTAATTTGTTGTGTTTTTCGTCGTTTCTATTTGTTTCTGCACTACACTATTCCTTAAAATAATATCACATGTTGTTTATGAAGAAATTAAATTTGAAACTACATTTTTTCGCGCATCTTATTCCCATACTGATCATTCGCATATCAAAAATGAATCTTTATATAACGCTAAAACGTAAAAAAAAATTCTTTTTTCATCGCAACGCTGTAACTCACATCCCAAGGAAGATGGCACATTACCACTTAGCAGAAAGATGGCTTTTTGGGTGCTGAAGAACATATGAAATTTTCGCGATGGTCAAACATGGCGTTTTTGGGGGAATTAATGTCTCCCGAAATTAACGTTTTTCAGTTTTCCCCCCTCTATGTCATACAATTTTCACTGAATCACAGTTCACTAGAAATAAGTTTAAAGCTCATGCAATTCAACATATTTTCACAAAAAAAACAAACAAAAAAAAAACAGTTGCATTTGGATGATTGGGAACAAAATGGTGGCACTTTGAAGAAAACGTGGATTTTTTACTCTCCGAAAAAGATGATTTTCATGAAAATTTAAAAATGGTGAAACACAGGTGATACGTGTCTTATGAAATCGCATGAAGATTGACATGATAAATTTACAAATCGATCGAAGGTGGTCGCCATACAATTATCGGCGAATCCGTACGGACATGGTCATCGCTATTTCACTCACACGCAAACAAGCTTTAAATATGCACTCTTAAACTTCCCGATAGTATCAGAATTAACATGTGTAAAGTATTATTTATTAACAGTGAATTCCACATTTTTACTAATCCGTAACATTAAGTGCTTGGTTGTAGCTTATTACTTTTCGTTATTTTTTTTTACGAGACAAGTATTGTAAAATATGTTCAAAATTCGTCTTTGCAGCATATACAACGATTACGAGTACCATTTTTGTTTCATCTTGCATAAATTTCAACGAGACGTTTTTTAGTCTATACCTACCTCCTTTATGAGGTATGAAAATACAGTAAACACGGGTCACTTGTATCCCTCCCGAACTGGTAATCAAGTGGCAGTATTTATATTTGAAGCATCTGTGTATGTGCTTACTACATTAATTTTTCTAATATGAAGCTGGATACACCACCCTGAAATGTCAGAAAGCAAAAAAAAACGATAGTACAAGTTCGATAATTGGAGCATGACTTCTTGCGTTCTGCTGAACCGCGCCTGGAAGGAGTTTGTGATAAATTTTGAAAATAGAATCCTATAGTACTCTGAAGGTAACTGCGGCTGTAGACCCAAAGAGATTAGAGGTCAAGTGGCCAGGAAGTGTTAGAACAAGGGTCGGCTATGCGCCGAACCCATTACTCGCCTTTCCCGATGCGAGCGTAACCCTTTGGAATATTGAACCTACGTGTACGAAGGTTTATATTTCTGGCATTATTGGACACAACGGCGCAGCGGTAAAGCAAAGCGTATTAAGTTTTTTACAAGTTCAACGTACTTCTGAGGGCGATGAATACTAGGAATTTTAATTTCACTCGCTCGCTCGTCTTTGTTTGATAATTTTTTCGGTTTTAATTTCCACGCGCTTGGCTCTTGTTTCTCTCTCTTTCTCTCTCTCTCTCTCTCTCTCTCTCTCTCTCTCTCTCTCTCTCTCTCTCTCTCTCTTTCTCTCTCTCTCTCTCCCATCCTATTCCATTTTATGCGTAGTAACTTGTCCATTTTGTTCGGTTTCAGTCCGATTCTTTCACGTTACTGCCGCGCTTTACAGCATTTTTATGGGCGCACGCGCTTGATTACGACAAGAAACCGAGGGGTTAGGACGCCTCTCATGTCATTCTAACGAACGGGAAATCCAGATGCCGGCAACCCTCCAACCGCTGATGGACCAACACTGTGGCGAAACAAAGAAACGAAAAAATCTTGTTAGTCCCGCCTAATGAAAGGACGAGCAATTAACTTGTCTCAATTAATGGATCAACTTCTGTTATATGTGACCTACCTATTTCAATGCTGAAAACTAAGCAGTCTTATCGTTTTGTGGAATAAGAAACATAATTGATAATCCAATAATACAAAACTAACAATAAGATGAACATAATATGCATCTGTACTAATCACACTTATGTGTTTCCTTAAATGCAAAATTAATATTTTACAAGTACGTGTGGAAATCATAGATACCTGTGCTACAGTTAACGAAAAAAAGATATCCCCGAAATTGCAGCTCCATTTTGTAACGATATTATGCAAAGTGAAGAAAAAGTGATTTAACGTTACGTGCTTTGAGCAAATACTATACGTTTTAAAGCGCTTCATAAATATAACGTACGTAAACGCTTAAACTCAGGTGTCGCAATCATCAATATCACCTTTCCGGAAGAATAAATGTTATAATTTCCTCTCACACTACAGGAAGACACGGAATAAGACACTTTAATAAACGAATTATAGGTGTATTCTGCCACTATTCGTTCAATCGTCATTGTGATTACATTTTACATGCTCGTATTATGTTATACCTTTATTGTATAAATTTAAGCTTTGCTGCAATTTAGATTTAATGGTTCCGAGTCACTTGTTCGATTTAGAGTCCAGCTAGTCTGCAAGCCTACTTTAATTTACAGCTCATGAAAAAAAAAAAAAAAAAATTTTTCCTCACTCTGATCTTTTTGTGAATTTTGGTGTTTCAGAACGTAAAATTTGCGAATAAAATCATGATTATATTGTATTGGCTCTAACTTTATTTTATTATTGTATCGTAAGGGGGCATGGTTTCTAATATAATCATGATTTTATTCGTAAATTCTACGTTCTCAAACACGAATATTCACGAAAAAAGTCAGAATAACGAAAAAAATTTTTTTATTTTTTTTTTGCTTTGCTGTGTATTAAAGTAAGATTGCAGACTAGCCGGACTCTAAATGAAATGTGTTTATGTTATTATTGTATTGTAAGGAGGGATGGTTTTGTAATATAATCATGATTGTATCCATGAATTCTACGTTCTCTAACACCAAAAATTCAAGGAAAAAATCACTGCAAGAGAAAAAAAAATTTTTGCCTGTAGCTGCATAGTATTTTTTTCATAAACTTCAGATATTAAAAAAAAACATGGCGTGTTTCATCTAAATGTTGCTTTTTTGAGTCATGTATGAAAATTTCGGTAAAATAAATAACTAGAGCCAATTTCAAAACACTACGCTTAATCCTAGGTAGGGATGTTGGAAGTGCCACAAAGTATCGATATATATTGTATCGATATTTAAAAAAAATATCAATATCGAAAAAAATATATCAATATATCACTAATGTTTTTTTAAAAATATTTATTTCAAATTGTATAAAAACAACATCGTCAGGAAAACATTAGTTTTTATTGGATAAATTAAATAATTACATTACTCCAGTCAAACCTATATTTTTCCGATAGACATAAAAGCTAGAGAAAAATCTTAGTTTTATATGCTCCGCGCTAAGTTAGCGTCTGTTGTTAGGAACTGTAAGATTTACCGCAAATGGCACTCTCACCAATGAAACTGCGGACGCAGGAGGAAACAAATATTCTGGTCCTATTTCCGAAAGGGAAGAAATATTCTGTTCCTATATATCAGTCATAGAGTTAGTTTTCAATTATAATGAAATACAGATTAGTCAGTGGCAACAGCGGAGCCGGTATTGGAAAAAATATTGTTTCTGATACGTTTTCGATACTTGATATTTTATATCGATATATCGATCTAACAAAATAAAATCTACCGTCTAAAAATATTGATATGGTGAACAAAAAATATCGATACATCGATATTCTTTCGTCAACCCTACTTCCAGGGTTGTTGACATCAAATCTAGCCAAGACCACTCAAATATCTAGATCGACAAGACCGTTTTTAATCAGTGTAATCAAAGAACTGTTATCATGAGCCAGGTCGTACTTTTGTTATATCTTTATTGCATAAATTTAACCTTTGGCGTAATTTAGTTTTGATAATTTCGAGTCAGTTGCTCAACTCGGAGTCCTGATAAGCAGCAAGCTTACTATAATAATCGAATAACCGTTATCAAGAGGCGTATTTTAAGTAAGGTATGAAAGTGGATGTATGATTCTTTTTACTTTAAATTTCGATTTAAATATAATCATTTGATATCCCCGAGTTCATTTAAATTGTGCAATATATCTAGGCTCAAGATTTGTATCGTGTAAGATCACCCCAGTAAGTAATGTTGCAATTTGGTATTCAGTTTCACTGTCAAGAATAAGCAGGGCCGTGTGGCAGCTGTGTATGACGAAAATACCTTGAAGAGAAAAGTCGTGATTAAATAATAGTTTGAGAATAGAAATTTTACAAATGATCAGGACTGATCGGCGTATCACTCAAGCTACGCGAAACGTTGTACACATATGTGTTCCTTGTTATTTTTAGGCACGAGTGCAGAGTAGAGTGCCTATTAGATTTGTCGTAGCAAAAAACCCCGCTTCTTCCCTCAAAAAAACGTCTTTTCAGTTCGGAAACATATTTCGTGACACACGCAATTGTTCTGTAGCAAATGGATACGTTGAAAGCACGAAGCAAGAATTTTTTTAAAAATATTTACTATATAATTATGATTATAATAAATTAACTTATTAATAAGTCAAATAAATAATAATTTGAAGAAAGAGAAAGTATAAAAAAAAAATTAAGAACCGAGGGTCTGAACACGGAACCTTCGGCGTGCCACGCTTGCCAGCTACCACCTCGGGCACCGGGCCGCTTGGTCAACATTGAATACTTTTGGGTACATACGGTAAAACCGAAACTTTTGGAGCGTTTTTTTCGTAAACGGCTGGCCATATAGCCCTATGGCTTGAGTATTGTAACACTATGGGGTAGTACTGCAACCACGCACCGCGCCACCCCAAACTTCATTTCCCAACCTTGGCGTTCCCCTTGTAAAATTTGGAGAACCGATTTTTTCGAAAATTTGCAAACCCAGTATGGCTATATCGGGCCTGCTCTATTGAATGATGATATTGACGACCTCCGGTGCAGTCCGGATATGCATTTTTTAAACTGAAAGTCCATTTTTTTTAAATACGACATGCATATTTTTATGACAGATTCGGATTCTACGTCAAAAAATATGGATCTTTTGTTTGAAATATTTTTTCCTAATACGTCATTCTTGACGCCATACCATACTGGGTTTGCAAATTTTCGAAAAAATCAGTTCTCCAGATTTTAGAAGGGATGGACGGGTGGTCTGGGACTCCCGGTATACGCCGATCAAATGAATTACGGGACGAAACTCAACAATTCAATAGGATTATTATATGATTTTATTTAATACTTCCCGACTTTTGTTTGTACTGATTGCAACAACTTTTTGTAGTCATGGAAACATGTTGTTATAAAGGGTGAAATCACCCGTCTTACCCCCTTTTTAATGATCTAGTAGTCATCATAGATAAAAGAAGTTTGTAAACGTCTTATATCTTACCATTATTGTAAAAACAGTCCTGTCTTAGACTTTAAACCGAAAACACCAACTCTGCCATTAAAGCATTTTCTCAACATTTTATTTTCGCCTTTAATTGATTCTCTAAGTAAGTTCACGAACCCTATTTATTTTGTGACGTTCGCCAAACATTACAATATAATCACGCATGACTTGTAGAAGTGAACGGTTATTAATTAACTACGATCTACTTAGATGTAATCGATTAAAATACCGTTTAGTTGATTCTCTAATTTTTTTACCTTGTATGCCAGTATCGCTATCTCTTATCACTTGAAAGTTTTGTGAGTACTTCATTTTGCCATAATTTTCTTTGTGCCACAGAAACACCCAACAAACTAAACAGAGCCCTTGTCGGCAGCTATGTGCAGTTAGCCCCAGCTGTTTTATACGAATCTAACGTTTATACAGTAGTTTAAACATCATTTAAACATCCAAAAATCCAACTCCCGGCTTTCAACCGGTATATTGTTCATTATAATTATATCTACCTACATGTATGCGATGAATCATACTTATAGACCGAAAAGGGAAGTTTGGGTCCCCGAAAGATTTAGAGGGATATCCAGTGGCCCGTATAACTTGGTAGCGAAAGATGGGGTCCAGAAACGAGTCTCGTGGGTCAGTAGACAATGTCATAGGTTTGCAACGATGGAGACGTCTTACTATTAGTACAACCCGTGGAGCAAGGGTCAGCACGTAATCCGGGGTTTGGCTAGGCTTGCTAGTCGCATTCGGCCCCGCTAATGGAGGGTTAAGCCAGTTTATCCGCGAGACAGGTTCAGCGCCTGTTGCAAGAAAATGAGAGATTCGGACGCGCCCCCTTGACCGTTTACACTCTCGTTTTCGACGTTCGATGTATAATTACTTAAGTTTGACGTGAACCGACTGCGGTGTTAAGCTCGACGTCGGTTGGGCGCTGGTAATTTTTATGGACCATTTTTATAGATCGACCAGCTCTGCCAGTTTAGCACAATGAGAATAGTCGGCGACGCTGTAATACAGTTTCTCTATTCGATTTAATCACACCCTTCGCACGGGTTCTTGAATAATTTTAATTTGTCAAGACCAGACTAAAAATATTAAGATCAACTCTCGATACACTCTAATAATTAACCTGAAGCAAATACAATGCTTTTAGTTGCGAGTTTGTTTACGACCTGGCATCATTTTCGTTACGTAGGATACGAATAAACCAGACAGACACATTGTACCTTATAGGTCTACGCGATCGATCAATCGATCAATCGAGAAACGATTCATTGAAATAGCCAATGAATCGATTATACGTAAAATAATTATGTAGTTTTTAGTCCGCTGAAAACTGGAAGAATTTTTTTCGTGGTTTGTAAAATAAAAAAACAGAAAAGCACATAAGCTGATTATTTTAGGTTTCTCTGGTTATTTATGAGTGTTGAATTAAATAAGTTTGGTGACACAAGTTTATTATTAAAGTATTTATTATAGTATTAAAGTATTTAATAGATAGTGCGGCATGTCCGCTGCGTACAGTGTCCAGGTGTTAAGAGAGAAACGTACGCGACGCGTACGGTCTCGCGCGAGCTCGTCTCGCTGCACGAAGCTATTACCGGCCAATAGATGGCCCGTCAATTACCATTCTGGCCGTTAATCAAGATTAGGAATTACTTGATATTACAACAATGAGCATATACAATTTTTTCATCCGAAGACTCAATTATTTCTATGTAAATTTACTCTGCTAGATTTTCAATTCATACATGCTTTCCCAAAAGACAGACCCGACAAATAAAGATCATCAGTCGTGTTTAAATAACGTGGAAGTTGTTCACCACTCATAATAATATCCATGTAGTTGAAATGTAACTTTTCCCGATCGATAAATTTTCCGTAGAAATTGCGCCATGACGATAAGAAGTGAAATTTGCGACTCATTTGTCTCTCCGAATGCGGTCCTATAATATAAGTGGATCGTCGAGGCAGCTTCACGTATGCCACCTGCAGTGGACTATAGCCAGTTCCCTTATCTCCGCGATTATTTCGGGACATTAACAATTGGAAAAGTTTGGCTTCCGACTGCCTCGAAGTTCCTGTAGCCGGAGACCCTCCGCAACGTGCCACCCTCACGAACCTAACAGCAGAGGTCTAAATAGGTCCATGAACGATAAATTAGATCTGCAGGCTCCGTTCAGCCCCGAGTTCTCGGCTCCTCTCCTTCGACGTCTATTTCCTTTCCGTCTCCCATCAGCCTTCCTCTCCGTCTCTATCTTTTGGATAATCTTTCGGCGCATAAATCCTGCTTCCTCTTCTCCGGTGGCCGCTGGTAATGGCTAACCCGGCGAAACACCCTAGGAAACAAATTAAATACGAATTTAAGCGCCGTGGATATCGATTTCCCAGTTCAACCCTTAAGAGGATGCAAGGGTGCGGAAAAATTTGTATAGAAAAAGATATTGCCGGGTCGGATTTACTTGAAACTTCGCATGAACACTCTACAGTACAATTAATGAAACATATAATTCAGGGTTTGCAAGAGTATAATCAAATTTGTATCGAAAAAAAAATTTTTTTAGTCGGATTTACTTTAAATTTGGCATGAATACTCTAAAATACAATTAATAGAATAGGTTTTTCAGAATTGCTCTACAGAATTACTTTACAGGATTACCTAGGAAATGCTGAAATACGTGTTCTATTGATTGTAGTGTAAAGTGAGGAAGTTGGTTTCCAAATATTGGCTTTCTCGTGTAGAAAGCCTTATCAGTGCAATAGAACAATGAGAAAGCAATGTGCAAGTTTCTAATTTGCATGTTTTTGTTCTGAATTGTTGAGCTTCAAACAGAAGAAAAACGAATTTTCCCAGAAGAAATTTTTACTGAGCAAAATAGAATAATGAGGTAACGATGTAAAAGTTTTTAATTTGCGTACTTTTATTTCGCGCAAGTCGTTACGTGAGCACGCCAATTTTTCTATTTGTAATGGAATACTCTCCATCACAAATTACTTTTTTCATTCGTAATTTGTAATGAATCACTTATTAATTGCACATTACTTTTCTAACCGTTACGCTGTCACGTGGTTTTCAGTATACGCTGGCTGTCATACGGGGTGTTTCGCTTCTTATCCTTATTTTGGCTATTTGAAGCGTTCCAAAAATTCTAAAAAAATGTATGCACAGTCTTTGAGGCATCTAGCTAAAGATCAAACAGTTTGTTTAATTGATCATTTATTTTGGAGAAAGCCATACGTCTTCTAGTTTACAAAATACACGCATAACAAGAAATTACTCGAGCACCCCATGTGTCAGTGTAAAAGTTAAATTTTTAATGAAGCACTCATCCATTACACATTGCTTTTTCAAATTTGTTATTGAACATTCATTCATTACAAATTACTGGCATAATTGATAATGAAGAACTTATACATTACACATTGTTCAAAGTAAGGGGTAATATATTACTTTTACATTACTATTTTCACAACTCTCGGTGAAAAAATGGTCCAAAGAAGGAAAGTTAGTACGCACAATGTTGAAGAAATTTCTCTTTGCCCAACAGACATCCTGAATCTTCACACTCAATACTTACTGTGACGTGAAGATTTTCCCAGAAACGATATTTGAAGATAGGTAGAGGGCGGATAATCCGTCACCCTACGGTGTAGGTACTGATTTGAACAATAACGATAAAGATAGTACTGTTGAACGCCAGATGCGGTAACGTCAAATTTTAGATAATAAACGAAAGAAAAGGAAAGATATGATTAGGTTTTACAACATTTTGCACGGTTCGCTCAGTATGGAGAAGATAATGGTAGTGGGGAAGCGTCGCATCCAACTGATAAAACACCAGAAGAGCAGGTAACAAGGTAATAGTATCAAGTGTATTAATAAAAGTGCAAGAAAATTAGTTATAGTCGCAGAAAAAGATGAGAGTCAGATTTAACAAATTAGCGAGACAGGTATTTATGGCATAAGCGACAAATAGATACGTTTGTGGATCGCGATACTATTACTCTGACTTCCTAGCAATCAGCAAAGCTTACAACAATCGATTATAGATAATCTAAGATGCAAGACCAATCTAAGATCATTCATAGTGAATGTTAAAAATTCAAATGAAAGCAGTGTAACGTAGCATGAGAATAGTATTAGTACAATTAACGAAAGCAGCCAAGATAAATTGCGGATGAAGCAGTAAGGTACCTAATATCAGCGATGCAGAAAACTAAAAAATACACCAGGTTAGTTAGATGATATCTTAAAAATGTGGAAGGATTCGTCGGAGAGGGTGATAGACTTTGACCATGCGTGGTTGCATGTTTATATATTTATTTAGCGACGTTTCGGCGGGCCCAGCCTGTCGTCATCAGGCTATCTTTATTACAAAGTAAGAAGAGAGAAAAAAACAATATTTTTCTAACATTGATGAAAACAAAATATTTTTTTAAAATTATACATATTAAGGTAACAACAAAAAACAAAATGATAAGAGAGCGATGCCAGAATGAATGCGAGCCTCGAACAATGTTATTCAATGATTCATGGCTAAATACTAGACATAATCCGCAATATTGGGAAAATAGTCGATAAGAATTCAGTTTTTGGGAAAAAATCGAAAGCACGTATTCTGTATTCTTGCATGCTCTTCACAGTACTGTTGGATTCATTGAGCTCTGATGAACATTTTGTTTCTAATGTAAAAAATGAACTTTGTATACACAAGTTAACCCCTAAAATAAAGAGTTCTTGAGAATATTCGAAGTGTGTTTTTCATCACTTTTGACAAGGTATTTATTACTATCATTATTAGTTATCAAAATCCCCTCCTTGTATGCAAAACAGAAAAATCATCTTGGGAGGTGGTCAACTTTGGAGGGGTGTTTCACCCCTGTAAAATGAGTTTGGGCCGATAAAAAAAAATACGTATGTCATTGATTTTGACCCTCTATAACATACCAGAGTTTCATCGAAATCGGAGGGAGACACCTGAGAACGTTTCCTTGTTAGTGTCATTCAATATCTCCTATGCCTTTTGATTGTATACATTTTTATCCATTAAGACAGTGACATTGCCTTTGTCTGCTTTAGTGACTATGATATCTTCACTTGAATTAAGAAATTATTTAGTTTGTTTTTGTGAACAGGATTGATAAATAACATAGAATCACAAAGAGTTCGTAAACAATATAATAATAACAGTAGTTTTAATAATAATGATAAACCAAATACACTGGGTCCATTGCATACATTGAAGGGCTTTCTCAACAAATTTAAAAAGTCCTGCGTGAATAAAATATTAATGTAACATTTAAAATCACAAACAATTTAAACAACCTCTTGCCTCAAAACAAAAACAGCAACCTTAGATCAGACTGACGTGGTTTATAAAATTGAGAGCAAAAACTGTGAGAAATGCTACGTGGGCCAATCCTCTCAACATTTAAAAAAACGCATAGCAAATCACAAATATGATATGAAATCTATCGACCCTGATAAATCTGCTCTAGCTCATCACGCCTTAACAAAAGGACATGTTTTTGATTTCGACAATATAAACATAGTTGATAAAGAGAATGATTGGCATAAGAGACTAATTAGGGAAATGATACACATTTCTAAGAACAACACTGTAAACAAAAGAACTGACATTCAAAATCTTAGCCATTTATACTGGAATGTCATTTAAAAAATCGTAAAACCTGGTTTAGCCAATTTCAATAAGTCACCTCCATAATACTTAATCTCAAAGGTGACACCATATTGTTTACTTAACAGTCAAGTTCAAAATGAATGTTGGCCATGCTGATCATCGATCAAATTTGTCACTTCCTCCTCGACCGCCGAGTTTTAAACATGTCGTACATTTAGGAATGTCACTATAAGTAAGTCAAAACATCTTTCTACCTATATATAGATACACTCTGTTTTTCCTTGGTTTTTCGACTTATTATTTTATAATTTTAATAAGTAGTTAAATTTGTACGCAATATAATCTACACGAATTTCTTATATATATTATACATATTCAAATTCTACCTCCAAAATAGCATGCGGTAAAACACCGCCTTAATCCATCTGTGACCTCACGTCAATTTTCTTCGTTATTATATTTAGTTTTGTTAGTTTTTTCGTAGTTTATTTAGCTTTGAAAAAAAATTTTTTTTTTGTTTTTTGTTGTTACCTTAATATATATAATTTTAAAAAAATATTTTGTTTTCGTCAATGTTAGAAAAATATTGTTTTTTTTTCCTCTTCTTGCTTTGTAATAAAGATAGCCTGATGACGACAGGCTGGGCCCGCCGAAACGTCGCTAAATAAATATATAAACATGCAACCACGCATGGTCAAAGTCTATCACCCTCTCCGACGAATCCTTCCACATTTTTAAGAAAATTCAAAGGTCACGAAATCTTCACATTAGGTAATATCAGGATTAAATCATAAAATTACAGAAACAAGATAATCGAAGAAATTGGGGGGGGGGGGGGGGGGGGGGTAGCAAGGGAGGAAGAAAACTAGTGGGAAAGATAGTGTTGCACGATTTATATCGATATTTACTGATATCAATAACTAGAGATCTAAATATTGTAACATTTTAATACGTTACGGAAAAATGCAGGTTCGCGAGCTTATTTAGTGAATCAATTAAAGGCGAAAATAAAATGTTGAGGAAATGTTTTAATGGCAAGGTACGTGTTTTCGGTTTAGAGTCTGAATCAGGACTGTTTTTACATTAATGCTGGTTGACGCAGCAACCTTATTCATTTCAAGACATGAGACGTTTATAAACTTCGCTTATCTATGATTGTTACTAGATCATTAAAAGGGGGTAAGACGGGTGATTTCACCCTTTGTAACAATATCTATATTTTTCAGCGATATTTACGTACTCGATGATCAGTAATATCGATATTTCTACTGCAATTTTAATAAGAGTGTATCAAAATCATGCGAACTCGTGAGTCTAGTTAGTCGGGCGTCTAATATGGATATACAGGGTGAGTCAGTTAAAACGGCCAGAATGGGAGGAGCTCAGTTGACGGATCAGGCCGTACCTCTTAGCCAATCTGGAGCGAGTCAATTGAAACACCGAGAATGGGAGGCGGTTTGTCGACGGATTAGGCCGTAGCCCTCAGCCAATCTGGCATATGTTTAGCATAGCGTCGAAAAGTCAATATTGTTATTATTGAAGTAAGGTTCGAAATCTACATGCATGTCACCACTATGGATAAGAAACAATAATGACGTATGACAACATAGAAAAGACGACAGTACGAAATGTCAACATTTAGGTTTGTGTTGGCATATGAATGTCATTTTTACTCATAGGCCTAGCAAAGCATAGTTTAATCAGTATGATCAGAGGAATCGAACGTATCTGACGTACATGGAGATGGCCCCTTATAGTGTCAGTGAATATGCGGATATGCTACTTGTTTACGTTGAGTGCCGAAGAAGTGCCGTACTTGCTGCAAGAGTTTATAGGGAGAAATATCCGGATAGGTAAGGAAGAGAAGCATGTTGATTGAAGGAATTGCAGAAATAATTATTTTACTGCTATAATATTATTATTATACAGTAATAGTTCGTTACATCTCATTGCCTTTCTACCAATTTTTCTTTTAGAGAAAATAGCCCTGACCACCGAGTTTTCTCACGTCTGGAGGCCAGGTTACGCGAGACAGGAAGCGTAAAAAAAAAGTACGCGTCAGATCTCGCACCGCGACTGGGGGCGTTATGGAGGAGTTTGTTTTAGCTTCTATTGCCGCTGATCCGCACATTAGTACCCGGGAAATGAGTCGCGATATCGTTGACATTAGCCAATCATCCGTGTCAAGAATTATAAGAAGACATAAATTTCATCCGTACCACGTTAATCTTGTGCACGAACTGCATGGAGATGATTACATGAATAGAATGGTTTTTTGCCATTGGCTTTCGGACCAATCACTATTTGCGAATGATATTTCTTTAGAATTAATTTTGTTTTCGGATCAATCGCTTTTTAATAACACTGGAATAGTAAATAGGCATAATATGCATTATTGGTCCCCAGAAAATCTTCACTGGATGCGACAAACTGCATTTCAAAATCAGTGGGGTGTGAATGTTTGGGCCGGGATCATAGGGGACTACATTATAGGACCCTATTTTTCGATGGGCATCTAACAGGTGCTCGATACCTTGATTTTTTACGGAATATCCTGCCTCAACTGCTAGAAGATGTACCCCTGCATATCCGCCTGCAGATGTGGTTCCAGCATGATGGTGCGCCACCGCATTATGCGAGATTTGTTCGAGATCATTTGAATAGCATGATTGATTTATTAGATATTCAACTAGACGTAGTTTCAGAAATGTCGATGTAAAAATTATTTTCCTTGTTTAAAGCCACTTTTCCACAGCGATGGATTGGGAGAGGCGGCATTAAGCCGTGGCTAGCAAGATCTCCAGATCTTACCCCACTGGATTTCTTCCTCTGGGGATACGTTAAAAGCAAGGTTTATAAAACTCAACCTCTAAACTTGGAGGATTTGAAAAATAGAATTACCGCAGCATGTCGTTCGATCACTCCGGCGACATTACAAGCCGTGCGACAGTCCGTGCAAAACCGACTGCATCTATGTGTTGAAAAGAAAGGGGAGCAGTTCGAACACTTTCTGCAATGATACAATTCAATGGCTAATAAACTCTTATTATGATCCCTCACTTGTTGTCATATCGTGACTTTATTTCGTATTACCACTGAATACCTGTAGGCAGACTGCGGACTTTGATATCAACACGCGGGCTACGGCCTACTCCGTCAACAGAGCTCCTCCCATTCTCGGTGTTTCAATTGACTCACTCCAGATTGGCTAAGAGGTACGGTGAGATCCGTCAACTGAGCTCCTCCCATTCTGGCCGTTTTAACTGACTCACCCTGTATGAATACACCGGGCTGGCCTATAACTTACCATACTGACCGGCTGAATAGGCATCGGATACAAATATACAGAATAACTCACTCGAGGAAGAGAGAGAAAAGCGTTCCGCTCATTATCGCGGTTCGTTTATTCGCTGGGTGTTATTCACTGTAAATCCACAATAAAATGCTGATAGCAAAAATAAATTCCTGTTGTAAGTAATGTTGGCTATTATTTATTGTGCGTTTACTCTAGACTACTTCAAAATAAATCGATCGACAAAGCTTCTAAGTAGCTGTGTATCGCATATCATCAATAAGATTTACTGAATTTAGTCACGAAAACTGTATTCAATTGCAGGTTATATAATTTTTGGCAAACTACTCTTTTCGAGTTAGTCTACTACAAGGTATTTTCATACGGGCTGCAATGAAATCGTAAGTCGTAATAGTATGCACACATTTCTTCTCAGCCTGAAATTCACTGATCACAATGATTATTATTAGTAATAATTCAATTGAAAGGTGAAATTTGTGTATTTTTTAAAAATCACACGGAATTGAGATGATATATTTAGAATCTAGTTACCTAGTCAAATTACTTTTTGTATTCAGTAGTCAAGTTGAAGAGCGAAGTGTGGAAATTTTTTATACGGAATACAGACGGTATTAATTCAGAATGCAAGTTGTATGACAAAATCATAAAACGTGTAAATAATACAAGGAATGTAAATTCACATTTGAATAGTACACACCCAGAGCTTCATTATAAGACAGACAAAGAGAAAACCATGACTTCCACCACCAGTCTAGAAAATACTGAGAATATAGATCAATCTTGTAAAAATGTTCGAAGATTCAAATAAGAAAAGAAGCGATAACTACTTAAAGAGTTTTGCCAACAAAGGAGAAAGTCCTAGTAAAAAATTGAAAAAATATACAGATGTCGATGCAATCGGCATTATCAAATCTGGAAATTGTTCAAATGACACAAAAGTTGTAAAGAATATAGAAACTCATTGAAGAATTGATTCTGTCCTATCCAATCAACGAAGATTCGGAGATAAGATTCATTACCCGTTTCTAAATTTACGATAATATCGATATAAAACAGTATTTTCAACTTATTTCTCAGAACTTTTCGAAGTATATTGGTGTCTCTAAAAATTCAAATTTAGATACATTGATGCAGATAATTAATAGCTATTTGATATCCGAATTTCCGCAGAATTTTTGTGAAACTATACAATTTTTCAAATATAATTTTCTTTCATTTTCCGTAGTTTATTTGAAATAGTACGCCTCTAATAATTATTTTATTTCATATATTTCCACGTCTATAGAAGGACGAGTAAAATATACAGGAACAACAAATAGGTTATTGTTCATGATAGCTAAGCATATGATGCCATACAATTGTGTAGGAAATGATGTTTTTAAGACATTTGTAAATTTCATAGCTCTACTCCATAAAATTCTGAATAGGAATTATATAACAGAGAAGATGTCTATAAAATATCAGCTGTTAAAAGAGAACAGCAGAAAGAAATTTTCCGAAATAGATCACATATCATTCAAAACAGATATATGGGCAGATACTAAAATACAAGACGCTATTTAGGTCCAACAACTCACTTCATTGAGAGCAATGAAATGAAATCATTCATGGTTAGTGTATTGGAATTAAACGACAATCATAATTCGCACAATTTTGAAAATTGGCTGACAGTTATAAATATATTGGAGTATATCAAAACCTAAGAATTCAGTTATCGTAACTGATAATGCTTCTAATATTGTCAAAACTGCTAAAGATTTGTTTGCAACTGATAAACAGCTACCTTGTTTTGCACATACTCTGAATCTAGTTGAAGAGAAGATTCTTGAAGATAAAAAAGAGTCTCGCAACAAAGATGTACCGGGAAGTATAACTAAAGTCAAATCAAAGAAGCGTTCTTTCGCCATTCAGTCGCTGCAAGCGATAAGTTTAGAATGAAATCTCCAGTCAAGTTGATTCAAAGTAATAAAACCAGATGGAACACAACATTAGATATTCTTGAAAGATGTGTGTTATTATCTAATCACATTACAAACATATTCATAGAAATGGCCTCCAATACGATCCCTAAGCCATGGCAGTTATGGGTGAAGAAATAAATAGTGTCGCAGAGATGATTAACCTATTAAAACCTCGGAAAGATGCAACGGTTATTGTGTCAGGTGAAAAATACGTCACTGCTAGTAAAATTCTACCATTAGTTAGAAACATGAAGAATCAATTGGATTGTATTGAGAAAAGTGCTATAGAAAGTCAATCTCTGAAAACGTTGATTTCAACAGAATTTGACAGGTGTTTTAAGGATATGAAGTTTAACCCAATACTGCACTCAACAACAATTCTTGTTCCGAGATACAAAAGATGTATTTTACTGAAAATGTTTCTAAAGCAATAAACAAGATATCAGACACTATAAATATGAATATAATTGAGAAAGGTGAATCTAATCAAGATGATATTGTCACACAACAGAAATCTCACGAAACAAAGCATACAAACGACTCTTGGAGGTTAGATGACAAACCTCGCTCTAAAGTGAAAGCAACTCATCAAGCTAAAACAAATCTCAAAAATACAAAAAAACTAATTTCTATCGAACTCAGCTTTTATTTGTCTCAGCCTTGTATTTCTCGTAAAGAGAATCCCATTCAATTTTGGAATGAGCAGTAAAAATCCAATCTGTCTAAAATTGGCTTAAAATTTTTAACAATTGTTGCTACATGAGCCCCGTCTGAACGGCTCTTCTCTCGAGCATCTCTTATTTTAACAGACAAAAGAACGAGACTCACACCACAACATTTTCAAGAGTTATTATTCCTAACTACTTTGACTTTAGAATATTGACAAAGTGTCTTTTGATTTTAAAAAATTTTTTGTGCATAGTCATGTGTGCAACTCAATTTTTGCATGGTAAAATGTTATATGTACGTACTAATAAATAACTAAAACGGAAACAGATTCAAAATTGTTTTTGCAGGTAACGTATTTATCGATTTTATGTATCGATATTCGACCAGCAATAGATTGATAATATCGATATTTCAGCGAATATTGTGCAACACTAGGCGAACAATAAAAGAACAATTCCTGAAAAAGACGGTTTTGGTTGTAGCGATGCTTTATTCTAGTCTTGGTCAGAAGCCGCATCTAGCGAACGCTGTTGGCATCGGCGGCCAGCGCTTGTTATGTTTAGGTTCTTTATAAATAAATGAACAAGACTGTGTAAATAAAAGTAAGATTTATTAATAATAAATGATAGGATAATGTTGATGCGTCAATACGCTACAAGGGCTGAAGCCATTCTCCTCAGTCAGTGTGTGCGCCCTCTAAGGCTCATACTGTACGTGTTGTACTTACCATTCAACATACATACAACAGCGCTGCCAGGTCCCCTTCACAGAAAACGGTAGCGACCTCTATGAATAAGCGGTAGATTTGAATTATCACATTAATATTGTCGTTTTTCTTATTAGTATAGAGATATATTATATATTTATTACAATATATGAGCTCAAGAACAAGCTTTTTTAATTACCAATAAGAAAAACTAAAGGTTAGTTATGCAACACAATCATAATTTCTTCTTTGTTAAAGAATGAATTATGGAAACATTTTAAGACTTCAATTAGTGAAACTCTATTATTAACACTACCTACTACATAATACGATTGCACTGTCCATACTTTTTCTTTTATCACCTTATAATCTAAGACTAAGCATTGTACAGGTTATTGTTAAACTTACTTCGTAGGGTATCGTTTATAGAAAAGTCGTAACAGTTACAATCACGTAATTGTCTTTTTGTATGTAAACAATCTTCCAATGCCTTTGTACCTAGACTATTACGTAGATCAGTTTTTATGTTGTTTATTTTAGAAAACACCCGTTATATATTTGCACTGGGGTGGGGTAAACTTAATAAACTGTCAACTAGTTTTGTGACTAGAGGAGCATAGGCAATGAGTCTTCTGTTTCAGTAAGACTTACATTTCTCCAAAAACTCATGATTGATTTTTCACCGAAGTCTAAATCCGCGTTTCGTAGCATACGCCACTGGGAATAAAGATTTTGGATATCATCAGCTGGTACAATGTTTGGGAATCGTGTTGCAATGTCAGTGATACTACGCACATTTTGCATTTTGTCAGGATCAAGAACAACATAATTTCTCGAAAATGGAGCATCAGATCGACGTGAAATTTGAACAGCATCCTCATTATGCGCGTGATTTGCGGGCTAAGCTCGGATCTTACCGAGAAAACTTAAGTTCATTAATTATTAACTAACAAAGCTGTCACGTTCTGAGAGAACATCTGCGAGAGATCTTCGATTCGCTGCTTGATTCAAATAAAATTTAGGTTCATAAACCTTTCGATGTCCATGTGTGCGAACTCTGATGTTCGGTTCATACAAGGTTCTCGTTCAGCTCTTTACTATCTGTGAATTCGGTTATTTTGGGTCGTGCCAACTATCACTATGCGTGATTGAAATAATTCCCTTCAAATACTTTAATTAAAAATACACATTTATTAACAAATAATAAGTTCTTCTCGATCAATTCGTAGCGTTAGACTTTATCAATGGCTTATTCGCTCATAAGGTTGTAAACAATTTACGGTTTAATTTTGTTTGCAATAACGATACGTGAGTTCCGTATTTCTGAATCTAAGAGATTGTTGAATTTAGTTTATTTGCTCTGCACTTGAATTTGGAAATGATTCTAAGTTTAATTTGGTAATTTATTCTTTGATGTTAATTTACTTTCTGTACCCCTTGACGTTAAATTGTGTTCTGGGTTGTGACTTTCAAGACCTCTGGGAAGATGGATGAAGGAGGAGTTGGACAAGGAACTCTTTATTGGTGAGCTAGGTTCTTTGATAAGTCAGCGCAAGACGATTGGTCTGTGAGGGCCAATCGGCAGGTGCTGACAGGACGTCTTGTCTGTTCGTGTTCAAGGCATAGAGGACGATGAGGAATGCTTACGAATTTCCTGTCTCACGCTCTTCGCGTTTCAGTATGCAGATTTACATCTTTGTCTTATTGTGTCTGAAAGCTGTTGCAAGAGTTTATAATTCCGAGTCTTAGACTATGGATCAGCCTGCGATTACCGGCTAGGACGTAGCAAACCTACGAATTCTAGTGAAAGATTGATGTTTTTACGAAAATGGCCAAATTTTATTAATTTTGTTTTTTTTTTTCACCGAACTTGACCCGACCACACAAGTTTTAGGAGCATTCTAGTGAAACTTGTCTGGAATCGGTCCATGTTAGAACTCCAGATATCTCTGTAAATCGAAGCGTAGGTAAAAAAAAAAAAAAAAATTACCTAACCTTTGATTCCACATACTGTCAACATTAATAACTTTATGTGATTAAAAAACTTGGCTTCGTGCTATTTAAACCATTGAATATTGTGCAAATGAATTTGTTTTTTTACTCGCATCCATTTGTTCTTAATTAAGTTCCGAAAAAGTGCATCTTCGGCTGTTTCTACGCTCTAAACCCTATAACTTCTGATCAATTCATTAGATTATCGTACCTGAAGTAGTAGAAATATATCGTTAAAAGGTTGGTTCAATCAATGCCGTAATGTTGGGTCTCCCGGGAACAGGCCTTACGCTTGTATTCTCTGATTAATTACACGTCCGTTTCGTGAGCTGTGGTCATTCGGTCATTTGAATGGCCTATAATTTGCCCATAAAGTTGAATGAATTTAGATTTTTTCAACTCTGAATCACTGAATATTAAGGTAGTCCTTAAGGGGGTCGTCTAGGGTGAATGCTTTTTTTAAAGGTTGTTTGGGTAATTTTTCAAGACAAACCATTGAAACAAAATTTCTCATAATTTTCACATTACATTTATTAGATAACGGGACGATTTCGTCGAAGTTAGGTCATTGTTTGAAGAAAAAATTTTATTGTAGCGACGTTTCGGTAAGATTGCAGCCTACCATCATCAGGCTGTAAAAACAATACTCCATGGAAAAATTGCATTTTTACAATTTTTTAAACATTATTTGTTTCTATTATAACTAACATTGTTTCAGATACGAATGCAATTATTATGTCACATTCCAATATACCTCATTCGAGGTTAAGTTAATATGGTGCTTAATTGAAGACTCTATTAATAAAATTATCAAGGGAATAACATATGCGAAGTTGTACAGAAGAAGCTAAATTACATTTATTGAAATTTAAACAAACTCTGTAATTTTTTTGGAGACGAAATATTGAATATAATCTAATGTGTACTGCCCGATAGAAACGTAGATTTAAAAACAGTGTAAACATGATATTTCGAAAAGCACTAGACCGATCCTGCTCAAATTTTTGCAGCATATTTATTATACCTATACCTATAGCTTGAGCTAGGATAATCATGATTGCTTCGGTAGGTTTCGTTTTACGAGCTAAACAGATGGAAAACAAGCGGATTTGGGCTGACTGTGAGCCAGCCTTTGAACTTTCCGTTATTTGTGCTCGAAACTAGTATATTTCGATACAAGAGGCCAGACGAGCGTTTTGCGCATTGCGAGTCTGACGGCAGCACGAAGCCGAGCTAGAGCCGCTTTCGGTGTCCAGGTCGACCAAACCATAGTTTGGGACGTCCAGGTCGATCGGTCTGTAGTTTTCGGCTTCTAGGTCGATTAGACCGTGGATTTCCGGGTCCAAGTTGACCACACCATAGTTTCTGACATGTAGGTCGATCGCTCCGTAGATTTATAATATTTGAAGAAGGAATAAAAAACCAAAACTTTCTCATTTTATTCATTTGATCAATTTTTAATTTTATTTTTTTTATTATTCGTTGAATTCACTTCGTTATTTAACAACAAAGTAAAAGAGCAAAAATATAGAGATTTTTAGGGATTTTTCGCGAATGTTGAATCTGCCATTATCCATTTTGCGAATCCGACTTCAGATTCGTGATCAGCGACCCAAAGAACATGAATTTTTCAATTTTAATCAAACTACGAATGTTTTAATTTTTTTTCTAGCATATTTACTACTTGAAATCTTTATTTTGCAAATGTGACTTCAGATATGTGATGAGCGATCCCAAACACCTTCCGATACCAATTTTCATGCAAATCCGTTCCTCCGTTGCGAAGATAACACCATTTTTATTTTATTTTTGTGAATTTGGTTTTTTAAATTATTCAAAAACTACCGAACCAATCACAGCCAAAATCTGATCAGGTCTAAGTCTGAAAGAGGTGCATCGATTAAGACCAAGTTTATCAAAACCTGACTACTCGTTCTCGAGATGTCGTCGGACAAAAATTGATCACGTACGTATATCCATACATACGTACATACATACATACATACATACACACAGACGTGCATTTGAAAATGATTGGAGGTGATTCTACGGACCTAAAAACGTGGAGATCTAGTGAGAACTCAACTTTTCATATTCAGGGTGATTACAATAACTTCCTATTTTCTCTGAAATCAGAGAAACAGGAAGTTAATAAAATTGCAAATTTCAAATTCTACTAATACGCGATAGGTATAGGCATAAAAAATATCCTGTACAAATTTGAGCAGGATCGGTCTAGTGCTTTTTGAGATATAAAGTCTACACTTTTATTACTTACGTTCCTATCGGGTAGTATACATTAGGTTGTATTTAATATTTCATTTCCAAACAAATCACAAGTTTTGTTAAAATGTCAATAAATATAACGTGAAACTGATGATAAATTTTATTTCAACGTCATGTCTTAAAAAAAAACTTAAACAACCCTTAAAAAAACAGCCTTCACACTAGACGGTCCCTTTAAAAAGGTCATTTTTGAATTTCAATCGGCTCACCTGCCAATTTGGTTCCAAATAATTCCCGAATTTTTTCAAATTTTCATCTTAACTCTAACCCGTGCCCGCAGGAGAGGAAATTTCCCTATTTAACCCTTTCAGGGGGACATTAAATCTATCGAATGGATTTCGATAAAATTTGAGGGATTTCTTGGGTTGCTAATTAAGAATCTGAACTTGAAATTATAATATTTAAACTGGTGGATCGCTTCATTTTCTTTACTTTTAGTTAATTATTCTAGGATATTTTATTGTTAGTACACCAGTCCTACACACAGGTTCTTGTAACCCCCAATAGATTGTTACATTTGTTCTTTCGTGTAAAAATATTTGTAATTTACATAAATACATATTTATTATTTATTTACCAGAATATATATCATACTATATTATATAAAGATATCGCCGCCGCCGCCGTGTCAAGTAAATTTAACCTCGAACCCACGTATATGCCCTTATGCCTGGAGAGATTTAACCTCGAACTTGCATACGTGCCTCCATTCCTTCACAGATCTAACCGTTCACCCCACATATATACAATATACATCCATCTTAGAATCAGGGATTGAACCCTTCATCCGAAATATACCCTTATACCTACGCAGATTCAACCCTTTACTCTATATACATACCCTTATACTACATTGGAAGATCCATTATTTTTCGACGAAAGTGTGCGCACTTAGGTCAGCGATTTTAATGCTGATTTTTTCTTCGAAAGTAGGGTAGAAAATTTGATGAACGTGAATAATATGCTTATTTATTTCAATGCGATTTTCGGATACTTTGAAAATTCGTAGCTCTTATCATGGCTCGATCCCAAAGTTGAAATTTTCAGGGCTTATTGGGGACATAATAGATCAACTTCCCTGAAAATTGGAAGCAAATCGAAGTTCAGAGAAAAAAGTTAAAGCTATCTGAAAATAGCGACTTTTCGAAAATCGATTGTCTTCTTGTGGCTATAAATTAAAGAAATAAAAGCAATTAATGAAATGTAGGGCAGATATCAACAGAATAGACCTCAATGAAAAATATCAGCAGCTGGTCACCCCTCTACATTGAAAACTATAGATTTGAGAGCCTTTCAAAAACAGGTAAAATTTCGCTAAATCAATGACTCAGTTGGAAGCTCCTCACCAAGCCGCATTTGAGTTTGGACTAGGAATATATTTTTTTCTCTTGAAAACAAAATGAAAACAGATAAGAATGCCGTTTCGCAAGAGTCTCCGAGTTAAGTAGAAGCTAAGATTTACAAATTACAAAAAAATCGACTTTTTTAAAATTTCAATAATTTCTCCAGCAGCCAAATTTTATCGTATCGGGATGAGTTTTCAGGATCGTCGCCTTTTCCAACCTACTTTCGAAGAAAAAATCAGCATCAGATTCGGTGACCCAAGTGCGCACACTTTCGTCGAAAAGTAATGGATCTGCCCATATACAAACATCTGACCCTTTATCGCCTTCCCTCCCCCCTCCCAACCAAACGCAAAAATGGGGGTTGCGGCGGGAAGCACGCAGGGGGGCGAAGCCCCCCTAGTATGTATATATATATATATGTTGAAAAATAATAAATAATTTGTTCATATTTATATTCATCACTCGAAAATGTCTAAAATGCACTACTTTAAAAATTAAAAAGGCTTAAACGACCTTTATGAATTGATATGTCGAGTTGAAATTTAAAGAATATTTACAATTTCAAACGTAGAAAATATTAAAATGACGAGAAAAAAAATTCAAATTTTTAAACATTTTGAAAATTTTTAAAAATCTTGAGTGAACTCTTAAAATCCTTTGATCGAGCTGACTTTTGCTTAGCATATTTAAAAAGTTAAATTAACATATTCTCTCACGTCCGGCGTATCGCCACACGTCTCTCTCTTCTCATCACTCTCCCACGATCCTTGTAGTAACCTTATCGTCTCGTTCCTGTCCTCCTATTTCCATTCTGGCTCACGCCACTCGCTTTTTGCCTGACTCTGCTAATTCTATTCCCCACCATTCTGCATTTGCACACCTTTCGTCTACTCCTGCTCTTTACCTCGGTTTCATTCATATTCCAACATTCGTATAATCAACTCCAACTCCAACTTCCACGTTCAACCTCAGTTCTAGTCTAAATAATCATTTCACCAATTCCTAATCCAAATCACCTAGTTATGAAATTACACATTTCTCAGTTCTATTAAAGACTATACAACCGAAAGGTACACCTTCTCCAACTCATTATCACTCCTTCGATCATTTCCGGATTGAGAACAGCGACGACACCGAGCCTGAGTTACCCAAATAACATCTTGGGTGGGTATAGAAGTGATTCGATAACCTCTCGTCACACCCGAACATTCTTATGCAAGATCAAAAAAACGAAGATTTTTGTTCTTTGGGCCACCCTAATATATATTATGGTATATATTAGGGTATAATATTATATTATATATATCTTAATACGGCTTATTTTCAGGTCAGAACGCTCTTCAGCTGTTACAGTCCGGTGTTGTCAGTGTTGTTCATCTTACCTTCTTATTGCCGGACCGAGTATTTCTCTTCCCACTTGACCGGCAAAGCTTCGTAGAGCTGGTAGCTTATACCTCGTGCAAAATTACATCAGTGAATGGAGTTTAGTGCCATAATTTCGTAAACCACCTTCAAGACACGAGAAGCATCAGACAGCCGAGACCCGAGGTACATATCTTGTTACAGTTTATAATTTCTTTTTTGTCCTTTGTTAATCGGCTCAGCCGGATTTTGTGTAATCAAATTATTGTAAATGTATTGGATAAGTGGGCTATCAATCTGCCCTAAATCTGCCATCCATCAGCCATTTCTAACCGACCAAGGCCGTGGGTTTTTGGAACGATCATCAAGGCTTCAAAATTACGAAACCATATCTCATTAAACCAAAGATTATTATATCTTCTATATTAATATTTTAATTTAGTCTCCTGCCTCGTCCCGTATCAAACATAGAAACTTTACACAAGCAAAGAAAAATTTCATATGAAACCTGAGGTACGGTCCTTCTGCGTAAAGACCGTTCTGAAACCCCATAAAGTTTTCTACCCTACGACGGTAATTCCAGTTTTTCCCTTCACGAAGCAAATTGCAACTCATCCTTTGGTTATTCCAGGGCTGTTTTGTGTATACGGACTGGGGATATATTACGAAGAAAAGGTAAAACGGAGGAACCGCGGTATTTTTTTATATAATTTCATTTCTACATCAGAATCACCGTCTGGCTGTAGGATCTAAGCGCGCGCGTGTGACTATCTGTGTCTTCTCACCACGCTGAAAAAACGTACGGCACAACTTCGCGCGCCCTTTAGCCATGGTGTAACGGGGTCGCCATGACAACGAAACCCCATGGCGCGTCTCGCACCAGTGGAAAACCCATTTATCCTGGAAAAACATTATAAGGCTGCCGAGCTGCTGTTCCACTGCCGAATGCTACTTTCGGTGCACGTTGCACTAGGTGTGGCAGTCTGCAGTCGGTATCTCATCTTTCCTTTTTTCACGTGGATCTCCCTCTTTGCCGGCTCAATTTTTCCCTCTTATATATTCCTATACACTGGTGAGAAAATACCAAGTCAGAAATCATGGTTCGGGCATAATGTATGCCGTGGATTTGGCTACACGTTATTACCATACGTAAGACGGGGATCTAATATTTTTTGCATTAGCATTCGCACACCACAGCAATCTCCTGAATCGCGCTATTGTACACACAAGTGTCGAGTTACATTAATCATTTTTACTTTCTTCCTTTATAAATTTTAGTCTGGATTCAGTCATGCCGTTCACCTCAAAACTCTTTCTTTGATGACCTGACGAACTATTTTAGTTCACGGACGAAATAACTGCAATGCATATGAATATCACTTGTGATTTCATCTCGAGGAGTCAATCGTTCTCATAACCAGGGGGATTAATTACACGTGATTTCATAATACTTGAAGTCTCTGCAGTCTCTAAAATTGAAACCTGCTGAATAGGTAAACGATAGTTTGTTTTGCAGTATTCTAAAGTGCATTAAAGTCATCTGCAGGTGCTCTAAGTAATGTGACGAGGCCTAATATCACGTTAAGCCAGTTAAATTGACTCAAAAACCACTGAATACCTTTCGAATGCAGATTGAACGTTTTCTTCAATGCTCTTTAAAGTCACGTCCAATCTAAGTCAGCATTGAAGTCAAGCAGTCAAAGGAAGTATTTTGAATTCCTTTTGTGGATCTACAAGTGTATCAAGTGGACTACAGTAGTTTATTATGAATAATAGTAAGAATACAGGTTTAGCGACATTGTAATTAGTTTCAAAGAGATTTTCATTTTTTAGACAAAACAGCAGAAAATCTCTCCCATTAATGGCAACAAGATTTACACTTTTTGAAACTTCATTAGTTCATGGATTATAATCGGCTAGTAATAACATTCGTGAAGAGGTAAGAAAAGAACTATTCTTTAGTAATGCTACTGGATTTTAGTAAGAATTTTAAGTACACCGGTCAAGCTACAGTCAAATAATATAAATGTGGGTTATATTTGAATATACATGAAAATCACCGGCGGTCAAAACGTTAAAAATTATATACATTTGGGCAAGCTTTAGGCTGTAACGAAGAGCTGAAAAATAACCGAACGAAACGGAATGAAGCCCTGAAATTGCATTGGACCACTAGCTTACTACATAAACGCTGCAGAAGTTACACAAATTATTACCACTAACTTTTTGCACCGAAACTTTCCCGCCGGTGAATCCATAGATACTCTTTTCTTCGGTACAGGCTTCACCGTGAAACTACTATTCGGCGATCATAGCAATACATGTCTCACGATTTCAGCCCTTATCAAAGTGACAATTAGACACCCACGTTCTAGATTGCTCCTATGGTTCATATTTGTCATCCCAAGTGAACGAATCGCTTCGGGAAATCTTTCGTCACGACTGTCCACATCAATCGCAAATATCATTCGATTGTCAATCACTAGAAGACAGAAGTAAGGGTATGTCTTCAATACAGGCACGCTGAAACTATTTCTTAGACGAGGATCCAAGCTATTCGAATATCCGAATTACTCGGTTTCGCCAGTTATGAATCTTCGAATCCGCGATAGGTTGAGTACGCGAATGGTTGGAGTATTCGGGCAATTCGGATATCCGATTACTCTATCTATGAGTATTCGTATAGTTCGAGTATGCGGATGGATAGTATATCCAGAATATCCAGAACAGTTGGTACAAAATTTGCAAATGAATTACGTAAACGAGTAGTTTAAAAAATTTCAAAAAGAGTTGTGTATTTTTGCAACAAAGTTTTATAAGATTGTGAGTTATCTGTCGAGTTCACACGGAATGTACGACAATACCACTTTGATGTACAGAATTTGTATTCTTGCTCCATGTCTGCCAAGAAAATCTGCTGTGAATCCACAGATATGTGAAAGAGTATACACATGATAGGACTCATGTGTCCAACTAACGCGTAGCTGTAATACTTGTAGTACTACTACCTTAACACGAACCCCGCGTGGGAGACCGAACTATTCAAGTATTTATATTATTCAGCTAGTTTGTGTATCCAAATAAATCAAGTTCTCCAATTATTCGAATAGTTCGGATCGTTCGGATGGTATGGATACCCAGGTACTCGAGTACTCTATTCGAGTAGTCTGGATTCGAATTTGAAGCGTTGGACCCGGTGGATCCGGATTGTTCGGATGATCTAGATACTCAAAAAAGTGGTAGCTCTAGCTAAAACGTCCGTAAGTCACCCATGTGACACTAACTCATAATTCAAATAAGGCGTGTCGATAAGCTTTTAGCTCTGAAGGTACAAAAGATTAATTTGACTATTAAATATATGCAGTCAAAACTAGAGTACATTAAACGGAAACAGGGACTCAACACTCTTGGGAAAATGAGCTAGGAAATCATACTGTAATCAATTTTCCGTCGAACAGTTTAATTTTACCTTTTAAATTAAAATATCTTTACACAAATAAAATAACGTAACTATTGTGACTTGAAAAAAACTCAACTTATCAACATTTTACTCTTCTAAGAAGATTGCACCCGTAAATCTCATCGATAATCATCGAGATGAGAGACGCATGACGACTATCTTCGATCACCGTAACTCACCATCACTTCACTTCGCATAGAATCTACGATGTCCTACAAAAGTTAAGTTATCGATAATTTCCTCTTCATATCTGTTATCCATAAAGAAGATAAAAAACCAGATAAGAGTTCACATACTCTTCATAACCTAATTTATAAAAAACATCGACATTCCTCAAGAGACAATTTATTAATCGCTGTGAATGAAAATGTATGTATGAATTAAGCTGTGATTAAACTAAAGCTAAAAGGTATTGTATGAAATAAAAGGAAACTTAACTTATGTAATTCCATCTTTACTTAACAACCAAAAAAGAATAGAATTTACCAGTTTGATTAAATAAATAAACGAAGAAAAGTTTCCCTTGGTAAACAAATTGTAAGTGTACATTGACTTTATTTAAAATTACGTTCTCCTCATTACAAAATAAGTAAATTTTTTATCCAAAGTCATAATAAAATCTCACACTTATGAAATCATTACTCGGCCCGAGAAGTAAACATCGGCTATCTAATATTCGGATTGATTCAGGAGATGTAGATTGATTTCTAGTCAAAGTCCGAGTGACATATATTATTATAACTATTTTACTTATGTCGGCATTTGCCGTACATATCAAATTGCGTTGTATAACCAACTCGCTTCATATCAGGACATCACGGGGCAATGTTTGCAAAAACTCTTAATTACTCCGATGAACATACATGCATTAAAAGCATCCAATCATACTTTTTTTGTCAAAATTAACACCGTATTCCAGGCAGGTGCTAGGTAATAGTTAAGTGTCAACCTCGTGATACTGCCCAAAAGAAGAACTTCGAAACATCGAAAGTCTGCAATACGTATGTTTTACCATTCGTTAGTTGTGTGTGATAGTTGTTATTTCCTCACACTGAACGCTGGTTTAACCTTGCTAATATTTCTTACTCACGGATACGAATAATGCATTAACGATGAATCGAACGCCTGTGAAAATCGATATACCGTAGTGTACCTAGTTGGTCATATTTATTCCAGTCTGGTGATTACCTTTGGGGATTAAACGTATCCGGGTCGAAGATGCTGGTATGAGTATTAAATTACATCTCTACATTTTTATATTAGATATTTTTCATCATATTGAAAAGTTTCTTCAATTTTTGTATTTGTGTATGTATCTGTGTGATTTTCGAAGTAAATTTTTGTGGAAATGATTTTTCTGTATAAACATCTTGACAAGATATAATATTATTCGCATGAACTGATTTACTAATTGTAAGTGGCGCTTACACCTTAAATGCTGCTCCGATTGAAATTGTCCTCAAGTTTAGCTGTGCGTATTTGTGAGGCACTGAAAAAGTTCGTCCTAAACCATTTCCCTCGTGAAACAAATGCGTCACCCCAACGCCTTATGCCTATATGTATTATGTATTCCGGAAACATTGGCCAGGGCAAATTGACTCGAGCAAATAAAGTCCTCTCATGAGACTTATTTCGCGGAGTATGAGTATATTCCATTTGAAAAACTGAACAAATTCATTCACCCCATTTCAAACATTTCCACTCGTCACCGAACAGACTCAAAGTGATACGCTGCATGCAGTTAACTGCCTCAAACTGTAGGTGCGAGTAAATAACAATGGGCTGTGGGGAGATGATCGTAATTTCCAAGCTACAAGCACTCCCATGAAAGCCCTCGACCTCGTTTGTCTGTTTTCCCTGCATTTTTTCGCGTTTCCGGCGCTCACTAAGCACCGTCGCTTTGTTGGCCCTAAAGAGGATCGATGAACGGTGTCTAATTGCGGATCCGCAATTTTTCAAATGACTCGTAAACTCATCGTGAAGCTGTGCGTGCGTCGATAAATGCTCCGATTTCATCAGGTTGGCTGGAAACTGGACACTGCGTTTTGGCCCGGGGCAATGCGACGACTTTGGTCTGCGCATGACCGCCTAGGTATGTGTATGATAGGGTGCTCTGAAAATATACGGATTTTAGCATAATAACCAGACGGAATTCGAAATTATACGAGTCGGAATAGAAATAATTGTTAAAAAATGTTTCCACAACGACATTCACAGCCCTTGCTCAACTGTTGGTATTCTATCAAGGCAACGTCCATTTTTTTCATTCTTCTAGTTTTTATTCAGTATTAATTTTTTATAGTATTTTATGTAAATTTGATTTTCCTAGTTTTTATTTGATAATAATTTTTCATATTATTTTATGTAAAATTGGCATACGTTGGAACAAAAAGGTAGTACGGCCGGGGCTAAGTGAGCCACGTCAAAACAGTCCTTCTTGAAGGTTTTCTACTTGGCCTCGCAAAAAATTTTCTTTTACTATACCCTAGGAAGTTGAATATTATCTTTAGTTAATTACCAATCAAGGAGAATAGATTCCTACCATTCGAATAACCCACCTGTAATCATGTTTATTATCAAGTGTTCCGCTTTGGCTGAAAAACTTTAGCTGCCAAGCCCTTTCTTGGATTAGTCTACGCGAAAAATTCATTTCATTAGTAGTTGCTTAAGAACGGTTGGAAAGAATAGAATATAATGCTGTTTGCATGTGCAGGTCTATTCATCAATATATTTCGAAAATAGTCGAAGTTAGATCACAAATAACAGTGACGCAACATTAATGCTCATTCCAGGCTTCAAAATGCAATAAAGTTATTACATGACACTAGCATCAATCGTGAGATACAGTTTTTACAACATTTTTCTTATTCTTAACTCAACCGAAATGTTCACTTTTTTACGTGAAAAGCGGGACGAAAGTAGCTTATGATTCCCTTTTGTACTTTTTTCCCACGAATTAGTTTCAGTTCTTCTTTTTAGTTTTATTTCTACTTTTTCAAATTGGAACTATTTCTTTCTGTATTATTAGTAACATTCAATAATATTGCAGTTTTTAGATCTATAAAATTATGACACATGAAAGAAAAAGTTATGATTATTTTTTATACAAAGAATGCCTGTATCCATTTGAAATATTTGATGTTATACATTTGTTAAAATTACTATAATAATTTGTGCTTTTACAACATTTTTTACTGCTTTTACTGTAACTGAACGTCATGACATCAACTACCGCACATTCAAAGTATTTATTTTAGGCTGGGGGGCGGTCAATTCCCCGTTCCGTTCCGCACGGCCAGTGGAAGCTTTGCCCTCTACACCCCCACCAGAGCCTGTGGCCCTGGACCCACTCCCAACAACCTACATACATATGCTACTTGTATGCATTTTTTACAATTAATTTTTTCATTAATAATTATTGTTCTGAATTATACACAGAATATTGAAAAAATATCGAGTTCCAATTTTCACAAATCAACAATGTGTCCGGAGTTGAGTCGGAAATGAAGTCCTGTATGCAACACACGAATAAAAGTCGATTATTCCCTTGTTACATAATGTACTATAACGAACAGTCGACTTTTATTTCTGTGTTACATATAGGGCTTCATTTCCGACTCAACTCTGACAGTAATATCTATTTAAAACTTGAAACTTTTAAACTTATCGTGGCGTGGACGGTCTTGCTGGCAATTGTTTGCGCTCGCTTCTTTTGTTTTCTTCAAGGGATTCGCTTCTTCTGGATTTGGATTTGCGGGAAATATGAAATAATATTATGCATTTTAGAGAAAAATATGCCACTTGCGTCGCACTTCTGAAATCCAAAAAGTTAACTTTATGTTTGAGTCGAGAATAAAAGGTAATAAAAAGATTTCGCTTGATATATACAACATAATAATCATATAATAATCAACATATCTATATCCGCGGTATCCCATGCCAAATCGACCAATTTTTACCTGAACTATTTTGAATTTTATCAAGACTTTTTGAAGTAACAGTAACGTTTCCATGTTCAAAAATGAGTTGAAAAACAATTCTCTTTATGGAATCACTTTGAAATTATAAGTATGAACTACACATCTTACTTGTATTTCACTATTTTTCAGAATTTAATTCGAAACAATACTTCCAAAATCACTTCCATAACATTAAATGGGGCTAAGTGGTAAAAATTTAAAAAAGTGACATCCTGACCGTATTCCGTGAATGAGATGACTGTGAATTCAACGAGTTTGAATAGGATTCAAGCGATACTCTTTCGCGAGGATTTTCTTCCTACTATCTACGACGAGTTTTTATGTTACAATTTTATGTCGCAATTCGTACAACGACGATGGAGGGACGATTCAGAAATCATACATACGTGGATTAAGACCCTTTGCTGGATGATTCCAGTGTGAAAACACGAGGCAATTAAACCACAGACGATTTAAGCCGTCCTGCACCCATCCCAATCCGTACCCCATCCCTGCAGTCATCGTTCCTTTCTTCCTCGTCACCGGAGTCCCTGGAGACTGAAGCTCGCTCGTTGCGGGCGCCTCAACAACCACAAGGGAATTACTAAGGATTACATGAAAATTCTATTATAGTCCGCCTTGCACAGTGGATGCCGTCCCTCGACCACGGGGACTCTGAGGACACCAGAGTATTCAGGCTAATGTTACAAATCAATTCTGATTATTTACCTATCTGACAGTGGCAACGAAGAGCTTTGCAGTTTTGTTTTATAAACCAGGTACTGGGAATGGTATGAGCATCTTCATTTATTACCGAATCACAGGCCATCTTTCACTGATTTATCTTGTTTTTCATCAGACGAATCAGGGAAATTCTGATCATTCTCGAAGAGAGTAGTATGTTGTCAGGGTTACCAGTCCAAGCTTATTTTGACAAAGTGATATAGTGGGTATTACTAATATCGCCTTTTTTGCCTGAAAAATTCATGTGCCTAAACTAATAATCAATGAACCACTTGAGTTCTCTGACTTGTATTGAACCTCGTATTGAACTCACCATCAATCACCACATACCGTGACAGTCTCAGGACGCTGAACATCGAAGTACATATGCGCTAAATTTTTAGTGTGTTTGGCATAGGCTGACCAACTCTGTATGGACAGGCCTCGGCTCAACTAACTTATTTTGCTGAATATGTTGACTCAAATTATAGCACTCAAATTCTCAGCGCAACATAACCTCCAGATACCTTTCAATTTTGATGGCTAACGACTGACCGCAACTTGGAGTTGGTCAACCTGACAAGCAGATGAAACACTCAACACAAATTAGTTGATTCTAGCAATGTAATCACATGATTAGGCACACATGGGCTAAGTTGTTAAATTTCCTGAGACCGTCATGGTAGCTAGGTACATAAATCGAATAGTGCATATACGACAGTGAGTGATGCGAAGATTAATAATTCTCATTTTGTTTACTCATGGATTTTATCGCATGATGGAAACTATTGAAAAAAATCATTTTACAACCTTCCTTTCGAGCTTCCATTCTACAAAAGATATGTTAATAATACTTCAACAGAAGTATGTCAGGACTAAGTACAGTTGTCTGATAGATAATTGGTCAACATATTACAATGACAAGGAATGACAGGTAATGTTGAATCGGTAGACTCAATTAGTGTTTGGATCTGCAGCAAAAGTTGTTTCATAAAGATACCAGTGGGCACGGTTCAAAATACTCCAGCATTTGCAAATTGGTCTTACAACATTTCGACATACTTATTTTAGAGAATTTCACTAGTTTACAAATAATATCAGGAAATTTCGGAATGGTTTGAACGATTTCAAGAGATTTTATGTGAAACAATTGCACAAGTAGTTAAATTATTTATCATGATTTCATAGGTTTCAAATGGTTTTACTACATGTTATCAAGATTTCAAACGATTTCACAAGCTTACAAATGATTGAAAACATTTTATGAAATTCCATTTCAAATACAGAAGATATCAGTAGATTGTGAATGATTTAATGAGAATTTATAGATTTCAAACGATTTAAAAGATTATATGAGATTTTTTTATCATTTGAAGCATTCAACAGTGTATTTATTTGGTTTACTCTTGCGGTAAGAGCTACTACTCTAGATTGCTTTTTGTAGCATACTTGAATGTTTCATCTTCCAATGCAACATTGGTGCCTTGACAGTCAGAGCAGACAGAGAAACTTAAAAGATTTGATCACACAAGAGTTTACAAGCTCGAGAAAGAAATCACAAGTTTTTAGCAGGGTGTTCACCAGATTTCATAAGTGAATAATCCCTTGGTTCAAAGCAACCATCATGCTCACATCCTGATTTGTATCATTTCTGTCACTGCATTTATAATAAGAACAATTTAGGTTTCTGTAGAAAAACATGCGAAACAACAATCACATATAAAATGAGAAACATGCAGTTAGTCACTAAAAATTTATACTGTAACACACCTCGGGAAAAAAAATTAATTTTGGTATTTAGGAACATAAACTTTACAAATATAGTCATATTATAATAGATTGGCTTTAGTTTTTATGTAATTGTAGTATTACATTCGAGATAACTCAATGTTTATAGGTGAATATCTTTTAATTTTTTGAGAGGCGGTGAGACGTATATGTCCTATCTGTTTAGTCTCAATCCTTTTCATCTTTCTAATGTATTTTTTCACTTTTCATACTCGCATAAACACTTTTTAGACTCTTGGGTGGCTAGGTCATTGAAATTTTATGCAAAATTAGAATGATTGATTTATTTATATGTTTGTTATAAGCAATTGACGTGAAAAAACTCGTTTTTTTTTTTTTTTAACCAAGACAGCCGACTATCTGAAATTTTGCAAAATTCGCGCCATCTTTAATTTCGTAATTCTGACTTTTGCATCGTAAACAATGACCCCAAAAACCTATAGATCGCCTATATTGTCTAAATTTGTTCAGTAAAAGAATGTGCCTCTCAAAGGGTTAGTCGGTTAGAGTTAGGAAAATTCTGTCTCAGTACTTTTTTATACAGCGTGAAATTTTTTACGGCTATTTAAATGGAAAATGGTAAAATAAAATAGGCACCTATAAATATCGATATTAAGAGATAATATTCGGCTGAGATATACTATTTGAGATGCTGTACTGAATTTTGATGCGCGTTTAAAAAAACAAAAAGATTTATTCATTCTGCAACACCCTAATGGCCCCTCTTTTATCTAAACCCGTGTTGCCTATTTTTTCAAGGCGAGAACAAGAAAGTGTGGTATTTTTAATATTTTTTTATACTTTTTGTCTGAATAAATTAGGTATAACTAAAGCCATTGATAGTATTTTTTCATAAGCTTTGAATATTAAAGGAAAAGGAATCGAATTTTCCATCTAAATATTGCTTTTTCGAGTCATATATAAAAATGTCGATAAAATAAATAATTGGAGCCAATTTCGAAAAACTACGCTTACTCCTAGGGTTGTTGATATCAAATCTTTCTTAGAACACTCAAATATCAAGGGCAACAAAATCACTGTTGACCAGTGTAATTGAATGATTATAAAGTTTGTAGTCTGTTTTACATGATTACAGGTGATTCAGTAGTAGTATTTTACTCAGTGTATATTGTTTAAAGCGAGATGTTGGGACTACAACAGACATGTCGCTGGAAAGTCAGTAGCACTAATGGATAAGTAAATGAATTTAGTGGTTGGCAGGTCAGTGCAAGTTGGTTCGGGACACTGAGAAATATATAGAGTGCCAACTTCGGAGTAGCTGTGAACCGTATTTTGTATCGGCACATTTTCATGTGAAGTGTAATGTTTGTCTGTCCAACGTTGTGAACTGCTAATCCTTTTTTTTCTCATGTCTTTTGTATTTGGTCAGCGCGATTTTTGAACCTGAGTTTTGCGAATTTTGATTGTAGACCATGCGGTCTGTGTACATGTGGATTGAAATTGACGATGTAAAGTTAAGAATGCAAATTACACAGGTCTGCAACCAAATCCTCCTTCAAATGAAATATTACAGATATAAAGGTTTTAATTTGCCGTATCTATATATGTTTTCCATTTTTTGCTGTGACGTATAAATTACGTTATATGATTTTTTTTATTGTACAAAATGTAGAATTCGTTGTGTTTTGTTTTTGCATTTACACTGCTTTCACCTATTTAAATAGTGTCTGTTTAAGTGCATACAAAACTAGTTCAAACTGATAGAAATACAAAGAAAGATATCATCTTAACGCTGTTTTCACACCTCTGAAATGAATGTAGAGCCAATGTATGCGATTGCGCAGTTCTGATTGTGACTTCGTGAAAAGAAAAAAAACTACGTAATAACTAGAATTATACTAGTAGATATATTTTCTGACGATTTTAATGTTTAAGCTTTTCAACTTTACAACTTTTCTTCATAAATATCGTTGCTATCATAAGTGTTTTATTATAATTTGTGAGCAAATATAGCATTTTATTGCAAAAAACATTACGTAAAAACTATACGTCGTACATATTTTTTATTACTATATTTCGATACAAGAGCATCAAATTTATTATAATTATATACAATAATAATGAGGAGAATCAAAAGTTTTTTTTTGCAGACCAGTGTTATATATACTGCATAGTATTATACCAATGTAAGCTCGGTTGCGAAATAACGGATGGTACGTTGTATGCAGATTATCGGTGCAAGACCACTGCATACATGGTAACTTATCTAGATCGATATGGATCTTTTAGCTATGGTATGAGCATGCGAAGATCTCTTATGGTAATTGCACGTCGATAAGTTACGGTTTTATCGGCTGCGACCTAACAGTAGGCGTAAAGTATTCGCAAATATGCACCATGTGCGCCAGTAGACGTGAAGAGTAATAAATTGTTGAAATTCGTGATATACCGTGAAACAAATGATTTGACTCGACATAACGCTATCTGGAGACTACCAGAGAAACTAATTGGCAAAATGATTTGACGCGAAACAAATGATTCAAATGATTATAATGCTATCCTGACGCGCCTCGCACAATAAAATAACTGCTGGTGTGTCTTCACAATTCGCGTCATATCGTCATAGCTCTAGCTTTTAATTAAATACTTATTTTCAAGCTTTGAAATAGTCATTGTGGAAGATCAAAGTGTAGACAGTGATGACTTTATCCCTTCGGAATCAATCCCGGTTGCCAATAAAAATATAAATTATATTCAATATTTACTTTCGTTCAATAATACTTATTTTTATTCTCTCATTACGTTTTCTTCAATTTCTCACAGAGTATTTTTGTTTTGGTGGGGGTTTCACCCCCCGCGCCCCAGCTGGACCCCCTACCACACCCTGAGCTTGCGGCTTTCCTTCTTCTATTCGTTTGAATGTATGTTTTACCAAATGCTCTTGCTTCCAACCTTGGTTGCGTACTTTCCACCTACTACGACGAAAAATATTGTTTGCACTACGGCCGTAAAACTTTACGCCCTAGGTACGAAAATAGCTAGCTATTTCATCATTCTTGATAGGTAATAAATACCTAGAGCACCGATTTCGATCAGGCATTAACACTGAGGTCATATATACCGGGAAAATAATTCTCCGCTAGCCTTGCCTTTAAAGGGGTGCAATAGTCGATTTCGACGTTCTCGTATATAATATCTCCAAATATTGGAATCCATGTATCTCAAATGCAAAAAAGGACTTAATAGCCCCATTCTATATGCAATTCCGAACATAAACACCTTAACGCATTTTCATTCGTCGCAGAAATAAAGAAATGACATGAATTCTACGACTTCTACGTCAAAGTCGAAATCGGCCAACGCACCTGTGGTAACTTGGCGGCGATTCGCTGCCGCGAATCTCGACAATACCGAAAACTTTTTCACTAATCGTTAACCTTACGCATGTCCTTCGGTTGTTCACTGATTCCCATCACTTAGTTACCACTGAAATCTATTTCACCCATATCAAAACAGCAGCACGAATAGATTGATTGAAACTCGATTGTCGGTTGACCTCTATAGTTATAGTGAGATTTTAAACCGCAAAAATTCAGTGATACAAGATGGCGACGCCATAAACTTTTCGGCTTGGCGCTCAGCCGATGAGACCGAGCCATAATAGCACGCAATTTCTGTGGGTTTCGTTTGTTACACACGCACACCCATGCACTGCTCGTGTGATGAAATTCATATTAGTTCCGAATAACTTGTGAGGATCAGAATACGAAATTTGTACGTACAACTAAAAATTTGTCATTGCTTACCTCCGACGAAAATACCTTTACCGACGCACAATTGTAAAGCGATAATGAAATCCCTTCACAAACTACTTTTAAGTACAATATTCACTATTCTGCTTTCGACTTTAGATAGAATGATATTGTCACACTTTCTGTCAAATATTAAGAATACATGTTTTCCCTCGAATATTACGAAAACGAAGTTTGAATCGTGGAATATGTTAGCTAGTGGAAAAAAAAGTAGTCAAGGTTACTATAGATGCTTGGCAAAAAAACGAATCTGATGAGAAATAAGGAATGATATAGCTTATATGAAGGCTATGTGAAATGAAAGTATTGTAAAGTCATCTTATCTCTATCATGTTGCCACCTTGGTGCATGTAAAGAGAGAACATTGAACGCATAGTACCTAGTCATAATTCTCCGGAGAGAACCAGGTGAACCGTCTCGGTGACAGTTGCATTTTAGGAAAATATTTGTTCTTCAACATTTGTTACCTATGAGTTTGACAACAGTTCTGGTACGAATACACACCATGAAAAAAGGCAATTCTTAAAACTTTTTTAAACGGAGTAATTCAAAATTATTAATTTACTGAGACAGTTCAACTACAAATATAATTACAAATATGTACAAGAAAATCTAAATTACCTGTTTGAAACTATTTAAATCAGGTAAAAACCTACAATGTAACTGTTTTGCCGGGAATGGTTCACCTTGTACTCTCAAGTGGGATTATGACGTTAGAAATGAGAAATGCCACACATTGATTACCGATTTTCGTATAATTCTTTGCTAAGCGAAATAAAGTCGAAAATATACATTAATTATTTTTTTTCTTTTTTTTTTATCTGAACTCCATTACGTGATAGAAAAAAGTATGCACAAGTATTAATAATTCTTTGTCAGGCGACGTTAAAGTGTCTGATACAAGTAAATTCGTACCGTCTGTCTTGCACTATCTGCAACCAGATACGATATTATATGGAACCTATTCTTCATTACTTATCTATAATACGTGTACAGTAATATTCATTAATACTTACCCTTCGGCTATTTTGTGTTCGGTCCGAAACAAAAAACTTTCGCTTCTGTACTACGAATTATGTGAAAATGACTGGCGATGCAAAAAATATGAAATAATGCGCTGCATTATTGAATATTACTGTACAAGATGAGATGTCAGTTGCCTATAAGCTAAAAATTACAAACTGTGTTAAGCTACTGAAACGTACGTTATTGTTACAGCACAATTATTACAAAAGTAAATAATAAATTTAAAAAAATATATCATGTGGTCATTCCAGTTGGCTTTGGTGATCCTGTTAAGAAGCAAGTCTCCTCACCTAGCAAAAAGAAATCTTACTGAATCTGCTACGATAGTACAACTGACCCGCACTAGTCTCATGCTACATGAAGCATAATATTTTTTACTCATTACATGGGATGTGTACTAATAATCTTCTTTCTAAAAATTCACAGTTTCATGCACCACTCCAGTTCATACTTTTTTGGTCATTTTGAGGTAATTGGTTGAATTTGAAATCCAGAAATTAAGTTTCTGTGTAACAAATCTTCGCAAACTGCTGAACCGGCTCGCGATGAAAAATCTGTTTCATATCTGTTCAGTTATTTCTAACTAATTCACATGACAACAATTTAGCTTGTACTTGTATCATACGTACTTTTTCCGTTGAAAACGCTTTGATTACAACATCATTCTTAGTGGTTAGTGAAGTAATTTATTCTCAGTTTTTTAGTTCCTTGAGAATAGACCGTTTCTCGTTAATTAGTCAAAATAGTCCATTCAACGTTAAGTACTTTTATGCAATAATGCACTAACTATACCTGATTACTTAATAAATGTAGATTTCGTTGGTTGTTGATCATTTATACATATATATTTATTATGAACATGGAAAACGACGTTTCGGCCGGGCCCCGCCGACCATCTTCGGACTAGACAAAAAAAAATAAACAAAATAAATGCTTAACTAAACATTTGTTTTTCTTCCAATTGATATGTCTGTTTTTTGAGATTGCATTGTCTGATGTGTTAGTTAAGTTAATATACGATGCCGCATATTCCTTAATTTTGAAGTTAAGCATGAACTATCATATTTGCAACTGTTAAATATGGCATGTTAAATTAAATTTGTATTACAATACACGTTGCAAAAGGTGGTAAATGACTGGAGAGTTTAAATTGTAATGCAAGAAAACGATGGAAATGGATTAACTTACAATAAAATTGACGACCTTTAGGCTTATTGTTAGATGTTGTTACGACGCCCTCATTGAAGAAAGTGATTAATATCGATCATACCCACAACCAAATTTTATCGGAATTCAGATGATGATTTGAGATTTAATAGTGGACCACGTAAGACTGAGATGTAGGGGCGCCAAAATTCAAACAGAAGGTTATATGATTTAGATTTGGATGATTAATTTACTAAAAACAAGAATAAGAAATTTTCTTAAATTCTGTAACAACCATAGTATCGTACGAGGATCGTTGCACAGCATGATTTTTTACCGGTTGAAATACATATACGTCAAATATTGCATAAGTTATTAATAATACTAAGTATGCACATGAATGCCAATTGAACATTTTAGGTTAGTAATTAACGAAAGCTCATTATACCTAGATAAATAATAGTTTATTGCTTACTTAAAATGACTATCCTTAACGCTTAGATGTTTATTTCATGGCTATCGAGGAGGAAAGGAAATCCACTCGCGATGATTAAAATGGCTGACCTTATCAATCAAGTTGAATACAGAGTCAAGTGCCAAGTCGAGTACATGTTTACATTTTAATCAGCTTTATGGCGAAAACATTTGAACTTAACTTGTAGTACAAAACAGTGGATGCGAGTCAGATAATATCAGAATAGAGGTAGCTTACGTTCTGTATGTCAGTTCTTTTGTTAACTATGTCGTTTTTGGACATATGGATCATTTCCTTGATGAGTCTCTTATGCAAGTTGTTGTCTCTGTCAACCATCTTAACATCATCAAAGTTAAAAGTATATTACTCCACCAATGCTTGATGAACCAAAACCGATTCTTCGGGATTACAAAATTTTAGATTGTATTTACGATTGGCTATGCGTTTTAACCCTTTTCCGTACTTTAACGAGTCTGCCTTTTGATGAAGATTTTGACCCAAACATGAATATGACGAGCCAGGCTCGTGAACAGATAGTCGGGCCAAATATAAACATCACGAGCTAGACATTGTAATATAACGGTCGCAATTGAATGTCAGTTCCTATCGGTACGCCACGAAAGTTAGTCACGAGTTACCACTTGGGTCCGATTTTCGTCGAGGTAAATGGTACGGAAAGGGGTTAAGATGCTGAGAGGATTGGCCAACATAGCATTTCTCACTTTGGTTACATTCATTTTTATAAACGATGTAAGTTTGATTTAGCGTAGCAGTTTCGGATGTAAGACAAGTGAATAACTTGTTACGAGTGTTGGTAATTTTATATATACGAGACGTTGATGTTTTCCTTCACTGATATATTTTTGATGTTTTGTGACAAGCCATCAATGAACAGAATAAACCTAAGACACGTTTGGTTATTGTTATTTATGTTACCCACATCGAGATCTGTACAGTTGTTATAACATTTGTGAATTTTTTGTGTTTGTATGTGCTTGATCAATTTCACCGAATAACCATTCTTTCTGAGTGTTTCCAGTACTAGTTTTAAATTATTTTTCCTGAATTGAGCATCAGCGAGTACGTTCGCTCGGATAAGCCGATTGCTACACTTTTTTTTTAATTACAGCGAGTGATGAGAGTGAAAGTTGATATATCTTCGGGTCCATGTTTCTTTCCGATACCAGTCGATCAATATCCTTCCTCTGTCATTAATTATCCAGGTGTCTAAAAAACTAATTTTGTTGTTACTGCGTTATTGCAAAAGCGTTATTGCAATCCACGAGTATATTGTGGATATTTCCAATATTTCATTAAAGATATTTTGCAATTTGTATATGCTTTTCAATTTTATCTATTGAACGTTTTACAATATCGCTAGTGTTTGACGCGACAAGTAAAAAAAAAAAAAATTACCAATTCCACCAAATACGGCGATCAAATGTGGCGGAAGAAATTTTTTGGTAACTCAAATAATTGCGGTTTCACTTGATAACACAATTATTGTACCGGCATATTTTTATTGAATGAAGTGACATTTCTTAGGTTAAAAAGTATACTCGTTGCAGCAGATTTGATTCTTTTATTTGGCAAAATCAATAAATCTTTATTCTTGTGTATGGCACGTATGAAAATATTTTCGATTGAGTTTGTATTACATGTTTATTCCTCAAACTGCAGTGAGAAATAATGAGTTTTTGACTTAGTTGTTAACCACACACACCCGACGAACAACGCAAACGTCCGAGTGATTCATTGGTCAAAGTGTAGGTACACCCCGAAATTTAAATTCCATATAACTGCCGATAAACGGCAGTGGGTAGTATCGAACAGATGTTACATTCACCCGATGTTCCAATTGACCTCGATCTTCCCCGCTTAGGTCCTCAGCATGAGGGTGAAAACGATGTTTTCTGAACAGCGCTTTGTAATTACAAGGTTACTACTTATTGTATGACATGCAATCACACCACTTTGACAAATTAAAAATGTAGTTTCTAACTTCACTCTGGAGGAAGAAAAAAATAGAACGAGAACTTTCGAGCTTGGCTGAATTGTCAATCGCAATCCATATCCAACGGTTAGTAAACCAAAGGTTAAACCGGATACGGACCGTCCGCTGGGCCTGTCGCCTCTTCAAGAACTGAGGGCTAGATGCTGGGCTGCGGACGGAGCAATTTTAATTAGGAAAATTAAGCTATTTATTCTGTAGTTAAGCAGTGCTTAGTCTTAATCTGAATACAAAGACGGCCGTTTATGGGCGCTGGTGCAGCTCCTGCGCCTCTGACGCGGCGCAGCCTTCTCTATGTATTCGTTTTCAAAAGAGGGCGGATGGCGATTTGGCAGGTTAATTGCTGAAGTTTCTTTATATAAAGAGAAAATTGCGCAGAAGTCTGATAAAGCTAATTATCCGTCACAAAGTTTATAGAACGGTACAAATTGGTGGATAATTCATATCAATCGATAATTCCAATGTTTATTCAACCGTTGCCGTCTGGCTATGTGTACACGGTTATTCAATTACTCTCAAATTTCGTACCGTGTCTCACATAAACGAGTTTAATTAAATTTAACTGTCTGGAAAGCAACTCAGGCTGCGAGTTGTTTGAATGTAAGCAAAATGTAATAGGCGCAGACGCCCCCACGCAGCCCCAACGTGTGCTGTCCATAAACTTTAAAGCGAAATCGATCTATTCTTAAGAATAAACTTGAAAGTATACGTCAAAGGGACTTGAGACAGCGGGGGGAGCTGATCTCGGCTACAGTCCGGGGTTGAAGCGTAGTAAATGGAAAGGCATAATTTAGGCACCAGATGTAACGGGTGACAAATATAATTCACCGCATCAATCTACGGTTTTGGAGGGTCCAAATTCACGGGTGATTGGGATGTAAATAGATGTTTCCCCGACAGTTACCTTCGCTAAAAAGGAAGGGAAAACGAAATATACAACCACGACATACACTATATCGTGAAATTTTCTCTCTGAGTTCTCACAATATTAGACAAATTTGAACAAACTGTTGTGATAATGAGAGAGATTTTCTGTGGTTTTCTACATTTTTTCCCAAAATTGTGTATTTTCTGAAGTTTCATAATTTCTTAATTTGTCTGCAATTTTCAAGACTCTAAATAATATTAGAATATCCTGTCACAAATATTCTGTATCCGATTAGATCTGTTACCTATTAGATATATATTGATCAGAATATTGAATCGTGTAAAATCAACTGGTTTTAGTCTTTTGATTTCTCACAATTAGTGCGTTGTATGGATAGTGTATTAGATTGTGAAAGAAAAACGATCTCTGTTTGTTTATATTTATTTTGATTGTAGATTCTGAAATAGTGTGAATAAAAATGTAGTAATATTACATCGAAAGTTGCACAAAAGTTGACAAAAATTCGTGAAAAATTACCATTCTTTGATAAAAACAAAGAAATTCCTAGATAATCAGGAAGATTTCTAAAAATGAGCGTTGTTTCAGTGAAGTTACATGTACTTCATGCAGAAGAATCATAGACTATCGTCTACGCCGTATAAATGAGGACTGAATTAACCCGTACGACCACCACGAGGGCTCTTCAAACCAAATTGACGAGGACAGCATGCGTTTGGGGATGAGCCGGCCATTCATTTTCATCTCACACAATCGTCGATTTTCGTGGAATCTGACTACATTTTGTAGCCATGATAATGGCCAACATGTACATACAAAACCACCGGCTGCACTCATCTGACTATTTACATTTTAAATTTGGTGCGTTCTGAAAATGAGGTTAAACCGTATTCAGTTTCGATTTGTAAGTAACATCCTGCGGAAAAAAATATCAATAACTGATTATTCGTGGATTCATAGTCCAATATTGAGTTTATTCGAAACTGTATGAGAAATTATACCTAAACTTCTTATAATTCAAAAGAAACATTCGCGGTTGATGATGTTAATATAGCATGAAGTGTGGATTTCTTACAATGAGTCGAAAAATATTTTCTATGAATAATTGCGGATCTACTTACGTTTCCGTGATTCGAAGTTTCTTTCTGCAAACTCATAGTAAAAACTATGCAAGCTTAAAGCTATACACGCAAGAATTCATCTGTGCACCAGTTTACTGATGAACATTGCAGTACGGAATGTGTGTGATATTTTATATTTACCTAAAATGATTACCGCATGAAGTCAAAGAGTAGCTTGCAGCAACACGTAGATATTCTCGGTCATCTTAAAAATACCTAGAGGAAACGTAAAACTTGAAACTGAACAACCAGAGCGACTGCGTATAGGCGAAATAATAAATCACTACCTGTCGTCAAGACCGTACCACAATAATATTCTCGTCTGCAAGACAGGAGAGCCAGCCTTACTCAAAACGAGGCATTAAATATCAAACTGGTAATGTCGTCATGATGACTCGTAGCAATCACCAGTCATCAATCAGTTAACAATAACATTTTGCCAAACCTTCCCGAACGAATAACTACAGCTACAGTTTGAGATCTTCATAACCTAAAAAAAATGAACTACCTTTAAAACTCGTATTGATTAACCGAAGCTTGAGGTGGCCAGCCTGTAGGAAAAACCGGCAAAACTGAACGCTCAGTCGGAAGTATCACCATTTTCTCTCAGTATACGGGTTACTGCAAACGGCTCATCCGTATTCCCTTCACGAGAGTCAAGTGAGTATATGAGCCATAGCAAGATCCGCGGCAGCGAATCGCCGCCAAGTTATCTTAGAGGCGAGAGGTAGCTAAGAATCCTTATCCGGCCTAACGAGTGTCCTATCTTTCTATGTATAAGCATGTCGATATATCTCAGGAACGCGCGAACATTTTCAAATGCGACTTAAATCTCTGGTACTCCCGGCCGATATAACCTTGGTGCAAAGTGTGAAAGTGTGATCGATATCGGTCGAGTGCCATATTTATTAACTGTCAAAGATGATATCTGTTTAAGGAAAATATAACAGAAACGATATGCAAAACTCCAACCGCAGTAAAATTATCCAAAATATTAACTGGAATCACTGCTCAACTAAATATATGGGTCAACATATAAAACGAGGAGTCAGTTACCTAATCAAAACCCATTAAAAGAGATAACAAAATTAATAATGGAGATGAAGTGACTACTTCAACCCGCAAATATAACAACAATGTAATCTACAAAGTCTGTTGGAAAATAATTGGAAATAGAAGTTACAATCAAAACTGGGGAAATATTACAATAAACCAACGTTGGGAAAACAGTTTTGTGTAATGCGTATTATATTATATTATGTTGTACGAATAAATGGACGCATATCAGACACATCGGAATTTCATCTACTAACATTCTGTCAGTTCAGGAAGAAAAAAAATTATCATATAGTGAAAATTATTCATAAAGTTCCGAAGAATTTTAATTACTCGAGTGAATGTAGTTCTGTTACTTTTTATTGCACTTTTCAAAATGTTTTTAGTTGCAGAAAAAAATAACAATTTTCATTTGATTGTACAAAAATGGTTTTGATTCAAAACAAACTTAGCACAGTTAACACAAAAGCTGGTACTACACTACATTAATTACTTCCTCACATCTGTTATCATATTTTGTCTATATTTCATAGCGATTGGTCTAATATTCTGATCCATCAGCAATATGATCATAAATCGAGGAAGTTCATACGCATCTCATGAATAATCTAACGTCAGTCACAGTTGTTCACCGCTTCTTGTCTTTTAATTTATTAGAATGCGTCTCACACCCTAAATCAAACTGCAATATTTGGAATACATCTTACTTCAGAAAAATGAACATGAAACTGAATGTATTGTATCTTTACTTTCAAGTTGGCACAAATTCCCCGGGACAATATATTTTGAGATTTTGCAACGCAGATCTGAGCATGCGGCATATATTATTAATTGGTAATTTAGCGTCAAGAGATTAATCCTGTGTAAAATAGAGTTATATATTTAGACTGACAGATTTTAGCTATATTTGTTGTACTTTCTCGTTGAATAAAATGTGTAAAAAAAAAAGAAAAAAAAAATTCCTCTATCGTTTTTACGTCGCAATGTATTGTTACCCCAATTGGATCAGCAGTATTGCTATTTCGCGTTCTCATAGTGACGGTCATAAGTCATAGCAATGATATCAACTATAAATACTGCGAATGTCAACATATAGGTACAAAAGTTGTAGTTTTATGGTGTCTATATTAGTAGTAGAACAGTACCATTGCCGCATACTTACAAAAAGTAATGAAATTCAGGCAAAAACATCCGAAATGTAAAAAAATCCGCCAAGTTACCAAAACCACATCACAATAAAAGTACAAGAACAACTTAGGTATTGCCAGTCTTTGTCGTGAAATCAGGAAAGAACCCCAAGCCCAATCTCTCAGCAAGTAGGTATACATATATCGTGAAGTCGGACCTCGATTTTTCATGTAGTGATATCGAAACATCATTCCAAGAGTTACGTACTTGGCGGGCACATTTTTGAAAATCAATCATGAATGCTATAGCTAAAGTGCGATCACGGACCCTAATCTATCGCATTATTACCGTGGAATGATCTGGAACTATAAATTGTACATGTTCTTACAGCGTGAGATAATACTTATTCAATCACACGAAGCAAAAACTCGATGCTGTATGCAAAAGTCATGCTTGAATACCTTACGTGGCACAAGCAACAAAATCTTTAATTTGTACAATTTGCCTGATCAAGATCTTGTCTTTACTTGTTTGCTACAAAATATTTTGATTCTTACTCACTTTGCCTGAATTTACCTATAATTAGTATGCATTTTCCGAATATCGTTGCGCGTTGTTTACACTCGCGCACATCGATATTTGGACTGCATTCAACGGCAATTGATACGACAGAAAGAATTGTTGAAATGCACCTATCCAATCCGTAATTGACAACACGATAATCTGTTCGAAGCGAACTGATTAATTGACTCAATCCGATTAAGTCTTGAATTTCATAAAATATGCATCTTAGCTGCAAGTGGCAGAAAGAAACCATTTCAAATTGGATACGTTTGTAATATTGAACAAGCTGTTATCAACCAGTCATGCAAATGAAAAATTGCTTATGTTCGATCTTAGAGACGACATTGTTACACGGGATCACACACAACACGAAGAAGTATAATAATTCCAATAATAAATACAAAGTAAATGTGCCCATCAGGTACGTAGCTCTGGGAATAATGTTTCGATATCAATACACGAAACAGCGAGGTCCGACTTCACGATGTATACCTACTTGCTGAGAGATCCTTTGGTTTGGACTTCTTACCTGATTTCACGACAGAGACTGGCAATACCTAAGCTATTGCTGTATTTTTATTGTGATGTGGTTTTGGTAACTTGGCGGATTTTTTTACATTTCCGATGTTTTTTCCTAGATCAGATACGTCTGGGACCATTAAGTGACTCAAGGCGATCACTTTCATGGAAGAGATCAGGCGCTCCCACTTTCACGAAGAGTGGAGAGCAGAAACGAAGCAGCTCATAGCAACACAAACTTTTACTGTTGACCCATAACAATTTCACGAACCTTCTCTCCGTGTCGAAATCCCTTCTCGGACTGTTTAGAAAACAAAGCGTCCTATTTCACGGCCGTACGTGACCAGGTTGTTCTGCATTTTTTATGGGTCAGGGCTTCAGACCCGAGCAGCCGTTGCAGATCCCAGCGATTACCGGTGAAGCTCAAAGTTCGGAGGTTTGTATTTGTGTTTGAAACAACATTGCGTGCAGGCAGTGACGTCATTCTCCTCCAGTTCGAGGTATGCTCGATCAACAGTACCTATTTAGATTTAGTCCAGGAGCCGACCGCACCATATCTTCCCTCATCGAACATATGACCAAAATGCATATGAATCGATGGGGAATATAGTGGTCAGTAGGGTGCCAGACTTTATAGACAATGGATCCTGTCCGGAGTGTCAAAAAAAATGTCATTTCCGGTCAGTTTTTTCGAGGTTATCTTCCCTCATCGAACATACGATTGAAACTAGTACCAATCGATAGGGGAGGTCGAGTACTTGAAGGAAAATCCGGGGTGTCACCCCCCACCCTGTCCGGAAGGGCGGCAGCCACCCCCTAAAGTCGTGCGACTCTTGGGCCTCAATTTAGAAGGCAGCTGTACTTCCTTCATCGAACGTACGTTGTTTTTTTTTTTTTTTTTTTTAAATTTTTTTTATTATGAGGAAAGATATGGTGCGGTCGGCTCCTGGACTATTTGTCTACATCTTTAACGCGATGCAATATTGTAACGCGTGAAACGAAAAGTACCATCTTTACGGAAATTGAATCCAAAGTCTCATTTTTAACTGCCCACTCTTTTTTTTCGAAAAAAAGAAGAAAAAGAGAATTTATCATGATCACCCTGAAAATGAAAAGTCGAGTTTTCATTAACGATTACCTCCAACCATTTTAGGGTGGACATATGTGCGTATCCATGTGCGCGTACGAATGATCAATTTTCTGTCCAACGATATCTGGAGACGAATGAATGGATTTGCATGACTTTTGTCTCAAGCAACGCAGCCTTAACATAGAATCAACTGAATTTTGGATTTTATCAGTCATGTAGTTTTTGAGTTATTTAAACAGCACTATAGAAAAGAAGTTCAAAAATCCATTTGTTGATGTTCTATGGGCTTAAATCGAATCGCACCTGGAATTTCTTAACCCGGCCCCTTCGAGGTCAGCTAATTTACTACTCGTGTTCAGTGTTTTCAGGTGTATTTCCAAGAAATTTTAGTGAGCAAAGCGTTCGGTGCATTGCGATAAGACCTTAGGAATATATTCACTCATATTTTGGTACGTGACATAACATGTTCTGATCCATTACTGTACCACAATAATGTGGTAAGAAGTTTACTACTTTTATCTTATTTTGGGCTTAGGAATTTGAAATATGGTCTATAACCTTTTGATTTGTAACACCTTCGAAAGGTAATAGCATTTTCGACAAACCTGGACTTGACATCTTATAATGACGATGTTATCCATTATCTATATCCAAAAAAAATTAATTTCTTCAGAATTAACGCAAGACAGAAATAGGACCGATCCCGCTTAAGAGGGTTCCTTTAAAATTGATCTGCATAATTGAAAGATAAATTGTTCTGAAACCCGTAGGTATTTATTATTGGGAAAGAGAAAGTTCAAAAACCAAAAATTGATCTTTTAATTGACGAAAATGGGGTTTCTGACACAATTTTTCACTGGTACTTTAAGATGAAAAATTTTTTTCCCTGATAAAAACTAGATCTCATTAACCGAAAGTCGAATCAGGGCACCAGTCCGAGGTTTCCGTCTGTATATACGCTGAATATCTCAAACTTCGATGAGCTTTTCCGAAGAAAATCGAATTCATCTATTGGACGGTAGAAGAAATTGACTGACCGGCAAACCGACATATCGACAGTTTGCTAAAACCCTGTTTTTTATTTTGTGTGAGTTGTAAAATGCAAAGATATGTCGTAATGAGGTTAAGTCTTTTTTTTGCTTAACATCAATACTTTTTTTTATCCCAAAAGGATGAAAAGCAAAAACTTTTCCCTTTATACAGGAAACAAATTCGTTTCAAATTTCTAGAGAATAATTCTTGTCATGTGGCGTGCACTTAATACGTTTTATTAGCTAATTTGGAGGGTGAAATCTGATGTACATTTTGTATGACACATACACGCGCACACGTGTCTGCGTATAGAGAGAATTAATTCGTAAAAGTTCTTGCCAGTGTTGGATCGTTTATTATAGGAGTGAATTATAGCCCGATGGTAATGAAGGGTTCAGTACGGGATTAATAATACTGGAAGCCTGGATAGTATTTAGACTCGAACGTTTGAAGTCTGGCTTTCGCCTCTGGTTTTCGTTTCTGGATCAGACCATTCAATCGACGTGACGTTTAATTAAATTGAAATCACCCTTTGATGGTTCAGCTCATCCTTCATAATTCCGTTTTACATTAAGAATTTTTCACATCGATATAACTTACGGGATATAATTAACTGACGAAAAATATGCTGGAAAACGTATTGTTGTAAATGAATTTAAATCTTATTACATCAACGAGCGCCACACAATTTTAATTCCGGATTATATTTGGTGAAAATGTAGTTACAGTTAAAAAGAGATTCGACGCTGATCTATCAATATTCACTTACAATTAATAATATTGCCTAGTGCCATATATCTGTTTGACTAATCTGCAGAGTGACATTATTCCAACACCTTTTTCAACCCTGTTCCGTAACTTAAGCCGTCAAATGGTATTCTGAACCACTGATAATTACGCGTAAATCTTTGATTCGTAAGTTCATACTTTATTCACAGGTGAAACCAAGCATATACGAACTCGTTAATTTACTACAGCGGTAGCTAGCTACTCTGTAAATTAAAATCAGTGAATAGTCACTGATGCCTCCAGTTATAAGTATACTACTGGAAATCAGTGAAAAATTACTGATTTATCCAGTGAAATCACCTTACTGATCGACATAGTGAAATTCACTGATTGAATCCGTGATAATGGCACACTGATCAAAGCAATGAAAATAATGATGTATTTATGGAGATGCAGTATTAGAGAAGACAACACAGTATATCCCATATTTTAGTTTCACCAGTTTTTATTTAAACTTATACAGTGTATAAGGTGGGTATAGAATAGGTTGAAATAGGTTGTAGCTGCAATACAAGACAAATATATCTCAGGTATCTCTAGATGCGCTAAGACTCTTCATTTACGTGAGAAATACTAAGTAAAAGCTTCAGAGCTTACTATTACAGGATTAAATTAACCCTGGGTGTAGAATAAGAGTAGCGCATATGTATGTATTATTTTCGTGCAGATTACGATCTGCTCTCTAAATTTGAATCAGTGAAATTCACTGATTCCCAGTTATAAGTATACGACTGGAAAAAAACAGTATATATGCACTGACGTTACAGTGACTTTTCATTCATATCCCACTGATTTTCAGTGCATATACACTGATTTTCTCCAGTGGTATACTTATTACTGATTCACATTTAGAGAGTACATCAGAAGAAAAAAATTTTTTTTAATTATCTTATTTTTACTACTGGAGAGAAACGACGGGAGTATTCATATATAAAGATGTGAAAAATGGTAATTGATGTAAATTTAATTTTCCGAAATTACACACAAAAATCGAGGAAAACGATCGCATCGCATCTGGTGAGAATAAAAAAAATGACCCTTACTTAACTAGTAGCAAAATATCGTCGATTAAAAGATGATGTGATGAATGAAACGACATTAATAACGCTTTCTAGCCAGAGTCTCCGTCACCTTGAAAAGAAAATCTTTTCGTCCTAATTGAGTGTTGAAGAAAAAATGAAGGAAAATTAGGATTCATGTACGAAAAGCATCCGCGGTTCATGTGCGGATAAAGATACCGTGAGCCCTGAGACAAGAGTAACCAAGAGATTACTCTTGTTACCGTGTACGCGAGGTATTTACCAGAGATATTTTATAAGCTTAAACTATACGACGACATATACGCAAGGGTTAAACTTGCAGATAAAATATAAAACAAGCTTGCTCCGATAACGCTGAGATTCTTCTTTTGCCAAACGGTAGCTGCGAGTACTTATAACATGCCCAGTTCAACATCACTGCAGTTTTCACAGCTCGTCTGCGCAACCTCTTTACTCTTCTTCAATATAGTATTAGCAATGTTTATATGAATGGACAAAACAATGCTTGCTGTTTGAGAGTTAACCTTGTAGATGTAGCACTCCGTGAAATTATAAGGATTCTGGAGTCTTATAGGATAGCTTAAGTTGAGGGCATAGTAGCACTTGAATGATAAATTAAATGCAACTGTTGGATTGCTTTTGTCGGGGACATTAATGAACTATCCATCGTCTTCAACGAAAAAGATTTTGTTTCGTTCCCCATGAACGCATATCATGTAGGGCTGAATATGTACAGCAGATTCTTATTAGCATCAAAAACATGCATTAAAATCTACTTGTGCTTACATATATATACTTTTGGCAGAAATTTATTCCCAAAAAACAGTGGATTTCTTATGAATCTCACCTTCGTTTTGCTTTTTCGCCTGCACTTGTCTTAAATATTCCTTTCCTTTTTTTTAATGTATTGGTAACCGGGAGTAGTTGGGCAAGAATAACTAGGGCTGAGAGCCCTATCTGAGAGATGCCCTGAATGCAAAAAGCAAAAGCCAACGAAAATTAAACGTTAAGAATATTCTACATATAGATTATATTAAAATATTCATAAAATTTATATGAATATATTGTGACAGCCTGCCATCCGAGTAAGATAGCTAAAAACAAAATCATCTAAAGACACAAGTGTCAATTAACCGCTTAGGGAAATAACTATACTTCATTCACCGAGAGAACAACACAGTGTCGCGCAAATTCGAGCGGAGTGGAGGTCAGGTGAAGATAGCAGAGCTCGTTGCTCATTATCGTAACTATAGTATCGTACATTTGTGCCCTGCACCAAAAGTTTACGCTCTGTAAAAGGATAATAGATGAAATAACATGAACATCGCGGTCTCATTATACCTCGAATACATTTATTCTTCTTCTCGCACTTCCTCGTCCATATCTTCTGCCATCGGGCGTAGTTATCAACCAGAATAACTGTTAAGTATAATTACTTCATGTGACCTTAGGCTTAAGAAATCATTAAAGTAAGTATGAATGCCCCTTTAAGTTCAAGACTCATTCGTGTTGCGCTGTGGTATGCGCAGAACTACAAAAGGGTCTAGTCAGTAAGAAAGCATGATCAGAAGCAATAACAAAATTGTAAGCAAATCCATCTGAATCACTTTTGTTGCATGTAATCCACTGTCGAATAAGTTTTCACATACATTCTCTACGTGACAATAAAAAGGGTATGTAAAAGAAATATAGTAAATTAAGATTGTGTACGATCGGTTGGCTTCGTAAGCGTGTCGTTCTCTCGGTGAACAGCGTATAGAGTCATAGATGATGGGAGATGCCGAGGTGAGCAATCGACCTAAGTTCCTCTTTTTTCTAATCATTGCAATTAGGCCATGTTTTAAGTTGTACAAATTGAAATTAAACTCGCATATCTCTTGAGTATGTGAAGTTCAATAAATCAACTTCGAATCTGGAAATCCTCGCTGGAATCAATTTCAATAACTTGGTGACGCATGACAACCAAGTATTGATTTACCTCACAGAAATCATAAGAGATGATCTCATCCACGGAGCCGTTGAGCAATATCTTTGTCTTGGATTCATACTGAGCTAAGTCACATTAATGAAAGAATTTTAAGTGGACTGTGCCACTATTCGTTCAAATCATCGTTATGATTACGGCTGAACATTCGTCGCATTTTTGTCGTAGAGATTTACTGTATAGAGTATAACCTCTCCTGAAATTTAGCTCGTTCATGCCTAGTCATTGTTTAATTTACAGACTTTTAAAACCCGCGAGCTTACTCTCATACTCTCTGATAACAATTTCAAAACGAGGCGTATTTTAAAATAAGGTGTCAATGTTTTTTTTTTTGTTATAATTCTGACGAAATACCTACTTATAAAGTTCGACGTTTATTTATCGTGTAATTGTTTTAAATAAACCTCTACATTTATGCTTGTACCTTTTTCAAATAACTTGTTTTCCTCATTTATTGTATGATCTAGATTCCCCAAAGTTATTTAAGAGTTAACAAATTAGTTGGTAGACCTGAGAAGGGAAAACGTTGAGATACCGTTATAATATATTATGGAAGGCAAATTAATAACTCCAGGATTTCTCAATGGCATGTTGAATGTCAACAAATTTTTCTTAGCTTCATCGATTTTGCTCGTGAGTTTGTATAATTCAGGTTTACGTGATGAACAATATGCCGAAATCCGTGAACTTTAGAACAGTGAGATTCTGACTACGAAGTTATTCGTTGTTCCTTTAAACATGTGCCCAAATTCTGTGTCAATCTAAAATGGATGAATCAAATTTAGGCGAATTGGGTTGATAAAGTGAATCCAATCATTCACAATGAAAATATCACCTACCTTTTCACCCTTGTAATCTAACAAGCGTGGATACTCGTATAATATTTCTGAAATTATTGTATTTTGCTAGGATATTCAATTTCTTCGACTCGATTCAGGCTGTGCAGACTGAGTACTTAATAAACACGGGGCAGTACGTTTCTCTGAACATTGTTCCATCGCAGGCGAGGCAGATCGAGACTGTACGGTCGATTTTCTGCAACGTTCCATTACCTGCGATAGTTTCTCAGTCTATCCTAAATTGAGTGCGAAGTAATTTCCGTAATAATGACATTACTGTTATATCACGAAGAAGATTTTATATGTATGGAAATCATTAGAAAACAAGTAATCACAATATTATTCGCGCATGTGCAGTCAACATTTGCTTCACTTTTGTCCGTTGTGAGATCACCTTTGTCCCTGGTATGGAGAGAAGAAATTGATCGCTCGCGTCCGGCAAAACTACCACGCAAAGCCCCACCACTTGCCATCCAGTTGTTATAAAAACTATCGTGTGTGACTCTGGTTAAAAGTTGTTGTCGCAACATGTGCGATTTCCGCCCTCGCTTCGCTCAGGCGTAAACTTCACACTCATCAGAAACTTTCATCCCTTGTCATATAATATACTATTTGAACATTGATAAAGTTCGTATACTTAACACAATATGATAGGTTCAAGCTTATTTCCAGGAACTGTCATATAAGAATATGACGCAGGCTGATGTAAAGATTATAGCCAGTAATTAAAATCTAACAGCATAAGGGTTTGAAGTGAGCTAAACGAAAGATTTCAATAAAGTAATACAAACCGCAAGCATCACTCATTGTCAGTGGGTAGTATCAAATAGAGATGATGTACAAATACAGATTTTATGACAAATTTCAGTGTCTCCCAATATAACAATTTCTTCGATGCGTCCAAAAAGGGGTAAGTTATCGTTGCGGATATGTGCAACTTCGAAGCATACAAATAAGCCTGGTCGGTACTCTACGCCATTAACTTTTACGGTTTCGAACAAAAGACTTTATCAGTATTTATTTATCCAAGGTGATTCAGGTCATCTCTACTCTGAGTAACTTATACCAGGTTGCTTTTACCATTCAACGCTTGAAGGTGAAATAGTTTCCGTTTTTACACCCCACTTTGGATTCGGCTACATTGTGAAACACGTACAAGTGTTTTTGGTGTGTTTTACTAATTACAAATGTTTTGGGCACGTGATTTGATTTCACCATGCTTTGCTTCGTACCCCACATAATAAAAATGAACTGATTTACATTCAGGGTAATGAGTATAATAATGAAACTTGTTTATAAGAGAAACATCATGAAATAATCTACTGAAATTTGAGGTGAAGTTTCAATGAGTGCTGTTAAGTATGGCAGTAATGATTCTGTTATTTTTGAAGTAAATACCAATACTATAATTCGTAGAGGGTCGAGAACTAACTCCATGTACTCATTTTCAATTGTAACTTTCTCTGAAGCCACGAAAGGGAAAATTCTGACTAGGGACCAGATCTGCATTGCCTTCTAGCTTAGTGCATGCTGCTTCTTGCAGAGCATCGCATTCGTGAAATTGGCCCATGGTTTATTAACAACTTCTTCAACAAAACCGTATTCGATCCTGGAACGATGATATTATAGCATTAAAATATTCCGTACTGAACTCGCGTGAACCGATACATACTCGCGCAACACTAATTCCGATACGACAATGCAAAGTCCACACAAAAAGTCATGTATGGGATGAATAATCTTGTTGCACGCTACATGAAATTCACGGGAGCTCTTTAACCAACAATGACTTCGAACACGAATTGCTGATTTGAACTCAGCAGAAAACTTTATGCATTCCAATAGCGCAAGATGTTCATTAAAACATCTGTTGTTCTTGGTTGCGCTTCTTCGAGACATCCAGCATGTTAATCATTTCTCGTGTACAAGCACAATCGGCAAGATTTATTGGCTGATGGCCCAAGAATGTCAAGTAATTTACGTTATGTACAGAAAGCCCATCGGCACAGAAAGCAGCCGTAAATGCTCGAAGCACAAATTCCTAGTCTTGTTCTTGCACCAATACACCTTCGTCACTCTCTAATTCAGTCAAGTTTAGTAAAGTTGGTACTAATATTTTTTTGAAATCATACTTTTGTACGTCCACATCGCATGAAAGGAGAAGAATATATACATATACTGCTCAACTCTGAATTCAAATGTTATGGGAAATTCTGAAGCGTATAATAGAATGCTCCAAGTTTATGAAAATCTGTATTTGATCCCAATGGATTGACAATTTTCAGCTCATCATAATAAAGTTGAATTCTTAAAACATGTTTGTGATGCACGAAAAATGGGTGAATCTCAGCATATTGGCCATCGAGAGAGGAAGCTAATTTATCATCAGAACTTTTTCTTGGGACATAGCAGCTTCACGACCGTCCTTGCTCAATAACACTAATTTTAAAGTTTCAATAATTGGAATATATTGGCAGCTCTCCATAGTTATTTTGGGTATGTAAATACCTGGTTTAGTGGTCGAGTACATCATCGACACGATAACCCAGAGGTATTTCAATGGGCTCGACGTAACTACAGCCTTGAACTATAGCTATTGAACCTTGAGGACTTCGATCTACTGATCCAAAGTCTTCAGTCCTCGGAAGAGGCTCTCAAAATCAAAAACCTACAATACATCTTTCAATCCCGATTCATTCGGAGATTGCTTTTCTTGTAAAACTCTTCTGACCTTCGTTTTTTAAAATTTATTAAGCGTATTCTGTATTCTTCGATTCACGTGAATGTGTAGAATACGAAGAAGTGAAGTTAATATTTCTGCAATTCATTGATCACAGATATCCAAATTGTGAAATGTTTCTCAAATTATATGTACTTACTTAATAATTTATTTTTAAGGGATCTTCACTCTGTGACCTTCATGTTGGTGGGGGATTTCGGTGAGGAGAATAAGCCACCTTTTTTTTAATATAATGAAAACTTTTGAATCTTTATTGTTACGATATCGAACAGTTAATTCAAGATGCGCGTTTTTAACGTCTATCGCAATTTACTTGACATTGACTTTGCTCAGGCTCAGGCCCCTGGCACTCGACTAGATTCTCGTACAGCAGGACGTCCCGTTAATGTTCCTCACCACTACATGGCGCTAGGAGTCACCTGCTTTACCCCCTATGGTTCCCAACCCCCAGAAATCTGCTCTCTGCGTTGTTTCCACGATTTAAAAATAAGAGGTGGTCCGACTGGCCCTCGGTCGCTGTGATTATTTTGTCTTAGTACGGTGGACATCCGCCACGGGCCTCATGCGTCGGTGCGGATGAGGTATACAATAATGGCGGTGATTTAACCACACAGTATTTACGAAAGTTGACAGGCAATCCGGGATCAACGTTTGGGTCTCTGTCGTTTACTCAAAAGCACGGTCTTAGAGACAGGTCTGGGCACTCCAAGCCCATTCCTATATAACGCAAAGTGACCGTTTCGAAGCCTGTGTTTCTCAATTTGTGCACCAAAGAGTGGAGCGCTGCAATCTCCGAGGCCGGTGTATGCGTACTAAGTAGGCGTCTCCCTCACTAGCGCTAGCGGCAAAAATTCACAACATCGGCTTCATTTTCGAGCACGGTTTTACAGCCGGAGTGCCCAGACCTGTCTATAAGACCGTGCTCAAAAGACACGAAAATGGTGAATTGTTGTTTGCCTGATTGTCGGAGCGGATGTCTAGGAGCTGATGAAACAATCTCCTTGTTTTGTGCTCCCAAGGATCCTATTATATTTCAAAAGTGGTCCAGTGATGTGAAAAAATTTGGCGTTGATCTTAAATTCAATCATTTTATTTGTGAAAAGCTCTTTAACTATGGCATACCTAATTTAAATGAGGTGACAGTTGATGATGCTCTAATAAATTGTAAGTTCTTGTTTTCATGTGATTTGCATAAGAAAGAAATCATTGCATACTGTCTACATTACTATACAGTAATGAGAATGCGTCAATCTACTAAAACAAAAAGTCGGGAAATGGTAAAGACTAGTAGGGTGAAAAAGAAGCAAGCCAAACTATACTCTACGTAAAAAAAGCCACGTTAAATTTTTGAAATATTTTAATATAATAATAATAATATTATACATAATGCGTAATTATTTTATTATTACCCCACACATTTATTATTGTGCATCCTTTGCATTTGATTTTGATTTAAAATTGATTCAGTGTGATTACCGTTTTCTTTTTATCAATAAAGCATACCGATGGAATTTTATTTAATCTTTGGTCTTTCGATTCATCATGCATTTTATTTTCACTAATATGTTGTCGCTATAATCAGATACATTCATCATACGATTATTATCTTTTGTGAAATGTTAATGTACCCTTGTAATCTTCGAAAGCAGATTGGATTTTCCACATGCAAACGTCAAACTTTCGTAAATACTGTCTGCTAGATCGCCGCCATCACTGTTTACATGGAGACTAGAGTAAAGGAATCCGATCTCTATTTGTGAGTATATGAAAAATTCGTTCTCGAAAATGTGTCGTTTAGTAGTTTTACAATTAGATTTTATCCAAAGCATCGCTGTCGTCGTAAAGTTCCGAAGTGAAGTTGGTAAGAATTGACTATATATACATATATAATCATCGTCGTGAGCGAAATGATATTTTGCTTCTCACCTGAAATACATATAAATAAGCACGCGTGCCCGCGTTAATTACATTGGAAAAAGTGTTTAATGATCGTTATTATATTGAGGTAAGAAATTGAATTAATAGAATATTATTCAGCAAAGATAGCAAAAAATAATGATTTTTAATTGTGTATCTAAATTAAAAAAATAAGTAGAGGTTCAGGATCAACATAACCTCACAAACTTATTACACATTTTTGGCGAAGACGGCTTCATGAAAGAAAAAACGCGAATAGTATGATCTCTGTGAAATTGTTACACGTAGACAGCCTCAATATTTTTTTTTTTTTTTAATTTCATAGAATTGTTTGGAGAAAGATTAGTTAAAAATTTGCAGTGTCTAATTCTTGTTCTAGTATGTGTTTACTCCCCTTAAATAAAATGAGTCAAACCATTGTCCGAACAATTAATTCAATTGAACAACTTTAATTTGTCGATAATATTAGCAATTGACGCTCCTTCAGCCCTTGATGGGTAAAGTGTGCGATGTGCCACACTGCCACAGTGGCAGCTGTGCTAACAAGAGACAGCGAAAGGAGCAAGCAGTCCGAGAAATATCGCTAATCAAGACACCCAAGGTTCATGAAAATATACGTCAATATAGATGTGCTTACGTATAAAGATGCATAATAATAATAATGCGTATATCTGTCTCTGTCTAGTCTCCCCACCACTTGTTGAATCTTTGCGATATCAGCGCCGTTCAGCGTCAGACTGCGCAAGCCTTATTGTACGAATTTTTGATACCGGATCAAAGGTACAAAGATTGGACTCCTTTACTCTAGTCTCCATGATTGTTTACCTCATCCTCACCGACGCATGAGGTCCCTGGCGGATTTCCGCCGTACTAAGACATAATAGTCACAGAGCTCAACACAGGGAGTATAGGGCAGTCAGACCACCTCTTATTTTTACACCGTGGTTGTTTCTAACCTTCACATAACCAATAGGAACACGGCATTGTGAGCAGGTACTGGCGCCATCTAGTAGCGGGGGACACTAACAAGAACACGATAAAACCAGGAGTGCCAGGTGCCTGCTCAGACTATACTTCGTAGCAAACCATCTCAACTGCGACAGACCGTCTCTTTCTCTCTTTCAGGCTATTTATTCTACTACTCCTGGTCCGCTCCTCCACACTTAGCCCTTCTACACCGCAATCGCATTTCTGCCAATCCTGAACGTGAAATTCCCTAGTCCCTAATCCCTAGTTTCGCTAACATTCGACCATCCTTACATCTAGTTCGTCCTTCAACGTTACGGTAAGTACATCGATGGGTAAGTACATCAACATGAACTCTTAAATCTTATTTTAAAATATTCTTACATTCATTATTATATCTTATTTTGTCTTTTATTTCAGGTAACTTAATTTCAAATCACAATGGTAGGTATATGGTGTGATCTTATGATCAATATAAAACGTAGTCACTTTTTCTATTACCTTCTTCCTGACCTTTAGACACTTCAACTGAGTTTCCGGTTCTTCGCTGTCGACTATTTTAACATCGAACCTCTTATCAGGTAAGTCTTGTTCTCTTAGCTCTAAGGTTTCACTTACATTATCTTCTACGCTGCTTAAACTACTGATCTCAGTTTCACCATCATTTTCATCTTCAGTACTCTAGCCTTTTCACATTTTCATTTGTCCAACGTGACCGGTTGGCGCAAATCTTATTGGATTTGGATCGCTTAATCTTTGGATCCTGTACATGTCGCAGGGTAATGCTTGTACGATGTATTAGTATCGTAGCGCTGTTTGTACTTTGCCTGTGTCCTTTCCATGTTGTCTCGGATGTCGTTTTATTTTACCGTTGGTACACGAAGAGTTTCAGATTCTACAGTGAGCTCTCTTTACTCTACCCTCCTCGTATTGTGGCAGGAATCCGTAGAATGACTCGAAGGGTGTTTTCCCTGTGGATTTGCTAATTTTTGAATTTAGATCTCTTTTTAATTTCTTAACACTACAATCCCAATCATATTTCCCCATTTCTAGTAAATTACAACGAATAGCTGGTAGGTAGGACGACTTAAATCACGGGTGCGTAACTGGAATCCAAGGTACGTCTTCTACCATATTTTGCACAAAATTCGGCCGATCTCTTTAACGTGAAGCACGTTCCTCTGCCTGTCACAAATCTGTTCAGGACTCCAAATCTGTGTTTTAAATTTTTCAAGTTGGACACTCCTAACTGGATCTATGTGCACAAATTTAGTAAAATTATCGATAATCCCCAGAATAGAGTTGTTCTACCTTGGCGTAGTTACAAACAGACCTAAGTGATCGAAGTTGGACGATATCGAATGGTTGTCGACCCGGTAGGATTGGATAAAGCTTCCCATTTCCCTGTTTTCCAGTTTGCTAAGCTACACTCGATTCAATTTCTCACATGAATCCTGACATACTTTTCCATTTTTTGGAAATAGTAAAATACTCGTATCTATGACTAGTCAAATCAGCACGCCTAATTACGAGTTTTCTTCATTGTCCTTGAAACCATTAAACAATTACATTTAACGCCATCTACTCCTACTTTTCGATACGGTAATCCCTCTAGCAGCTTGTAATTAGTTATTTCACCTCTTTCTGCGCTGGATCGTTCTTTTTCTAATTTCTGTAGTATCCTAACTTTCCTAGCTACTTCAACGTCTGAACGTTGGACTATGAGAACCTCATCTTGCCTGGTTGCGATCATACGGATACCCTCACGATTTGTTGTGTCAGAAATTTTTTTCACTGGAGCTCGAGACAAAGTATCGACATGCTACATTTGAATCCCTCGACGATATTGAATGCCGGAGTCAAATTCTATCAGAGAACTGAACCACCTACCGACCTGTGGTTGTCTCGTCTTCCATGCTTTGATGTGAATAAGAGACTTTGAATCTATAAAACTCACGAACTTCATACTGATAAGGAATGAGCGTAGCCCATCTCACGCCCAAGTGATCGCCATCAGCTCCAATTTACTTGAATGATAATTGGCTTCTGCGTCTCTCGTACGTTTACTGGTGGGATAAACCAGTTTGAACCTGTTCTCTTCATCCGTCTGAAATAACATTGCTGCTGTTGTCTTCGCTGATGCGTCTATATGTCTGTTCGCGCCAGGGTTGTAGATTTGTAAGGTTAGTTTAGCTAATAGTGCTGCTCTAATCGGTTAGAACGCTTCCTTCTTTACGGCATTCCATTCAAAATTACGTCGCAACTTTTTTAGTCCCGTCAATAGAGCTGCTATAGTTGCAAAGCTAGGTACGAATCTTCTGAAAAAGCTTGCAAAACTAATAAATCTACATGCGTCAAGTACTTTTGTAGACGTTGGAAATTGTTCTATTGGAAGAACCTTCCTCTCTTCTGGTTCTACCCAACCTTCGCCAACCCCAAAACCCAAGAAAGTTTATACATTTCAGCCCAAACTTACACTTCCTTAGATTTACCGTCAATCCTGCATCTTTTAAAAATACTAAGACGAATTTTAAAAACAAGGGCTGTCCTGCTAACTCAAGCATTGAACGAGTAAACTCGCCTGTCTGATTTTCCATTACGAAAGCAGTCTTTTCCCTCGCTTCTTTTTTTAATGATACCTGCAAGTAGGGGTGTGCGGGTACTTGAAATTTCGGGTACTCGAACTCGGGTTCAGGTCGGGTTTGCATCGGGTCGGGTTTCTTGGCAAATTCGAAATCTTCGGGTAGTCCAAAAACTTCGGGTAATTCGATAACTTCGGGTAGTCCGGAATTTTCGAAAATCTCTGTTCACTTTACAAATCCCGGTATTTTTGGAGACGCGAAAACGGCCAGTAGTAAAATTTTCGAAAACTCCGCAATTTTCGGCAAACCCAACATTTTTGAGGAACTCGGGAATTTTAGTAATACGAGTTTTTCGAGTAACCCGGAATTTTCAAGTCACTCGAGATTTTTGGGTAATCCGAAAGTTTCGGGTAATCCGGAATTTTCGGATAATCCGAAATTTGCGGATACCCGACCCGCAAGTAATCCATTTTACCCAACCCGAAGAATTTCAGTACCCGCACACCCCTACCTGCAAGTACCCTTGTGCTAGGTCCAGCGTTGTGAATAATACTCCTTCAGACAATAGACCAAGAAATTCTTCGATGTTTGGCATTGGAAAATGTATGTTGACCGTATTTTTGTTTATCCTAGGGTAATCGAGCACCATCTTCGGTGACCCATCTTTCATGAGTAACGAATGCCGGACTTGCAAATGGTCATTGCGTATCCGTTACAATGCCAACTTCCTTTCCTTTGGTAATAATTTTGTCTAAGTCTGACCGAGTTTAACTTGTACGGTATACACGCTGTCCCTCCTTCAACGTTATGTCCATCCCGATAAGGTTAGTGAAGCCTAATTCTTCAGTATCTTTTGCAACAAAAATTCTGTATTCGTTTAGAATCTTAATCAACTAGTCTTTCTGTTTCTCTGTCACTGTCTCTCCTACATTGACTTTACCTGCATTTATTTCCACACGTCTCGGTTCTAACTCAAGGGCCTCCCCGACTTCCTCACCTTGTTTTACATCATTATCCCCATAGTTAACAATTGCTAAATCCGTATTGCCCCTTGTAGTAACAAAATAATGATGTTAATTTCTCCTGTTCTTAACAGACTGTCCGTAATGACATAAGGTTTTTTAGCGCCCTGAAGTTCATCCGCAGACAGGATTGGATCTACTTGTACAAACTTTAGATCGTGACCTAGCCTCGTGTAGCTGATATCTAATACTTCGGTAAACTGTCTTCCGAGGATAATGTCAAATCCCTGTACGTCATCCGGAACAACTGTCGTCTGCACTTGTTTAGGCCTTAGATTTTCAAACTCTACTTGTTCGCGTGTGACTCCCGGCGAGCTAACCTCATTTTTCCCAAAACCATCTAATCTCATTATGACTCGTTGCATAGTAAACCCTTCCTGTAGTACTACCGACGCCATTATGGTGCACACAGATTTTCCCATATTAATTTGAGCCATTAGATCGTTGCCATGAACTTTCACAACTTTGAGGAACTTCCCTATTGGAATACGATAATCAGGACCTCATACTATTGTTACTTCCTCAGCTCTTACTTCTTTTAGAGGTCTATCGCATCTTTTAGCAACGTGCTCCAATCTTTTCTAATTACAACATTTGAGTTCCAGGGTTCGTACGCCTTTTGGAATCTGAAATTCCCTGACTTTTCCAGGTATTCCAGTCTGAAAATACAATTTTTCCAGTAAAATTTCACGAAATATGCCGCGGATTGATGACAATTTTTTTACACATTAATACTCAATATTACCTAGTAAATATCTTTCTGTCTGACCATCTATTTACAAACAACAACATGCGATTTTCTGTAAGCAAAATGATGAAAGAAGGTTGAATTAATATAGTAGTTCAAAATAATATTACAACTTTACAGCTCTATTTGTGTCGCAAGAAATAATAGAAAAACTGAAATAGGTAACGACCTTACATTTAAATGTTCGACTAGTAACTGCAGGTACTTCATGAATTAAAAGACTAGCATAAAATATTTCGATATCACAGAATTAAAGGAATACAACTTATGAGAAATTAAAATAGACGCAACACAATAAATTAAATTTTAGAAATGGCACGGATTTGGTCATCCAATATCTCGGCTTCTTTGCGTGGTTCTGCCATTACTTTTCGTTTCTTTGATTGTAATTCTTTTACTATCTGGTTCGCTCTCTTTCTTTCGTTTTCTTGACGTTCTTTTTCTGTTGCCTCTTTTTTCTGATTCTCAAGATCTTCATGATATCTAGCACGAGAATTTCTCGCATAGTGGATCATGTGCTTAGTGATAGATACTTTGTCAACTCCTCCTGCACTTCGAATAGCTTCCCATACAAGTCTCTGGGCAACTAACGATTTTTCTGATTGATTCTCAACCAGACACTCACCGTTCACTGAAAATCCTCGTTCGACAGACGGGTTTCCGTGTGACATGACAAAGATATTTTTGACAAATGACGTAAGTTCTGAGGAAAGATTGTTGCTTACAGCCATGTTTTTCCAAAAATGGTGCAACCGCTCGTCTCTTGTGAACTCCTTTAGGTGTTCGATTACTGCTGGCCTTGCGCTTAACGCTTTAAATTCTCGTTCGATTCTATCTGCTGAGATGCCACTGATCCACTTATGAGAAACGAACTCAGTCAAGGCGGTTGAAAGTCGTTTTGAGGCGATGTTTCGGGATTCTAGGATAATTCTAGGATCACAGAAAGGAAGTGCTTTCGTCAGACGATATGTCACAGGGGATCTGTCTTGCAGTTTTCGGCAAAACATTTGTAGAGACCGTAGGCAATCTTGCTTGAAAAGAAGCACGTCTTTTGTATTAAAACCGTCCATTGCTCGAAACGCTGAACGAGTGTCATGTCCGATGTTAATATTCGTTGCTTCTGTCAGATTTTCCGCTTTTGAAACATCCACGTCACACACTGACCTGAACTTTTCCAATACTTCTTCTTTAACAAATCAGCTCATGATTGAAATAATTATTTCATTTAGATCAGTGTAAAGATATGGCACCATCGGTTGTTCAGTTTGATAGGCAGTCAAAAATGGCTCTACTTCAGCAGCAACAGTTTGGAAAAATGCGAGCTTAGTCCTCATAAACTTGTCTTTCCTGGCCTTTTTCATGAACTCGTAACGATCGGATTTTGGTTCTCTTTTCTCGTTTTGAACTCCAGAAATGTATTTCTCTAAATTCCGCAACAGCAAGCCGGCTCGTTTAGCGACGGCACCATTTTGCAGCCACCTTACTACGCAAAATTTCATAGGAAATTGCCAGGACCCGAAGAATCGAATGTAATCCGCTCTGCGAGCGGGTACATGTCCAAAAAAATTGTAAATAGCGCGTAGTAATTGTATGATGTTCCAACTCTTTGCTTTCATGGCAGCTTTCAACGCATTATGTAGATTATAATGCCCACACCTCCCAATATCTAAGAGAACTGAAGTATCAGGACCATCATTTAGTTTGCTCTTTAGGTCACGTAGAAACTTGAGGTTTACGTTAGGCCCATCCATAGATACCTGAAGGATATTCTTCATATTCAGCAAGGACAATTCTTTTTTAAAAGCAGTCAAGAGATCGGCCGACGTAGTATGACCTAGGAAAGCAGATCCAAAATATCTACTAACGGTCTCGTCTTTAGTTTTGCTCCAGTACCATAAAACAAAATCCATCTATTCTAATTGGAATACTTTGTTTAAGCTTTCGTCAAACGATACGACAAAGCACTCGTTTTACAGTATATCATTTAGTAACTCATGTTTAAAGAACGGGGCAAAGCCGTGCAAAATTGTATAACCCATTTTGTTGGGGCCCAGTGCCATTGCCTTAGCTGTTCCATTTTCATCAGCAGAATACAGTCTGAAGACACTAGATTATCTCTGCTCGCGTAACTTTCTCCTTTTCAATGAAACGATCCATTCCTCGCTGCTTTGGTAGTATGTGCGAGACAGACGTTGATTCTAGTTGTGTTGACGTGCTTGGTTGCGAAATCGTTCCTGTCTTCTCAGTTTCTTGTATTTCGGCTATTTTTTCAACATTTGCAATCAAACTTCCATCTGAAATGAAACACCATTCATGAGATGCAACGTTTGGGTTCCACAATCGAGCACGCCGATCATAAAAGGGCGTCACCGCGCGAAATTCGATAAAACAATTGTCCACAAGCAAAAAGCGGGATGAAAAAAAAGGTGTCAAATTAAAAAATAAAAAAATACCATCAACTAAACCTGGCAACCGGCGACATGTTTTGTCAATATCATTTATAAATCCGATTATTAGTCGAATTAATAATTATTAAAAATTGCATTTTTCACCGCTCCCAAATTCGAAGGTTTACAAAACTCAACTCGGTGATTCTAGCTCAATAACTGGTGAGTTGGTTTGAAATCTTTACAATATGTTCAGAATACATACATTACACCTCTAACGTCGATAAAACACATAAAAATTGCTTTCAGACCGGTGGGATAATGAATATTTAATGTAAATAAAATCAACAGGTTAATGATAAGAAGAATTGTGCGTGAGTACGATTAACGATATAAATATTCTAAATAATGAAATAACAATAAATCTTGTAATGTACCATCGCAGTGTTAAAAAATCTGCAAAAAACGCATAATGTTCCGTTACCGCACGTAGCGCCCAAACGCTGAACGAGCTGCTCGCGCCGAGCGTTGTTTAGAAAATCATCCATAGTTACAATATTTATGACCCGATTACACTGAAATTTTTGGAAAGTTTACTTTAAACGTCATGGAAAAACAGCTCGCTGGAAGTTTTCTCAAAGTTGAAGTTCTTCACATACTGTTTTCCGCCAATAAGTGTCCGAAATCCGTTTACCGATACCCCGCCACTTGTTATTGAATATAAGTAAACAAATGCAATTTTTATGTGTTTTATCGACTTTGGAGGTGTAACGTATGTATTCTGAACATACAGTAAAAATTTCAAATCATTTCACTAGTCATTGAGCTAGAATCGGCGAGTTGAGTTTTGAAAACACCGAATCTGGTTGCGGTGAAAAATGCAATTTTTAATAATTATTACTTCAACTAATAATCGGATTTATAAATTATATCAGCAAAAAATGTTGACTTTTGGCAGGTTTAGTTATTAATATTTTTTTAATTTGAAACCCTTTTTTTCTTTCTGCTTTCTGCCTGTGCACAATACTTTTATCGAATTTCACGCGGAGACGCCCTTTTGTGATCGGCGTGCTCAATTTTTAACCGTGGCTGGGGACGTTGAGCAATTTGTATTTCGCTGAAGGCTGGAAGAATCGCACAGATAGTCGACCGACAAAAAGTTTCGAACGTTGAGCAGCATCCTCACCAAGTCCAAGTGTAGTAGATTTTGGGACGTCTACTGTTTTCGGTGATAGAAATACTCCGATTCCAGAAGTACTATTTTGACTCCTCGCAGCGTGTTCGTGTTTACGTCCTTTCATGTAACTAGTTGAAGCCTGTCGGCCCATGTTGCTTAGCTGCGTGGTTTTCTTACACATAATGCAATAAAATGCAAACTTGTCATTTTTCCATTCTTTCAGCCGTGGCGAAAATTGATCTTCGATAAGCCATTCAATATTGAACGTGGATCTCCTTGATTTAGAAAAAGGCATTGATCTGAGAAAAAAGGATAGCGTAAAATTTTATCATTTCGATCAAGATCGCACTACATTGACCTCCATTGAAATGTCATTTTATAATACCTGACATACAAAGTCTATTCCTCATCAGTCATTCTAATGCAGAACTCATACAATGTAATCTCATAACATATTTTACTACAGTTATTTTACCATACAATGATCACAAGTGATATGACAATCAATTTCCAATAATAACATTATAAAATTACATCGAGTGCATTTCATATGAATTCGTACTTCAAAATTTTAAGCGTGGACTAGGCTTTGTAAGTTAACAATTTTTTCAATGCATAGTTTTCTTTAAAACCCTTCGACTGACTTTGTAGTTTGTGTATTAAAGGTCTAAGGATTAATCTGTGTGTTATTACGTTAATTATAACTTTTTCACTTCCTAGAGATAAGTCATCGAAAAGCGCGGGTAAACAATGTAGATCACACTTGGCATGTTGAACAAAATACATGCACTTTACGTATATCGTATAACCTATCGCGACATAATGATGATCTACTTACTTTATATTAATTTTCGTTTTTCTTTTTTATTCGGCAATCTCCTTATACGTTGACGCGTTGGTGGCAAATACTATTTTCGCGATTTAAATATGTATGAGTTTCACAAACACTACGCACACAAGCCAGCTAGACCGTGACGTATTCAGGTGACGAGTTTCTACTGGCATGAGGCGATAACAAGTGGCGCTGATCCAAGCTAGGCCGACGCTTCACGAAGTTTTCGTAGTGTTGCGACTTTACGCGCCAAACGTATAAAATATACAAAGTGGACGACGAAACGGAATTTTAAGGGCAATTTTTTTCCCTTAAGATCAATAGTACTTTGTATAAAAAAATAGTTTATTTCTTTGACAGACATAAGATTCCAGTGTTATTTTCGAAATTCCCTGACCCTTCCCTGACTTTTCTCTGATGTAAGAAATTCCCTGACTTTTCCCGGTTTTCCAGGTTTTCCCGGTGCGCATGAACCCTGAGTTCCTTGCATGGAGGAAGGCACTCCCTAATCGTGTGCTCGATAGAGCCACTGTTAAAACATCTATCTACGTTAGTTTTGCTTTTATTCGTGGATACATATTTGCTTCCAAATTTCACTGTGTGGGTCTTCGCTGCACCGCTGCTGTTGCCTCATGGAATCGTTTTCTTCGCGTTGATACGATCTCGTCTTATTGTATCGATTGTCTTGTACCGCAAGATATCTTGATATAGAGTGTCAAGATCGGCATAGTCGCGAGACACTGTGTAATGGCTCAGATTAAGCAACCTAACACCAGCAACCATGTCGATTTTGGTTTCCTCAGCGTTCAGGTTAAGATCTCGGGACAACCAAACTTTGTCGTGAAAGTACTTCTGAGTACTCTGCTTAGGCTTCTGTACCCGTTTGTGATCAGTTTCATTTTTCCGACGTGATTCCTTTTGAACATAGACGTCGCTTCGAACGCGGTCTTAGGCATATTAAAGTCACTTATCATGTCCACCCGTAACACAAATGTGTTTGTACGACTTTATATGCTATCGCATTGGTTCAAAGGTGAACTGTTTTGACGTTGCACAATTCTTTGAGCCAAGCTCCAGCCATCTCTGGTTCATTGGTACCCGGGAAATTTTTAATCATGTTTTGATTGCCTGGAGCCACACTATCCGTGATAGGTGAAGCTCCAACCTGTTTTTACATCAACTTCGCCATGGCCACTAAAAGCTATTGTATTTCTCAGTGCTCCGTTGCAATATTTTGGCCATTGCGGTCGACGTCATGGCGATTCGATTGATTGTCTATATTTTCACCCATTTCATGGCTTCTGCCAACTTATTGTTAGTTGCGTCATCCGCCATCTTGCGTTTCATTTATTAGTACACGCACTTCGTCAATCTCACTAGGAACTGTTTTATCGCCACTATTCGATTGAATTCGGTTACCGGCACACACTTCACGCTCTTTCTAGCAGGTCCTACAACGCCATTTTGTTCACGCCGCGTCCTTGAAAATTTTTGAGACGCACTTTTCTTACCTCTTTGTACTTATGAATTTTTTTGCAAATTTTCGACACATGCCCAATTTTCGCCGCACTTTCTTTTCTCTTCACCGATCCCTTACATTTGTTGTAATCCCACTTCTGATTTGTGATAGATTGTATTTAGATTTTGGGCGAAGTTGTAACAGAAACGGGTGGGAAGTAATGACGCACACCTCTCATTGATTTATAATTAATATAAAGGTTTATTACTATAAATGCAAACTATTTATGAATGTATTAATGATCTAGTTGATCTAAGATCATTCGGATCGAGTCTACTGCGTTCCGTGGCAAACCACCTACGACAATACTTGTCGATTCCTCATGCTCGACTCTACGCTTAGGCTCTTACCCGACTCACCCTCTCCGCGCGTTTCTACACGGTTGCCAATTCTTTCCTCACTAGCATACAGTATCGCCAACATCTGTTAGAGGGGAACTTGCGTGAGGAGAATAAACCACCTTTTCTTTGTAATATAGTCAAAACTTTGGAATCTTTATTAAATTCTTAAGATATGGAAGTTATTTCAGGATGCGCGTTTTTGACATCTATCACAATTTAGTTGATATTGACTTTGCTTATACTACTTCGTGACTAACCACCTCTACTACCGCAAACCGTCTCTCTCTCTCTCTTTCGCGCTATTCACTCTATTCCTCCTCGACCGCTTCTCCACACTCATCCCTTTCACACTGCACTCACACTCTTGCCAACTCCTGAATGTGACATTTCCTGGCTTTAATTCCTATTCTCTAGTTTTGCTAACATTCGTAGACACGGTCTTAAATACAGGTCTTGGCACTTCCTATTCTCACCATGTCCTCAGAGTGTAACCACTTGTGTGGCCGGTTGAGATACCATTTTTGTCCGCAAGCGATGGTATTGGGAAAGCCGGGTACATAGTACAAGCGAATAAGGCATGTAATCGACTGACTTCTGTTCTTTTCGAGAACAGGTACGCCGATTTTTTTGTAGGTAGATTTGACCTCAACCAATGAGCCCTTGATTTTGCCGCCATATCAATTTAACAGCTGATTGTTTATAAAAATGTTGAAAAAGAAATCGAATTTTTATTTAAAATTTTTTTTCTATCGTCATGAAAAAGAATATAAAACGTACAATTTAGAAACAACGATAAGGAAAAGTCAGAAAGGGATGAGTCAAAGCGGTTCCCTGATCCGCTTCGGGTCAGCTTCGAGTGACCTACCGTTGGATATCCGAGTACGACGATCGATGCCTTGCCAGGGGACCGGGTAGGATGTATCAGCTGTTCTCGTTCCTTAGACTAGAAGAGCTGTTTTCTCATAGAGTGAGGAACTGATGAGGACCTTCAACTTCCTCCACGTCCCTGGTCTTACTTTGCCGTCACGTATGGTAGTGGTATTCCAACGGTTAGGTTCTGCCTCGGAGGGAGTCGAGTAGAATTCACTGACTGGCAATCGCCGAGGTTTCGACAAAGGAACCTCGGTTTGCTCTGATTTCAAAATCGTCTGCTGATGGGGCAAGGTGCAACATCAGCAGACTTGGTCTTTCTGCAACTCATTTGAGTCGTCCCTTATCTTGTTCTACTTTCGGGCAAGTTGACTGCGTGCTTCTTACTGTTAGGAAATATTGAGGAATATCGAGAAAAAGGGCAACATAACAGTAACGTAAATTTCGTCAGAATACCAAAATTTCTCCGTGGGCAGTGGAAGTTATTACCGTCCCCGACCCCGCTATGTCCGAGAGTCTGTATCTTCACAAGCTAATCCAAGTTTGTGCGGGGAGTGGAAGGCAATAGTCAGTCACCATAACCATTAATTATGCGACTGCATTCGACTCAAGATGTTGATTAAAAACACTTGTATTCACATAGAAGACCAAGGAAGCTGCAGTAAATTGCTGTAAGGTCAGCGAACCAGTTATTGACACGTTTAGACCCAATTATTGACCCTTTTATTTCCCAAAATTATAAATTCACGGCACAAATTGTGAATTTCTTGATCACTAAAACCGATTGCTGAAGGGTTAGACACTACAATTTTGATTTTTGGTAATTTCAAAACTAATGATCAAACAGATACACCTAAAAAAAGGTTAATAATTGGGACAGGGCCAATAACTGGTACACTTACCTTAGGTGTAGCCGACTTTAGCCAACAAAATATACTCGTATATCAACCTATATCAACCTGGGCGGTGCGGCTAAAAACACGATTGGGTCAATTTTTCGCCAGTTTTGAATTTGCCTGTTATAGTACATTGTGCACCGAGAGCGAAAACGGGCGTTTGCGTGCTACATATAACGTTGAGGTTTCCGAGGGAAAACCGAGGGGTTCTCAACTTTGTATTTATAACGCTTAAACAATCGTTCTTTCTCGAGGTTCGCATACTATTTTCCTTAAGAGCGGAGCGAGCACAAGTTTTTGCCTAGCAGGTGATTCTGGAGTCGGTGTAAATCACCAGATTCAGTTTGGCAATTTGGGAAAGGGCTCGCGGAGGTGGAAAGGGGTCGAGGAGACAAAGTCTCCAGTAGGGGTGCAGGGGATGGAGTCACCGCCGGGTCCATAGCCTCTCGCTCCGCTGTTGCAGAAAACATTTTAAAAACCTTCTCTCAATTCAAACTTGAAATTTCATTCATTATTGTCTGACGTTAATCGCAAATTACTTTTAGTTAAACAATAACATGCAACCAAAATTTTTCGAAATACCTATATTTGTCCCTTGAAACTTCCAAACTTCCAAAGCATGTACTGTTTGCGAAAAATAGCAAGATAATCGCACATGACCAATTTATTCTTAAATAAGTATAGATTTGAAAATTATTTTACTTATTCCCGAACCAGAGTTTTGTGGATTTTCGAATGATCATAAATACGTTGGGAAGGCCAGAAAACAAGCATTGTGGCAAAACAGGTGCAAAGGCTGGTTTGTAAATAATGCTTTCATCAAGATTTATTTTGTATGGTACCTAGTTGTTTTATGATCTAAGAATATACGAGCAATCAATAAAATGACCAAAAATCGCCTCATATTTATTACTCTACTTTCTCAATAAAAATTCGTTTTCGTTTCATTTTTTTATCAAATAAATAATTTTTTTTGACATTCTAATTCTGACACGAAAAACTTGAGGAGATTGGTTGGCACTCGATAATTTCTAATAATTTTATTACAAAATAGTCATACATTGAGTACGTATTCCTCAAATTATTATTATCAAATGTTACTTAATGTTTCAAAATAGAAAACGAAATATATTGAAATTACAAACAAAAGATTAGATATCGATTCTTTTAATTAATACGACCGACCAGCCTCCTCAACAATAAGTGTTTTCATCAATTTGCACAGGTAGTAAAAGGGCATATATTTCCGCAATGAATAATTCAAAATAGTCACGTTTTATGCGATTATAGGGGCAATGGTGATTAAGAATTAAAATCGAGGCGTATACTTACCCTTCGACTTTTTAACAATACATACGACACAAACACGCCGGGGTCCGTCATGCTGCCGACACCCCCGCAGGCTGTCATGCTCTCCGGAGTCTCTGGGGTGGAATCTACTTGAAACGGTTCTCAGTTTGGGTACATAAGTAAGTCGACTTCTATTGGCAATAGGAAAAGAAATTCACCCTAGCTTGCGATACATGCTCATGTATATTCCGTTCACACTTTCGCCCCGTCGCTGAAAATGACTGCGTGTACGAGTATGCTTCAACCTTCGATCTCACCGCGTTACCGCGTTCCACTCACACAGCTATATAAGCTTCGCGATGCAAATTCACGCAGCCAACTTGTACAGAATATATTCATAACTCCGTCTATATCACGAAGATTCGTGACGAATCAGCACACGAGCATAGCAAGGTTTGAATAGACGAAAAACGTGCTGGAAAATCGCTATTTATACTAGAAATTATCTTTTCTTAATTACGAAACGTTTTTCAGGGTCATCTTCGTAGATGGATTATAGTGTATTAAGTAGGACAAAATTGTAAGTCGAAACGATTGACATTATACGTTTTTAATCATACCGCATTAATCAGGTATCGTAATAAAAACTAGAATTCTTAAAAACCTGGTAAGGTCGGAGACTTTTCGTTATGGCTTTGAGAATTTTCGACAGTTGTATATAATAATCAAGGCAATAGCACGGCCATGTGCAATTCGACAGTGTAGAGAAGCTGTGTCAATCAATTTTAATAACTATAAATTTTGAATGAACGTGACTCATAGAATCAAGCGGTAGCATAACAATTTTTACAATCCTGAAACACGACATTCGTTAAACTCCGAATACAATCGATGAATTGGTAAAAAATGGAATTTTGATTCTAACAATCCAAAAAACTCTGAGAATTCGGAATTTGAGTTCTTACAACACTAATTTATAATTTCTTGATACAGGGTTCCCAGCTGAAATGTGAAATTGATGAGCTTGAAACGAAAGATTTATTATCACTATATACGACTGTTAAATTTAACATCCCTCGAATTCCATATTAATATTTCACCCCGTTTGGTTTTAAATTCGAGGGTCTACGGTGTCGATTGAATATCGTAAACAACAAAACATCATGCATCAGTTTGTAAAGCGTGTTTCAATTTCAACGTAAAGCATTTCAATACTCAATAAATTTTGCAAATTTTGCGCAACTAGATAGTAATAGAAAAAATATGGGGCCAATCCACCAACTTTTGACCAGAGTTTAAGATGAAAATGTTGATTTTGCTGCAATATCAATATTTTAAATTGTGTAGCAAGATATCCTACAATTTTCAGATCTCGAGTTCTTACCGTTCACGAGAAGCGCGTTAGTTAATTCCACCATATTTTCGAATTGAAACTTTATCATCGAATCTTTAGCAGTTCCGGCCGCCGAAAAAAAATATAACCTTGTGCCTTTTTGTGTGCAAATTTTCAAAGCGTGATGAAAATGGCATCATAAATATCGGCAGGGACGTAGAATATTTTCAGAAAATTCGAGATTCCTATAATATTCGTACCAATTTACAGATAATTATGACCCCATTTTCATTCCACACAAAAAGCTTCCAGATATACTCCAAAATGTCCAATATGTAAACACGAAAAAATGTTTTTTTTTCATCTCATTCGTATGTGACATATTACACGACATATTACACGGGATTGAATATGTTGAAAAAACCGTATGTTATTCACGATTCCTGAGCATCCACCTCTGAATGCACATCATATTCGACTTATTTACACATGATAAAAGACGTAGAAGTAACATTCGCTATGGATAGCAGGAAGTGCTAAGAATTCCCAATGAAATCGAGCAGCGTGTGCCTCGTAAAAGGTACGGCACAAAGGCCTAAAAAATATTGGATTTTCATATCTTATTGTTAGTGTGCACATGTGTATCCAAATTGCACCTTATTAAAATTTCTGCCCCTAAAAGCTCGCGAAAAGTTGCTGGATCGACCCATATACTCTGTACAGACATCCCGAGTTCTCGCAGTTTCGAATTATCCCCCGAATCCCCTCGGCAGGGCTCCGAAGCTTTTTCCGCTCGCGTCCCGCGTGTCCTCAATTCTCCGTGACGCCCGGACGTGCAGAGAAGGGCGTGCGTCGTGGAGCGAGTTGAACTTTCGTTATCGAACGATGCGCTGCAGCGATGGCGACCGTAGAGCATAGCTAGGTTATACCGAGGGTTTTACCCCGCGACGCCAGGCGTCGAGTTCCGTTGACCCTGACGCCGTCGCGTCGGCTGCACCTCCGCCGTCTGAATCCCTTGCTCCCGGGGTTCGAGCGACTCGTTGGATGAACGGCTTTCGGGGGAATTTGGTCCCGCCTTAAATAAATTCGAGTAAACAGCGATGCCGCAAGTCAGGGTGGTGATGATTTGAGGCCGCGCTTTTAATTTCCGAGTACAAAGCTTCGATATCTGAATAGTTCTATAAGCGGCTGAGCGAAGTGACCACCACTGATCGCGATGTTGACGCGAAAGAATGCAAGGAGGAATCGAACACGAGATGGTAATTAAGAGGCCCGCCATAGCACGCCGCGATGTCGCTGATAGCAATCGACGGCTCGTTGCAATTAAAACTCCTCCCAGTTACGAGATGAAAAATAAATGTATTCAAAGGCATCTTTGATTTCGCGGTGCATGGATATTACGTGCCAGCCTCACTCCGTGTATCATATGTGCCTGCTACGCTATCGTCGTGTATACTATATTTTACCCGGGGTCTTTGACTCTATGTGTTATGCATATATTTTCCACCAATATGAGTGGCTGAATGACTCGAGGGCTCAATGCTTTGACGCGTCGTAAATTAGAGTCAACATTTTAAAGGTTGCATGACGGCTTTGTTCCGTCAGAATCGATGCTATGCTAATAAGAATACTGTTTTATCCGCTTCTTTTTCCCTCTGTTACTCTCGCTTTCAAAGCAGCGGAAATACCAGCAACGCTAAATTGCCAATCCTGTCAGGTTCTTGCAAATAAAGAATTTCAAAGACTCGTTATCACTAGGTATCTAACTTAGCCACGGACTCGCATACGTCTTTTTCAATCTTCGCGTACCATTGTATCAACTAATTCGTATACGGACAAAAAATTTCCTGGACAACAGAAAAAAGATCGATATACATGATAATGTAACAGGAAGAATTTGATAACACAGCGAGAACTCTGCAGGTTCAGCTATCGACCTGGTTGAATGAAGTAGCCCATTTTGCTTCTATTGCAAAATTCTTGCTTGCATGCAGAAAACGCTCTAGCTAATCGACGAAATACTTGATTCATTACATAACGAAAACAATTAATAGGACCGCGATTTTCTCTCATCTTTGAAAGCTCGTCAGTGAAACAAAGCGTCTTTTTTAATTACATTTCATGCATGACAGATTTTTCGCGAATGGTAGTTTCTGCAGTTGTAAAATTTTTTCACAACTGCTTAACATTATTTAGAAAAGATAAACATCACTCTCAAGAAAATATTTCATATAAGCGATTTATACGAATTCATTCGGACACCTCGTTAAAAACTTCGAACAGTTCGTATATGTAGATTCATAGGTTAAAGCTGTTTAACCACACTTGAAGAGAAAATTTTTACAGACATTTCAAGTTGCAAATATCCAAACGAAAAGAAAGTTTGAGCAAATCATTCGATTGCGAAATAAAACATAATGGAAGCCGGACTACGTTATAAATTTTCAAACACGTTCTTTCTGGCCTAATCTTGCCTAGTCTGATTCAGGTTAATGAAACAAAATCTGACTCATAGAACGGATACGTTGGTACATTGAAGTCAATCTTATACACATATCGTATGCCTGCATCGGAAAAAAGAAACTCTAATTGTGGTTACTGTAGAGTTCTCAAGTACTTTTATTTTCACCTTAGCTAAAAAATATGGTTCTCAGTTGAAAATAAAACCGAGTCTTAAAGCTGGAAATTGAAAATTTAATTTGTGTCGTTATTGATTCAATTATATGATCAGGTGTACTATTTTATATTTTCTTCTAACTATTGCGATAATTTCACGTTGGTCTGACAATAAATTGATGTTAAGGCCTCATTTAATTGAAATAACATGGTTAATTAAATAAACAAATTCAACGTTGCAACAACCAGAAAACTCAGTATTGACAACTATAATCACTGTACATGATTAAGTACTTGTACTACGTCTTCTCATAATTCCAACAGTATTGAAACCATTATTGTAACGATACTCATTTTACCAATATTTTCTATTAACTACAAGACGTAAAAAAAATTCAGTGCGAGATAACATTATCCTAGACGTCTCGCCGGAATAGATCAATATAGTAACGCCAGTTGCTCTATCCGCCACAGATTTTGAAATATTTTAAAACAATTACGCCTCTATTCAAAGGGGCAGAGCCATTCCTTCATGACGCCATTACGTTTTTCTGTGCAATCCGTGACAGTTATAATAAAAAGTCTAGTGAAAAAACATATAATTTTAGAGTCTTCATCATCGAGGGAATTATCGAAGAGTCTTCTAAGAAACAGAGTATATCGTTGTAAAACCGCTGAAATATAATAATACTAGGCGATCACTTGCAATAGGTATACGGCAGGCTTTCCGGAGAGAGAAGAGATGGCTCGGAGGTAAAGTGCTGCTCCAGCTGTTGCTCTCTCTTTCTAATCACGGCTTCAGCTCGGTGCACAGACCGCGCAGTCTATCTCTATAAGCGTATGTTTCGCACGTGTATTGTTTTGTAAATCAGTGACATTACATTTTTCGTAGACCATCCCACACATCGCATATAAAGTGACAATACTTCCGAGTTATCTCTCTCTCCGGAATCTTCACCAACGCAGTGATCATTCCAGTATCATTGTATTTCAGTGTGTAAAACAAAGACTAAGGTCACATTCTAGTCGCAAAAAGCGAAAAAGATACTTTTCATTTTCCGACGAGGAGAGCGGTCAGCGTTGTCTGCGAGATACGTCACGTTTCAATCGTAGATATTCATTTTCGAGCGGACGAGAAACACCGATTTCCGAACGGTGTAGGGGCGGGGAAAGGGGGGGGGGGCGGGGGTAAAGAAGGCAGTGAGCTTTATCTACGAAATGCGCGACAGTTTTAAAATGGACACGATTTAGTTGTAACGCGGCATTTTTAATGCTCGTTACGAAAGGCTCTTTGAACCCTAGGCGGGACCCAAAAGTTCAGATTTTGGGGCATCGGTTAGCGAAGTATTTGTGAAAAAACGCCAGAACTGGAGTCACGCATCCGAGATTCCGAGAGGGGATACAATAGAGCAGGGATGGCCAACCGGTTGATCGTAGCTGTCAGGCACGCCAGTCGATCGCGACAAAACAAAGAAAAATACATGGCTCTGGCAAAAAATATTGAATTTCATTATGTGTTAATGATTTGAGATTATTAGATCGCACAGAGTCTGGACAGTAAACAGTAGATCTCAGGTCTAATCTAGTTGGCCATCTCTGCTGCAGAGGGTAGCGAATAAGATATTTTACAATTTTTTTTTCTTTTATATTCAAGGATCGATGGAACCAGGCGAGGAGGCGGCGATGATTTCAGCAATTTTTATGGAATGGCAAATGCCGACGTTTTTGAAGGAAGGATGTCGATGCTGTGGAGGGTGAGCCAACGAAGATCCCTGCGTCGCCGGAATCCAAGACGGAAGCGATTGCGTTCCCTGCCAACAGCTGATCACCGAAATTGCGAAGGATCGACTAGCGACGAGGGGTCATCGCCCCGTTCACCATTGGAGTATCATGGAGCTGCGCGGACGACGAAATTGCGATTCAGCGTCAAGTTCTGCGTCTCGATGTTCCAGCAGGTACGCATCGGATTGCGCAATCAACGAAATCGACCTAAAATCAATAGATTGCGGATTCTTGCAGGCACGACGCCACGTAGCAGGGGGTGCAAACAAATCCGTATTGCGGCAGGTCGATAGATTTTCAAATTACTCTTATTTTGGCGGTCTAGTACGCCAGAGGCCTTCTGACAACCTTGATTTCTCGCATTTGAGTCGAAGGTGCGACAATGTTGACGTCTAGGGGTTTCGAGGGAATGGGGAAGTTCTCGCGATCGAATTTCGAGAATAACGAAGCAACGGCTTACCAAACAACGGACAGCCGTTTGGGATTCACGATGTCGATAAGTACTCGAAACTCCTTTGCCGGCTCTCTTCCTTGGTGGCCGTAGCCTCTGAGTCTCGTGTTATTGAATAGTGTACATTTTGTTTTGTTGAGAATATTGAGTAGAGTCACTGTGCAGAATTGTGTCTTTTTCGTGTAATTTGCGTACTGCCCAAGTTCCGACATACAGGGTCAAGTCGCGATATCGTATTTTACAGTGTCGCCTCTCGTGTGGGTCACCAATTGCCGATGTGGAGTGCTTGGATTTGCGAACGGATTATTTGAGAATTACGAGAAAATTTTTACTCGGTACGCGTTGCGATTGCGTTTAGTTGAGTTTGAGATTGTAATTCACGACAAAGTTACGGATAAAGTTTTGAGTTTTAGTTGTGTCGATTTAGTTAGCAGGTGCGAATTTCGGCTAATCCTTGATTTGTGATTAAGTTTGCGCCGCGTGGAGTTGAATACTGTTTCAACTTTGTTCTAGTTGAGTTGAAATTAAGATTAAGGTTACGTTTAATTCAGTTTAAATTTACTTCCGTTGAGCTTAAGTTTCGAATAATGTTCAGTTCAGTTTGCGTTTATTGTAGTTGAGGTTGGGTCGAGAATAAGGTTGAGTTCAAGCAATTTTAATTCAAGTTGTCTAGTTTCGTTTTTAAGTCATCTCACGGTTGTGCCGATACTCCGAATCGGGTGATTATTGAGAAAGTCGTCTGTACGGTAGCGTGGTTCGCGTGGTTACTGCGTTTTGAATGCGATTAGATTTAGAATTGAAATTTGAGACTTTGAGAATTTTAAGCTTTAGTTAGCGAGCTAAATATGCCAATGAATAAAGATAGAGTACAATTTGATGTAGACCTAAGCGTGTAGTTAAGACTTGAAGTTTTGAAATTGAGGATCTAGTTTTAAAAGTATCTAGCAGTCCTACCTTGACGGACCGAGCAAACTCACCCTTTTTCTTCCTATATTAAATAAACAAACAAACGCAAGAGGTCCAAATTTTGACGGTACATCCGTATTTTTTGTAATGAAAAGGAAACTTACTCATATCCCGAAAATCGTCGAAAACAATGTGTAATTTTTTGACACGTGTGACTATTCCCACATTTCCCGTATTTCAGGGGCCAAAAAGTGGATAGCTGATACCTTGCGCATTCCGGACAGAATCAGGAATAAAATGAGCCATCGTGAGGCTGTTTTCCAACTAAGAAACGCTCAGCCATGCGCCCAGCTGATCGTGAGAGCATCTTTTATTCACGAAATTATTGTAATACCGAGTTCTCGTTAGCAGCCTTGATATTGCATGAAAACAGTCTGACGACGGCTCATTTTACTCCTCATTGTTTTTGGAATTGTATCAAGGTATCTTTTGGCCGCTGAAATACGAGAAATGTGGGATAATAACACATGTCAAAAAATTACATATTTTTTTTGGACGATTTTCGGGATATGAGTAACTTTCATAAGTTCCGCTGCAAAACAGTAATGCACTCCCAAAATTTGAACCCTTTCCGTTTGTTAGTTTATTTAAAATCGGAGGAAGAAGGCGGAGTTTCCTCGGTTGGTAAAGGTAGGACTCCTCCATGCTCTGAAATAGTGAGTTGAAAAGCTCGATAGATTGAGAAATACGCTGATTGAGGTTTTGAGAGTTTTGAATGATAAGTGTAGTTTTGATTAGCCAGCTAAAAGCTCGATAGACTAATAAATAGTGTAGTTTACAATTCTTTTCTGTTCATTGATTTTGGATCGTGAAGAGCGAATTTTGGATTAATTTGTTTCTTTTTTGTATCGCTTTTTACAGAATATACAATCTTTGTTTTAGTTTGTTAACTGGCGTGTCGTTATCGAGTCTCTCTCTCTCTCTCTATCTCTCTCTCTACAAAAATACCCCTTCCCTCTCCGCGGGACTGAGCTACCGAGGATATCAACCGCGGGTTAGGAAAGGTAAAGATTTCGAGACGTGTTGATCACCTTAGCCGCCCAACAAAATCTTGAGACATCTCTGGTAGAATTTTGTTTCAGCTCTCATCCCGGGGTGCCAATAGGGAACCTGCATGCATCTGAAATCTCTATATTTCTCTATTGGACTCGAAAGTAGGATGAAAAATAATTAATTTCCCAAGACAGTTTCTTTTTTCGAGCAACATTAACGCTGCAATATTTTTTTCTTTCACACTAATTTTTCTCGGTAAATTTGAACCGGCAACCATTTTGCTGGAACCCTCTATTAGCGCCGCCAGGTGACACGTTCGGGCACTATGCTCGGCTGTAAACACCGTCTGCTCCGAGCAAGCCGGAATCCTAACCTGCAATATTAACATTTGAAGCTCTGAAGCATAGTTGGCGTTGTCAAAATTGTATTTATCTCAGTAAATAACTTTTAGTTTGGTTAAAATAAAAAGACAACAATGGATCCATCAGCTCCGCAACCAAATTTAGATTGGTACATGTATTGTTTTGTACCATCTTGTGAAAATACAACAAGGTCTACTCCAAAAAAGATATTTATCCGAGTGCCAAATAATGTATTAAAACGGAAGACTTGGTGCGATGCAAATTACATTTACATGGTGTATAATAAAGTTAGGATTCCAGCTTGCTCGAAGCAGACAGTGTTTACAGCTGAGCATAGTTCCCGAACGTGACACCTGGCGGCGCTGATAGAGGGGTCCAGCAAAATGGCTGCCGATTCAAATTTGCCAAGAAAATTTAGAGGACAAAAGATTATTTTCTGGCGTTAATATGGCTCGTAAAAAAAAAACTGTCTTGGGGAATTCATTATTTTTCATTCTACTTTCGAATAAAATTAAAATTAAAAAACATGCAAGTTCCCTATTCATTGTGCTCACGGTAAGTTCTCGATCACTTTTTCGGATGGCCGAGGGCAGTAAAAAAATCCGGCGTCACACAGTATACGGCCCAATATCAACTGAGAGTGGGCATAAAAAAGTTTGACAGAGATATTGAAGGCAAAAAATAGCTCCAAACAGATGATTAACTCCTTAAAATGTATCGAGTGCCTGACCAATGCAGGAAGAATTTTGCCAGACCTACATCACGAGATATTTAACAATAACACATGGAAGTCATTCGTCATGCCTGGACTAAATCCCATTGCGATAGCTACTGTCGACGGCAGTCCAATAGACATATTACTGTTTGGCGAGAAGTTCTCTAACAATGTTGAGGTGATAAAATCTGTCGAAAAATCTTTTAAAGATTTAACTAAATTGGGTGATTATCGGAAGAGTTTTGGCTCTGGATCTAAAGGGGAAAATCGCAGGTTTCAACCATCGCGTCCAAAACAGAGCGAATACTGGGATTATTAACATCCTGAGAACTTAAACTAGTGCCATCCCTCCGGAACAAATCACCGGGGTACTCGGTGGACGAAACGGAAATCAAACGACTTCCGGCTCAAAGACAACTTTAGAAAAAATAGACTTGATGAGAATAGCAAAAGTTGACGAAGGACCCTTCCATTTCACAATGCATGAAACGTTGTTATTCCGTTTGTGAGCTCACCTTATACACGATGCGAAAATAGGAAACTGAGATTAACCGCACAAGAAGTTATTGCTTGTGAAATGGAAATTCAAAAAATGTTCAAACAGGAGCTATTTCGAAATGTAATGCGAGTCGAAATCAGTTCATCTCGCTACATTTTTTGAGACTTAAACCCAACGGTGATATGCGTTTCATTTTTAATTTGAAAGAACGGAATGAATTTATTTCAATACCGCATTCTAAAATGGAAAATAAAAAGACGGCTATGCCATCAATGCGTAAGGGCTCTTTCATGGCGTCGACAAATCTTAAAGACGCGTACCATCTAATTCCTGTAGACAGAATATGCAGAAAATTTCTGAGACTCTGTTTTAAAAACGTACGAATTTAATTGTATCCCATTCGGTCTGTATACACAGCTCGATTCGAATTCATTAAATTAATGAAACCGATAACTCTGTTCCTGAAGTCAAAAGAGTTATTGATAGTATTTGTCTAAATGATATCCTCTTATTTCGACAATCGGAGCAAGAGTGGCGGAGAAATATGTGAGAAACCAGAAGGCTACTAAAATCAGTGGATCTAACTTTAAATCTAGAGAAATGCAAGCTTGGGCCTTCGAAAGCATTAAAACTCCTCGTTTTTTTTCCCCAACAATTTCGTCTCAAGTTAACAATGTAGAAAAGAATTCAAAGGGCATAGCCGGATAAGCAGGTCGAATCGGCCCCCGCTGAATTTTTTGTCGGTACTTCAGGGATCAATTTGGACCCAAATGAGAATAATTCAGTGAAAATTTCAGCTATTAATCTTAAACGGTTTCCGAGTAATTGAAAAAAAACCTATTTTTCAGTATTCATTTTTTTTTAATAGTAAAATTAAAAATTTTTTTTTGCTGATTTTTTTTTAAATACTTACGAGTAAAAGCTGTGAAAAATTTTTTTTTTATGATTTCTAGACTAATAGCCGATTTTTAAACTAAAAAACAAAATTACAATTATTTTTTTTTATGCCTATTTTAAAACATGCAATCACCAAATTTGGACAGAATACGTCTTTTATACCCCTCTGTACTCAGGAATGTTTTCAATTTTTTTGGTTTGGTACAACGTTATGAAAAAAATTAAAAACCAATTTTTTGTTAATTATTTTATATTTCAACTGCTTAGAACACTACTTACAACTAATTATAAAATGTATTCATTCATAAAAATATTCATCAAAAACGTAAGTGGTCATCAAAATATTTGTTAATATTTTCGTCAATCTTCATCAATGTCTTCATTAATAACTACACAGCGCCCGGTATTATTGAAAATATTATTGAGAACGTAGTTTTATAACGAAATCATTCATCTTCAGAAATGCATACTATTAATATGATATGGGGATGATCGTCCAGAATCCACGAGGACGAAATTCCCCTGCCAAAATTTTTGGGGATTATACTAGGGAGGATTTTGTCCGGGGGAATTTTGAAAAAGGAGATTCTGGATGGGATCCTATATGGGTGTGAATCGGTGAGATCTAGGGCGAGGAAGCGGGTCCAGATCTGCAAGCCGTGGTGGGGATTTAGGGCCTCCTCCGGGAGGTTGGAGAAGCAGAGCCCCCCTACCTAAATATATACTTTTTTGAATATAAAATAAAATTTTTAAAAAACTTAAAATTACAATGAAAATAACTGTCTAGCATTTATAGATGAACGGTTGACAGCTGTGTATTATTTCTTTTTATCCCTTTTTCTCATTCTCTCTCTCTCTCTTTTCAAACGTTGTGAAAATGTTGGTGTTCGCCGTGCTCGCTAATTCGCTGCAGCACAAGCGCCAACTGTAGGCCACACTGAAGAATCATATTATAGTAAATTGAATAGCACGCGCTTCGCCTGACTTCCTGTTACACATTTTCGTCGCATTCGCGAAATTAGTCTCACCAAATGCCACGTACTGAAATCTAAGAAAGCTAAGATGACACACATCAATTTGTAACATGTTCTATCAATATTTGCGGGAAAAGTGAGATTTGCGGGGAAAAAGTCTACTTTTTCCCCGCAAAAGTTCAAAGGGAAAAATATGCCACTTTCGTCCCGCTTTTCAGCCGAAAAAATTTAGTTGGGAATGATTGAGTTAGAAATAAAATAGATTTTGACAAGGCAGAAGGTGTTTTGGTTGTACTCTTCTGACCTACACAGTCAAAGTACCACCTGTTTAGAAAATGGCCTGATAATACATTATCGTTCGAAGTGCTAACTTAAAAACTAGTCATGTTGTCAGCGCTAGTCGTGACTCAAAGAGTTCAAATAATTTACGTCCAAAGATTAGAATAATCAATATTAACAAAAACGAAATAGAAACGAAGATTGAGATATATAGTATACCAAATAAAAACTTCAGACCTGGGTAAAATCCAGCCGTCGTTAAAACTATCTTTATTAACAAAAAAAAAAAAAAAAAAAAACAGCAGAGTTTGTGTGCGGCAACGGTTTTGGACGATTAAGTTAAATGTTCAGCAAAAGTACGAGTTCAGAATGAAAACATTTTATAGTTAGCGTACAAAAAAATCACATCAACGTATTTGCACATTTTTATAATCCACCCGTAATTAAAAACGCCAGCGTAGTTAGATTTGTCATTGATTTTGTTCCATAAATTTTGGTAAAAACCAAATGTTAGCAAAATACCGTCAAAGAGAATATTATCAATAATTACCTAATACTAATTGTAAGAGTTATGTTGTGAGCATTAAGCAGTCACCAAATACAGGGGTTGAATTGTAAGAAATTAAGACTTTATAAATATGAATCGCAAAATACTTTGAAGAACTATTGATCTAGAGGACAAGACGACGCAGCATACTTGGACGGGCAAACGAGCTTACCTTAAATAATGTTCAATCGTGATTATGCTGGACGTCTTGTCCGAATAGATCAAACCCACCCGTTCATTCCCATCCCCTTTTTTAGGTATCTATTCGTTACGCAATTTGTGGGATTCCAAATGTGACGACATCGTAAAGAGAAGGCCTTGCCCTTATAGCTAGAGGCGGAATAGTTTGAAAATATTTGAAAATCTGTTGCAGATCGAGCAACTGGCGCTGCTACCTATTGATCTATTCGGATAAAACGTCTAGCATAATCACGGTCGAACATAGTTTAAGGTGAGTTCGTTTGATCGTTTAATTTTTCTACAGAGTATCGCTGCAAGAACCGTGTGGCTGCGTGTGCACCATCCCTGATCGGTGTTATGAGTCACACAAAGCAGGTTCATACCCGAAGAATGTTATAGTTATGAGTTTCATGGGGAAAATTTCCACTCCACATACGAAGAACCCAATACCTCGAACATAGCTATACTTGTACGATATTTCATCGAGCCTATAAAAACCGAATAGGAAATTCGTATTTCTCGACACGCATCTCCCGAATCGATCAGCAATATTTCACACTTTATGTTTATTGGTTGCAACGCCGCGAGTTCTCGCCGTAGTCCAACAAAGGCTCTATACCAGGGTGCACAGCCGATCGCTACAGGGGAAACATGACACGTACCACGTTATTACAGCCAAATCGATTATCGATTTCACTCAAAATTGCGATCCATGACACCGTTTTAATCGCACAGACCCTGCAACCTCAGTTCTCTATTCTCGTCCGTATCATATTTTACTTTTTTCCATACTTGTATGGAAACACGTGCGTAGTTTTATCAAATTCAGAAATATATATAGGTCATTCGATGTCAAATCGACCAATGGTTGTACTCGACCCCTTTTGTTTTGGATGAAATTTGGTCAGAAGTTTTCACTCGTGATATAAAGAAGTTCTGCCAAAGGAAAAAAATTGAAAATTTTTTCTTCAAAAGTTATGCAACTTTTAAAATTCCACTATTTTTCCTGTTTTTTAAACTTATGCTTCACAGATCTCGAAAACTATTATAATTCTTTTGAAAAAGCGTTTTTTTTTTGCAGAATTTTAAAATTTACAACATTGTAAAAATCGATGACCGCCATTAAATTTTTCGCTCCAATTTTTTTCTGGAGTACCTCTAACTGATCTAAAAAGATCCTGAAATTTTTGAGATGGGGTTTTTTTTCTTTCAAAAGATATAAATTTTTGGATAGATAATATAATAGAATATAAGGATATATAAGGATACATAAGGATATATAAACAACAAACTGCGTGAATTCTAGAAGTACGGCCACCATAGAAATAATAGAGACCCCTGGAAAGTTTCACAGTAAATATCTAGTAGAAAAATTTTAGTAGCAAACATGTAGATGGCAGAGTGTGTCACTTCTTAACTGATACAAATGTACATTTAATTACCAAATGAATTTAAACGACATATTAATTATTTTTGCATATACTCTATTGCCTTAAAATAAATTTTTGTGCTTTAAAATTGAAAATTACAAGTAAATTTATCATTGTTTTATTCAGTCAGTGCCTAAGAAAAATAAATTTTTTTTTCCAAAATTCATAAATTTATATCTTTTAAAAGAAAAAAAATCCGATCTCAAAAATTTCAGGATCTTTTGAGATCAGTTAGAGGTACTCCAGAAAAAAATGGAGCAAGAAATTTAATTGCGGTCATCGATTGTTACAATGTTGTAAATTTCAAAATTCTGCAAACACGATTTTTTCAAAACATTTTTCAAAAAAATTATAATAGTTTTCGAGATCTTTGAAGCATAAGTTTAAAAAACAGGAAAAATAGTGGAATTTTAAAAGTTGCATAACTTTTGAAGAAAAAATTTTTAATTTTTTTCCTTTGGCAGAACTTCTTTATATCATGAATGAAAAATTCTGACCAAATTTCATCTAAAACAGAAGGGCTCGAGTACAACCATTGGTCGATTTGACATGGAATGACCCATGTATCAAATTTTTAAAAAGATTATATTTGAGAATTTTAGGAATTATCAGTAAGTTTAATCCTTTTCTGACCGAATTTTATTTTCAACTTCGTCATCTTCGCGGAATAAAAGTAAAACATATTCAAGACTCGAAGTGCTAACTGATGGTGTTGATATTTTTTTCCTTTCACAATGATTTTACTAGCCATAGAAAAGACATTAAATGCCATTTTGGATTTCGCAATTGCTTGGAAATTAGAACACAGTGGTAATCGATATAGCGGCTTCAAAATAGGGAAAGAACTCGCGAAATTTTGTTCAAATGGAATTAAAGCTTGTAACCCAATATTTCTAAGCCTAATATTCTCAAATTAGCAGTAGATACGTCACTCTCGTCTAAAAACATCAGCTTGACGCGCGTAAACAGGTTTACCGTTAAGTACAATTTGGAACTAAATACCGAAAGCCTCACTTAATATCCAGAGATTCGGAAAATTTTTGCAGCAAGTCTCCACCGAATTTTGACGATTTTCATTGCCAGTATCTGATTCAGTACTTCATCCGAAATTCAGAATACAAAATGGTTTTCTCAAAAATTTTCATAGGGAGCAAAATTGTTCGACGAATGTGTTAAAGACTGGCTGCACAGATAGATGACAGTATCATTCCGATAATGACAATTTTTTATTATCGAAAAAAGAAATTCATTTTCCGCGCGTGTTCTGAGCACAATACTTTCTCTCTAGGTTTTTATAATTTATTACAATAATGTGTTATTTCTGAAATTTATAGTAAAAATTACTTAAATATAATTACAAAATACATATATACCATGATTGTTATCCGAAGCTTATTTCTGAGGCAATTTTTAGAGAATTCATTTGCAGGAAAAAACGACGAAATTATCGTTTTTATCGGTGGCTGTGGTTGAAGCGTTCCAACCGAATGAAGAAAAATTAGAATTGTATCACTTTCAAATTCGGTACAAAAGTTTTGGCATCGCATAAAAATTCGCAAATAACTTTCCAAAACATGATCACGAGACATCGTCTTTAGTACACTTCACATATTTGAAAAGTGCCTAAAACCTAAATGCTTTTGGCACTTGATAAAAGTCCCACATTATTCTGATCTCTTCAAATTTGTATCAATAGATTAACAGAGGTTTTGAAAAATCGAATTTACCTCGGCCATTTGCCAAGAAATTGAATTCGGTCGATTAAACAGCAAATTTAAAACCGTTAAACCATAGTAACAGGTACAATCCGTAGTATGACGTGCATCTGTCACAAATTAACTACCCTTTTCGTCATTGGACCGATGAACCACACATCGGGCGGTGAGTCTCGATGCAACCCCTGTGTACACAAGGGGCCGATGAACAGAATGCGAAACCGTATTGCCTCGGAGGAAAATTATCACGCAACATCGAATTATGTGTATCAAGCTATTACCCGTGTATACATATACGCATCACATACATCCGCTCGCACAATGCACGTAGGCATATATACATGTGTGTGCGAAAGCCATACTCTGCAAACAAATATAATAAAGGTATAAATTCATGGTAGGTACTGGGGTGCTCTTTGGGTTGGCGTAGGTACTTAGGTAGGTATGTGCATACAGACAGAGGAAAAAGCGTTGACCTTATGGCGTGATTTAGTAATTTTCTCCTCGTTACCTTTTCTTCTTAAGTGCCTATTTTTTCTCGCGGTCCCCGCCAGGCGATGCCTGGTGTCGATTTGTGTCAGATGACGTCAGCCCGTAGGCATCTGAGACCTTTGGGTCGAGCAGCATCGGCGTTGGGTCCCTGAAGGACCATTTACCACAACTCGTAGAGAATGTCTACCTTGTAGTGAAACGCAACGAGTTCTGGTACAGTTGGACCTCGGAACAAATTGTTTCGAACACTGACAAGACGACCTGACCTCTCTAACAGCCATTGAGAAACTAGCGACGGTAACGTTTTATTTGACCTGCTACCCAACGAAACACCGTACGCGGCACGAATTCCGTTCTCGTTCAGGTGAGGATTGTATAGCCGGCACCGGCTACTTATAAGAAAACAGAATTGTCAGTGCCTGGGGTTTATTAGTACCCCAAACCTTCGGTACCCGAGGTCTGACTTTAAAGTAGGATAATGGTGAAGCTGGTGCACGGCTTCAGCTTGAATCTCTCACGACAGCTTCGCCGATGTCCTCGAATGTTTGGTGAAACAAATCTGAGGCTAGCTACAAAAGCTGGAGCCTGCGGAGCCAGATCTGAGCCCCGGCGCGGCGGCGAAACGCAAACTTAGTGTATATTGATCCCGTAGTGAGTGGATTCGACGAACCAGCGCGAAACGTCGCATCTGGGTATATATCCACAATGTTTCAGGATATTAACCCAGATATCCTTGGAGGACGTCCAGATTCTCCAATGGCGTGGCGTCGACGCTTTGAGGCCACAAGTTTTTTACATTCTATTCTGATCCGCGTCGCGACGCCCGCGCCCCTTCCTGAGAGAGTGAAAAAAGGCGGAAGAAACTTCTTTGACGACATGTTGTATTGTATATAAAGGCGTAATGTCGCCTCAGGTTGTAGACTGCAGGTTGCCTCAAACTTCAACTATCAAACACAGTTTTTGGAGGTTGTGCAGGAGACATGAACTTTTTTAGCTTGAGCAAATCTCAAACAGTTGATACAGTAATTCGATAGGCTTCGTAAACTATTGATATTAACTGACTGATGACTGCTACGAGTCTCCATAACAACACGTAACCTTTACCCTGTCACGTGGGGTTTTTCTTACTCACGTGATTTCTCGTTGTGTGTATATTTTGTAGGTAAGAAAGCGCGCGGCTTGCTTCCCTTTACGAAAAAAAAAATTTGGACGGGGACCTGACGGCGTGCATAAGAGAGAGCAGTGTACGTGCGACCTTCGCCGATTACGGAGCTATTGAAATTTTCAGAAAGCATAAAAGATCCCAAGTGAGACTTAACATTTGTAAAAAGTCAGGTTTGGGATTTTTGGTTGTTATTGTTTTTTTCACTTACTTCATGGTAAACAATGTTTATATATGTGAATTTTCACTTATGAATGGCTCGGAAATCAAGATAAGAATTTCTCGCGCCCTTGAGACCCAAGCGAACAGAAGTTAACTTATTGATTGTTTTGTATAATTGTTATATAGACGATGAAAATTGATACATAAGCAGTTTTCTATGATTTCCAACAAAAAAATTAATAATTACAGTCATTGTTTGAATTAGCGTTAGAAAATACCCATATATTACCCACCGTTAAATATCCCATTTTGAGGGTGAAATATTAAGCATTTAATTTACTTTTCTCAGCTCTGCATACTTTTTTCTTGGAAATATAATTATTCAACTCCACTTTACCGTTAACCTTGATCAATTTCATTAATCTGTTAAATGATGGGAATTTTTTGAAAAATGCGAAACATTTCACTTACCTGGGACACTTTGTTGATGAATTTTTTTTTAAATGACCGATTGAGTAAACTGACTATTGCATCTTCAACTGGACACCTCAAAGAACATGCGTGAACTTTTTTCGAATTTTTGGAATACCCAAAATAGCCAAAACAAGGGTAAGACGCGAAAGACCCCATGTGACAGAGAACGTATACTGAAAACTATGTAACAGGGTAAGGGTTAATTAAAAATCCCCCGCTTGACGCGGATGAGTTTGAAATCTTAAACCTCGTGTTGAGTAAGTTGGCTCCTCTGCCTTACAGATGAAAATATTACGTCCTCCAATAGACTCTGAGACAGAATAGACACAAAGTATTAATGCGGAGGTAAATTCGTGTATACGTATAGTAGGGTGATCCTCATTTAGGGCTTGGACAAATGTTTCATCAGACGCCCCCCAATTCCGCTCCAAATAATTCAAAAACCACATCGCTGCCAGAAATAGTTCGACAGTTGAAACTCGGGATGGCCAGTCTGAACGAATAGCCTATAAAACTCGCGCATGCGCAGTTAATTGTCAAGTTTTAAGAGATTATCCCCCTACTTTGTTGTAAGAGTGAAAATTTTCAAAAGAAAATCTATCACTGCGAGATTTTAGTGGGCATTGATGCTATTATCGGATAAAAATTTCACGTTATCTGGATTTTTGGGATCAGATGAGGGAAGAACTCCAAACCGGCTGAGGCTCTACCTCGCTTTGTTCATTCTCGTCACGTTACAATAATAGCGTGTGATCATCTGTTGGGTACCATGATCTCCAAACGTGTTTAGTGTTTACGTTACACGTATAGTACACATCAGAAATTCGGTTGCTAATCACAGACTATATTTAGGGTACATTATTGTTGTGACGCGAACGAATATGAACACAAGGAGGCGGAGCCTCGGCCGGCTGGAGCTCCTCCCTCATTCGACTCCAGAAAAGATTCATCCTGTACATCGATTCATTATTATCACCTTAAGGAGGGATCAGAGTGCTGTCGAAGTGAGCAGCTCTTGCTTTACAATATTTTTCCCTACAGAGTAATCAAATTGTTCCAAACCTCGAGAAACGATAGTCTATGCAATTGCGTTTGTGGGTCCGTTCAAAATATTTCTAAGATGATGTGAAAAACTTTTAAATATGTTATTCAAATAGAAATAACGTACTACAACCTCATAGTCCAAGCACCAGAGAATCAAAAAAGGGACTGCAAAACATAAAACCTTGATAACGGATATTTCAATTGGAATATGTTAGTGGGTGCGGATGTAAAACAAAGTGTTCGTCACCAGACGGCGTGAGTGTCTCTTGAAAAACGTGTTTTTATCAGTATCTCGTAAACAGTGCGTTGGAGGGTAAAAGTGATAAGGGCCTTTTTTGGAGGAAATTTAATTTCCTACTATTTTTTCTTTGAGTGACACGGAGACAGAATTTTCAGAATAACAAAAATCTTCCTTCGTGTTCAGAGCAAACGAATTTTTTTTAATTCGTCCATAACTTTTAAAATTGATATTTTGTTAATTTCTTCGTCAGTGTATGAATAAATTTTTATTTCATTTTTGTACAATTTCTCAAAATGTTCATTATCCAAACGTTAATTTGTATACCATATCCCTTCTTTTCGATAAAAATGATTATTGGTATCAATAACAAATATCGCGGGTAGCACGGTTTGTAATTCTCATAAATTAACTAATAATAACCTTTGCATGAAAAAAATTTTTGATTTTATTTCTTTCGTATACTCCAATAAACATTTCCGCTTATCGCTAATTTCGCATACGTAACGGTGACAGTTATTACACGATATCTCATCAATTATTGATCTTGTTAAAAAAAGCTTGAGATACAATCTGTTCAAAATTTTGCGCTCTACAAGTTTTATTGTTAGCATTTTTTTTTCACATCTCCAATTTTCAAGAAGATATTTAATAAAAACCACAATTGAAATTTTCCAACTGACTATATCTTGAAAAATACTAACTACAGAGAAAATAGTTATTGGAAAAAGTGATACGAAATTAAATTTTCTAGGAAAAAAGTTGTTATCATTTGCATAGTCCGATGCACCGATTACGAGATATTGATAAAAACGCGTTTTTCAAGGTGGTGGCTAATGCACGAGCCTTCTGGTGTTGAAATCTTGGTTTTGCACTTAAGAGCCACCCCCTAAGATATTTCAATCGAAAAAGCCGTTACCATGATTTTATGTTTTGCAAATATACCTGGAACTTGGACTATCAACATGAGCGAGAATCTGTTATAAGTATGTTCAGTGTCATCATTGATTTTTTGTACTTTTTCAAGCCGACCAACAAGCTCAATCATAATCCCCGTAAGTTGCAAAAGCTAGAAGAGATTTCATTATTCAGAAAAAGTAAGACTTGAAAAATACGATTTGCCGTATTTGACGGGGATCCGAGATCTCCTTGATTTTTAACATAATTCATTCCTTACAAGATATCAATTTTTACAGAGTGAATTCCTAACGACTACACGTTCCCTAGTTTGCTCAAATTTAATGCGCACGCGCTAGAATCTGAAAACGGCAGTTTGCCAAAGTAGACAAAATATTTTACCGAAAAAGGTGAATTAAGATACATCCTCTCACCTTTGCATTCCTATTTCCAATGAACTATTTAATGCGATACATGTTATATTTTAATTGATGATCATGGAGAAACGTCCATACATGGTATTTCATGTAAAATCAACCAATTTTAACCAACACTATTTACGATTTCGTTGAATTTTTTTACATGATAGTAGCATCTCTAAAACCTCCACTTAATGTATAAAAAGTAACTTCAATAGAATCTATTCAAGTCTTTTTAAATGATAATACCTTTTCCAAAACTCGAGATATTCAAAAATTTCATCTTCTGTTCAGATTACTTTAAGTTTAAACCCATGATTACATTTTGAAAAAATTTTTATTCTCCAATCGTAATAATGCTTTAAGAGAATCAAAAAATTATGTGATATAAAAAAAAAGTTAAAGTTATCAAGAAGATGAATTTTTTTTCACTTACTCCAAATTTTTTTAAGAAGTACAAGCTGAACTAGTCTCTAATTGATCAAAATTGCGAAAGTGCTTGAAAAAAAGAGAAAGATACAGTTCAACTCATTACGAAGCACGTTTTTTTGAAATAAAATTTTCAACACGTTCAACATATATTTTTGGCAATCCAAAATACTTCAAAATACTGGCAAAAGAAGCGTTCGATCATAAGACCATTCTTGACATAATTGGATCAAAAAATCAACTGTTGAGAATTTTTCGGAAAATTGGCATACAACGAATTTATGAAAAAATTTGAACATCTATGTCCTAAAAGTGAGTTCATAAAAAAAATTGAATATATGTCAAAAGAATTAAAAATTGTGTACTTCAAAATTGGTTGATTTTGAATATACCACATATACATGCTACATTATATACATGCAATACATACCGTAATATTACGAATTACTTGGAAAGCCTGGATCGCAAGAACGTTGGAAATTCATACTTGGGGCGGTCTCTATGACTGCAACCGTGGTAACCTGGGCGACTCTAATAGATGGGTGACACGATGGGTGAATTGCGAGTGAGCGACTGCCCCCATTTAATGCAATTATTGCTCTTAGAATATTGGCCGCTCCATTTGTGTATTAAAATTTAATTGAATTTCAGCGCTGCCTTCCAACTGCTGTCTTCTTTAGGTTGTATACGTAAGTACATCATACACCGTTTTACACATTATGTTATTTGTATATTGGCAAAAAAACGTTCAGCACAGAGCAAGTGCAACCATATGCAGCAAGGAGGAACAACAAAAATGCACGAGGAGGAAGCCTGTTCAATTCACATGAACAATTATATGGACAGCATATTTTTAGAGTATAATTTACAGGGATTATGATGAGAATGATTTACCAGTATGTTCAAGTTAAATTCTCGAATGTTCTTTTTTTCTTTAATTCATCATATACTGCAATCAAAGTAATTATTACTTCAAAAAAGTGTTATCCTTGTAATTACCGTCACGCGCGTACAATTCTTTCCACTTTAATGTAGCTCAAAGTACCAAACGAGAAGGATTTGTGTCGAAACATTTACTGAATACCGTATCCCCCCCCAAAGGCATCTTTGGTGCAAAAACCTTTGACCAAGTACACTAAATGTGGTCATTACTCACAAGAATAGCGGCTTTAATCAAAATTAATCAATAATCAAATTGATTCTTTAATCAATACGCGTTCAATCACTGTATGCAAGAAAACTCATAAAACAAAACCAGTTTACACGTATAAATATCCTCATCCTTCATCAAAAAAGATTCAAATCAAACACTCAAAATGAAAGTATGATTGAAACTTATTGTGACTTGCCCCACGAGATACATGCAGCGCATACGCGCATATGCTTTTGACACCAATTAAACTATAAGTATGCTATCACTCTGCAACCGCTGCGTGATTGCAAGAGAAAGATTCGCAACTGTTACCTAATAAAATTGAAAATCCAGAAAACAAATTGAATTATTAAGTGGTACTTGGTGGGCCTTTTTTGGTTTTATTTAATGAACTAGGCGAAAGGTTTTTGCACCAGAGGTGCTTTTCGGGGATATTACTACTTTTTGTACAAATTTGTTTATCTCTTGTTCTTTTGTATAAACTACTTTTTGTAAACATTGATAACTTTTAAATTTACTGAAGCATTTTATAACAAAATCATGGTTATTTTAAGACGTTTTCATCGTAGCATCTAGTTGGTTCGAATTTGCTAAAAGTTGTCAAACCAAGTTTTAGCCGATTACATGAGCCTAAACTTAACAAATCAATTTCAAATAGTCTAATAATTATGACTAATTTGTATATTTTTACTTACAATTAGTTATGACTATGAAACACATGAACATCATTTTCATTCGTTACATTATACGAATTGAATCGGTATCCAAAAAATTTCATTAGCACCGTGACCAGTTATATTGTACCAAAACAGTTATTTTTTTTTTGAAATTAAAAAATTTGTGCTGAGATTAGTGCTGTGCAATTCACTGATTAATTAGTAGCTTCGATTGATCGTTTTTTCGACTGATCGATTAATCGACCATTTTGATTAATCGTTTTTAGAATAATCATTTCTTCGATTAATCGATTAATCGAAGTTGCCTCATAATAATTCTGAAAATCAATCGGTATAAGGCTCGCAGCTCATTCACCATGTTCGAATGATACTCGTCTCTGACCGACGCGACGTATACAGATTCTGTGCATACGAGTCATGACTCAGATTCTGTATACGTCGGTCAGAGACCAGAACCAGAAACTAACCAGGAACTCGACAGTTCGTCTGGACAGGCGCTAGGCAACATTGCCTTACACGCCTAGTAATTGAAACTCGACAGTTTTCCTGGCCATTAACTGGCTAGACAGAAGGAAAACTGGACAGGGTCTGGCCAGCGCCTATTTTCAATTTCTACACGAGTAGAGCGGGTAGAATATCTGTCAGGTTATAGGGGAGACCGGGGCGTGACGAACCCCCTAAGCCACTAATTATTTTTTGTGGCTTTTGAGCACCAGGTAAAAATTAATTTGATCCATTCCGAGCAAATTCATAATTATTTCGCCATAATTTGGAAAAGAAATAAAATAAAATTACGGGGGTACAAGGGACCCCCTACAAAAATTTCACCAGAAAATTTTTTTTTCAATCAACTGCATCCTTCAATTTTAAGCATATTGAATAAATCATTGATTATTTATTAGTATGTATGATAAAAAAAATTTATATTTCGGAGTAAATGGCCTTCATCTAATATATAATTTTTAAAAAATCGATAAAAAAAATTGGATTGCACCATAAGAATGTTCATTCTTTAATTTAATCTCTCTATCTGATAAAACAGTTTCAAACAAATGAACAGGTAGAAAAAGATTATAATAACAATAGTATAAAAAATATTATAATAACAATAGTATACGCATGAAGTTGGCGGTGGGGTGAGACCCCGAAAACAAAACAAAAAGCATCTAGCAAACCCTTTGACAGCTGTCATCGGCTGTTTATGACAAATATCTTCATAGGCATCTGTTTCTGACGCGCAAAAAATGACCATGCAAATGAAAATTATCAAGATGATTCCCGACGGGAATTGTCTTTTTCGCGCATTGGCGTATTGTGTATACGGCACTCAAGATCGACACGCAGAGGTGAGACTGAGTATCGTTTCAAATATAGTGGATAATTGGTCTACATTTGCGGGTTTTATTACAGGTAATGAGTCAAACGGTGCTGTGATTAGATCACCTGGTGATTACAAATCACATATGAATAAAAATGGAATATACGGGGGAGAAGCAGAATTAGCTGCAGCTGCGGACATTTTTAAGATACGTTTAACCCTTTCGGTACGGACGCATTCTACGTCGCGCCGTCCCCGCTGACCGAGCAGTCGCGGCAAGCGTCCGTACTTGCGGAACAACTGCAAACCGCCGTCAGACGCACAATACCACGCTATCTTACGCAGAGCGAGTGCAGTCGCTCGTAAAAAAAATGCTTAAAAAATTATAACATAATGTTGGGTTACCATGGTCACCGTTCGTACATAACGAGCGTCAAATGTTGGGTTACCATGGTGACCGCTCGTACAGAGCGAGCGTCAGGCGTTGGGTGACTATAGTCACCGCTCGGACAGAGCGAGCGTCGGGCGTTGGGTGACTACAGTCACCGATCGGGCCGAAAGGGTTAATCGTGTATCGCGAAGAACAATTTCATCCACACCGGATCGAATCACAAAATGAAACACAATTCTCGCTACTCTTCACCGGCGACGGAGACAGTGGACACTTTGATGTCTTGCAGAACCAAAATAAAATTCAGATAGTGAGTAATAAGTATGAAAAGTAACAATCAAATAATAGTAAATCTAAATATATCACCAAACAGTCAAAAGGACAGCCAGGATTTACGATGACAATGGAGAAAGGAGAAGTTTCAAGCAGCAGACAAGGCGATGAAGATGGTGGATGGTCGGAAGTATCACAAAAGAAAGAGGAAAATAAAATTGTAAGTGCGAAGAACCAAATAAGCCATAGAATAATATCCATCAAATATTCGTATAACCAGGTAAGAGGACGACCAGGATCTATGTTAACCACAATAGAAAGAGGTGTTTTGCGGAGTGAACAGCAACGCAAATATAGAGAAAAAAATAATATAAAGAAGGTGATTTTAGAGAATAAGCGGCAGAGCGGTAGCAAAAATAATTCAGCAAGTCAAGGAGATAGATCGATATCAATAGAGAAGGAACACCAATTTTCAACCAACGAATGGAAGCTTAGATTGACGAAAAAAAGAAAAGTAAGCACAGAAGGAATTGAAGTGGACAGCAAGTGCAGACGTGTCATCAAATCAACATGAAGGAATTCGCCTGTCTACTAGACAATGCGTAAGGAAATAGTGAGGCGCGCAGCGCCGAGATGGGGTTGGCGCGCGAAGCGCGCAGGGGCGAAACCCCTAGTACATTTAAAAAAAACAACTTATTTCAACAAAATTTTTTTAGCGGTCCGGCATGCGCCCCCTATAAGTGGATAATGTAGATGGTCATCGATAATAATAAATCAATAATTTCTGTATACTCTCCTGGGTATAAAGCAAGAGAAGCTACGATTTATCGATAAAATCTCATGATTTTCGACCAACATGATATACTAACATGTATTAACGATATAAAACATGACTCAACCGCCGGCTTTTCTCCACGTGTTTCAGCGCCGGCAAAATTTTCGTTTTTACGGAAAAACTCTGCGACCATACTCACATCAATTTCCGGCAAGTTGTTTGAGGTTGCTATGTGGAAACCAATGTCACTCATAATTTCGCAAAAACACTAATTATATTAAGAAGAATTCGGATTGTGTGTAAACAACATGGTCGATGCATCTGTGTGTCGAGCCTTGGATTGTTGTCGATTTTTAATTACGAGTGGCTGCAGCCGGTCGCTCATACCTGGCGCATGGGATTGGCCACCTTCTTTTGTAGAGGGATTTTGATTCGCTCCGAGACCAACTGCTGACAACCCTGTACGATAATTAAAAATCATGAGTCGAGCGACTTTCTGTGTCATTTTTTCTTATAAAAATAGCTTATACCACGCGTCAAATACACCGAGATAGATAACCGCATTTATCACTGATTCTATATCTATAAGCATCAAGCGTATATCATATATACACCTATATATACTAGTTTTAAAGTAGTGGAAAATTCTTGATCAAACTGACGATTTTCACGATGTTGGAAATATCACAACTGTAGGTATATTTCAGCTCTCCGTTCACCAATTGCATTGATATAGAGCTTAAGTGATAACTCTTCAAAACGATGTTTTAAATAAAATTGTCAAATGTAGCGAATGATCGTGAAAGAGGGGAATATGTGATAAAATTTCGCCGTGTAGGCCAAAGATTTTTCTTAGGAGTAAAAGAGAGTGCATTGACTCGTGCGCTGAATTATTATAAAAATAAACTTTAATGAACTTGGCGCGAGAAACTACCGTTTCTCTTTATTGCTTCTTCTGGAGCTGGTGTCCCCTTGTCCGTCATTGTGCGGAGCAAAGCGGAGTCAACCAACATCGCTGACGTTGAACACTTGACGATATTATAAACATCGGCCTGCCTAAACGAACTATGTTTTCTTGCACGCTCGTGAAAATAGCTCTACAGCCCCTAACCAATATTGTGCACATTCCTGACCGGTTGTACACACAAGCAATTCATTGCGGCAATGTCCGCACTTCATTAGAATATCTAATTTTTATCACCATATTACATGCGTGGCGTTGCCTTGCAAGTTATAATTAAAAAACTAGCAAAAGCTTCACGATGTCGTTCAATTTTTATCAACCCATGTGAATATTCTTAAGACCGATCATTATTTACATCGTTTCGGTGTGCACATTTTTTTGAGGGCGTCACATACTGGATTTAGATGGGCGAATGATCCCTTCAAGATTCTTCTGATTCAGTTGAAAATGAACATACAGGGAGATTCTGATTTGCTAATTATGTAACCAGCATATGGCAAAAACGTCCATTTACTTACATGTATGTTACACGTTTACTTTATTAAGTTATTCATTAATTTTCATTTAAATACGGGTCATTTCATGCAAATTCGATCCTGCCAGTCAACGCGAATCTTTATTTCTTATGCCATGACCCTTACTCTGGCATAAACTAACACTCTGCAATTTTCACAATTCAAACAAAGTCATTTTCTCAAACAATGATCAAGAGATATTCGCGATGAGTCGATGTTTATAGGCGAATATCGCTTAATCGGTTAGAGTTAGGAAAATTCTATAATAGTCTGTATTTAGATAGTTCATAAAGTAGGCCGTAGATGAGAAAAAAAATTCAAAATTTTTGCGTTTTTTTTACGAGTTATTTAAATGGAAAATGGAAAAAATAAAATAGGCACCTCTAAATATTAATATTGAGAGCTCATATTTGAGTGCGTTATTCTAATTGAGATGCTCTACCGAAATCATGATCCGAGTTGAAAAATTTTTCTCTTATTTTTCGTCAAACCGTATGTTATATTTTATGGCATGCACTGCTAATAATAAATTAGATTTGTTATTACAAACTCTATTCTTGTCCCGACATCACAATAAAATTCAAAAGAAGTTTTACATTTTCTGTTAACAACTTTAATACCTTGTGCGTCAATTAGCACAGACTAAAAATGTGTGGATCTGACGCACCATGAGCCAGTTCAATACGCAAACCATGACCTTCTTCCGGAAACACTACATCGAAGGTACCTGGTGACATTTGCCAACCTCATTATCTCGGACTTGGCGAGCTTTCTCGGATAATTGTTCGGCTGGTATGGATCAGCAAGTTGTGTACTGTAGTCGGCATGCCATACCACGGACGTAAAGCTACGAACATCTTTGCCGTTTCCAGGGCATATTCATGAAACTTATATGAATTAAATTAACGTCTGCTTGAAAGTGCGTAGACAATCGTATGGAACTTTTTTGTGATATTCATGTCCAGACCCTTTATTAACGCAACCTCTTTCGAACTATTAGATAAAACACATCGAGTTGTATCCTGATCATTTACAATTCCGGAACCTAGTTAAAGGCGATCGGCAATCAGCCCCAATTTTGCTTTCGACCCTTCGTGATCAGTTCTTTCCGTTTTGCTACAATTTTTTCCGCATTCTCATCGTATACTAGCGACTTCTTTAGGCTGGGTGTTTACAACAGATGTGACAAGCATTCAGTAAAGTGGATTCAGGCATGCAATGTCGTCATCCTAAACCATTCCCTTCTTTTGCAAGACCATCTCGATGTTATTAAACGCCTGAGATGTTGATGGAAACAAGTCACACTGTAGCACTGCAGGCTACACTGAATCACATACTTGATCCATCTCAATGTGCAGCATTTTTTAATTCACTTTAATTTGTTTTCCGTCCACCACAATCTCGAGAGGGATGATCGACGCAATCTACTCCTCGGTGACATCGATGCGTTTCACTTGATTCACAGTTGCTTCTGTATTTTTCGCCTTGAGTTAGCAGTAGACGATTACACGTATGCTCTAATGAAGCCTGCAAATTGATTTATGGGCTCCATCGTAAACAACTCGACTACTTTGTAGTTTTTATGAGCACTAGTGCTTAACAGCAACTTTTACAAGCGCTAGTGCTTGAATGTCAAGTTTTAACTAGCACTAGTGCTTATAAGAACTTAACAATATTCTCGTTTTCGACAGTAAATAGACAACAGGAAAATACGAATTGTGGCATGTGTGCATGTACGGACTTCTTGACTTACGTGAGTTTCCACTCGTCAAGAAATCTCTATTTTATACGCACTTGCCACGAAAATAACTATTCTACAGTCTTCTTGATGACAGTTTCATTCAACCTATGTGGACTATACAATTTTTTCACCTTCCAAACGGTTTCGTATTTTGGGTACAATCTGCAATTATTATTCCTTCCCGATGCTCGAATCGCATTGTATTTTGTTTTGGTGATCTCAGCTTCAACTATGAGTGAAAGTCATAAAAATTATCTTGGAACCCAACGCCACCTGATGGATCACAGTTTTTAACCAGCGGACCATTTTCAATGACTTCGACAGCTCTTTTGCAAGTTTCTATGCATTGAAATTATATTTTTTATTTTTCTTATATAATAATCGAATTCTATTATGTAATTTGAGTTGGGAAAAATAGTACCACTAATTTTCAGCCGATTCTTCCAAAAAATGATAAATTGTATGCTTTTATTGATTTATTATGAATATTATTCAACTCATAAATCGTTGATCGAGAAATACTACTTTTGTAAACTTACGAAGCAGTTCACCAACATTCTTCTTTTTCTTCGAAAGCGGTGAAACAAGCGGAGAGGTACACTTTTATAAGCCTATGTGTTTCCCCCGACAATTCACCGATCAGAGTGAGAGGGAATGCCTGCAGTTACTGTTCTCTCTGTCTTATCACGGCTTCAGATCCGTGCGCAAAGCGCGTTTTGTTTGTTTCTAGATGTGAGTTTAGTTTACTACGAACCGAAGCGTAAATGACAGCCGACAGCAAGTGTAAGCTTCTTTCCATTTTTTGATCTGTATACATTGCTTACAACGAAAAAAAACAATGCAAAACGCAACTCGACTATGCATTCTACGAGTTCACGATGACGTAAACGGAAAATAAGTCGAACTGCAGGAATCGAGATTGTTAAAAGAGCGATTGAAAACCGACGGGAGAACAGGACAAAGAACCTGAACAATTTCTTCCACTGATTCCAATTGGTGCACCACATCTCGGCCCATTTGGGATGCATGTTGATTGTGCATCGCTGCCATCGCCATCAACTTCTCATCATCCATCACTGCGAAAGCTACAACAAACGAAAGAATGCTCGAAACTTTTGCTTCGACGGTGTCATCGGAGACAAGCGAGACTAATGAAAATTATGATATATTTTAGTTTATTCTAGTATCTGGCAGCCGTTCGATCAGGCGGTTGAAAATTTAGTGAGTATTGCTAACTGTGTTGACTAGGGCCAACTGAATATTTCAAATTATTTACTAATTTATGTATCCTATTACTATGAATAATTTGATATTGACTTAGAACTAAATATTATTTTGCTTAGGTACTCATTATTGTCAATTTATGTTTTATGCGATGCGAGTTTCGAAATGATGCCGGGAGAAGATTCTCTCTAGGCAACACTTGAGAAGAAGCAACATTAATCTGTAAAGGCGCAGACTTCCAAATATGATTATTCGTCATCCTTTTCTACTTGGACTAGACAGTCTGGGAAATGGTAATTCTTGTTTATGTAAAAATATGAAACCTATATTTTTTGTTCTTCGAAACGCTCCCGGTGCATGTATTTTGCTCCGATTAAGTTCTAATTTGGCATAAACCTGCGCACATATGTTTTATACTAACGTTAGTATCGATTTCTTTATAGTGCCAAAGGAACATATGATTCCAGTTATTGGTAACGTTGAAAATGCTCAAAATTTGAGATGTCAATTTCGAACTACGGTTTCTAAGAAACTAGTGCTTTGATCGTGAATTCCATACTAGGGTTTCATCGGCTCAGTGCCCTAAGTGAGACGTGCGAATATGAATATGATCCGAGCATTCTTAATACGCAAGGAAAGTTTCGAAGTTTGGTATTTTCGTGCTATATTTCAACTCGTAACTTTTATAATTTTGAACGAAACTTCAAGTTCAACCAATTATTTTATTAGGCTTCTCGCGTAAATTCAGATAATCAAAACGGAATTTCAAATTCAGGAAAAATATAAAAGTTTTTAGTTTCGATAGGCTCCTCTCTTAAACTCGTGATAATGTTCTTTCAGCTTCCGGTTCTACTGCTGCTCGGTGCCTTGAAAAAGACCGTGCGGTATTAGATACCTCGTGAAGTCCTGAATCGGTTTTTAACCGTTTCGACTTATTACTGGACGAATTAAATTCTGTTGAATTAGCACGATTACAACAATTAGTTATTCTGTAAAATAACTGACAATGAGATGGCTTAATAAAATGTGTAATAAATGAGCGGTTCTCCGAAACTAATTATTCTGCTTCAGGGAAAAAATAATTAATAACATTTTTCAATTTTCAATTTTCGCTTATGTGGGTGTCCGCCACAAAAGTCAAAGAAACTTCAGGTTGAATCAATACGGTGTAAGTAACCCATGATAAAACTGATTTTTCGGTAGCATCACCGACCAATTCCATGCGTACGTAAAATTGATGATTTTTTATGATATAGTTTTCAGTAGTATAATTTCGTGTAAAATAATTTTGTAATGAATAATTCCGTGCAGAATAATTTTGTGTAGTATACACTTCTCGCAAAAATTAAGGGAACAACAAAATTTTCGAAATTTTTTGGAGATTTTCAATAGGCTGTATTTCAGTGAAAAATGGTCGTACAAGAAATAAAAAAACAAAGATTTTGAAGCTTGAAGACTCTAGTTTTTGAATTTTTTGGTTAAAAATTTTTCGAAGCACTATTAGCCGTGCAATCCTTGGATAAAGCACGAAGAAAAAATTTTCAAAATTTTTTACATTTTTTTGTTCGCTCTACGGGCATGGAAAAATTTTTCCGAGCTAAACCAATGCATAGGTCGCATAGCCTGTTTATTCAGCTTCAAGATGCTTTTTTTTAAACCTCGATACGACCATTTGTCTTCGAGATATCGAATGTTGAATGCCAAAGGATCCTTTTTCACTCAACTGCCGATATCTCTGGAACTACTGGTTGCACAGCGAGCCGAAGGGCAGTTTCTTTTTTTTTCCACCTGTAGCGTTAACGTGAAAAAAGAGCAAAAAAATGCCATTTTGCCTTTTTTTGGATAATCGACTGTATCTTCGTCAATATTGGGGGAAGAGCTCAGGTTAGAAGAAAATTTTACAGCCTAATGTACCCCAAAGGTCCCTCTAAATCGGTAGATCGATCGGTTCAGCGGTTTTCCTGGACCGATTGATTGAAATTTTAAAAAAATCAAGGGAACAAGGTTTTTGTTTCTTAAGGAATCTTGTTCTCTTAATTTTGTCAAAATTTCAATCAATCGGTCCAGGAAAACCGCTGAACCGATCGATCTACCGATTTCGGGGGACCTTTGGGGTACATTAGGCTGTAAAATTTTCTTCTAACCCGAGCTCTTCCCCCAATATTGACGAAGATACAGTCGATTATCCAAAAAAAGGCAAAATGGCATTTTTTTGCTCTTTTTTCACGTTAACGCTACAGGTGGAAAAAAATTTTTTTGACATCAACCATGACAGATTTTTGTAGGAAATTTTCTGCAGAAAAAGAAACTGCCCTTCGGCTCGCTGTGCGACCAGCAGTTCCAGAGATATCGGCAGTTGAGTGAAAAAGGATCCTTTGGCATTCAAAATTCGATATCTCGAAGACAAATGGTCGTATCGAGGTTTACAAAAAAGCATCTTGAAGCTGAATTAACAGGCTATGCGACCTATGCATTGGTTTAGCTCGGAAAAATTTTTCCATGCCCGTAGAGCGAAAAAAAAAATGTAAAAAATTTTGAAAATTTTTTCTTCGTGCTTTATCCAAGGATTGCATGGCTAATAGTGCTTCGAAAAATTTTTAACCAAAAAATTCAAAAACTAGAGTCTTCAAGCTTTAAAATCTTTGTTTTTTTATTTCTTGTACGACCATTTTTCACTGAAATACAACCTATTGAAAATCTCCAAAAAATTTCGAAAATTTTGTTGTTCCCTTAATTTTTGCGAGAAGTGTAGTTTTGTGTGGTATAATTTTGTTTAGTACAATTTTATATGTTATAGTTTCCTGTAATCCGCCACTCGCGCGTGAAAAAATCTCGAAATTTAATTAGTACGAATAAGTGAAACAAGACACAAAACACTCCTGCAGGAATTGCATTCATATTACAGGATCCAATTCACTTTTATATTTTCCACTTAAAGTTTTTCAAAATCGAAAGAGCAACGAACGTTAGCTTGACATTTGATTTGCAACACACATGTGACACTGGAGAAGTTCAACTTAGAACTGGCCGAATGGAAGGTCTTCGATTCACTTTCTATTCCCGTTATAACCCACGAGAGCCTAATTCTGAGACCTCATATTTCAATTTTTTATCAGCACTCCAGCACGATTCCTCGCCGCGCAAGTTCTTCAGAATCAAAACTTGACGTTCTATCGTATCATGCGGTTTCAGCGACTGATACCCGGATGCAGCTGCACGAACGTTGTAACGAAATGCCCATTTTCCATCACAATAGAATAAATAAATTAAAAGAATAAATAATTTGGTGTATATAATAAAATTTTCGTTATTTGTATAAAAATGATAGAATATGGGTAAAAGGAATATAAATAGATGTATTAGGGTGCTTTTTTTTTGGACTATTTTTTTTTTTTTCGGTCCCATCGTGAAATTTTGTTGGAAATACAACAAAAAAAATTCCCTGAAAGATTGAGCCCTTAATATTAATATTAAGTGCTCGCCCAAGGCATGTAAAGATTTCCCGCTTAAAATACACGTAAACTTTAATTTTTTTCTTTAAAACATCTACAGTTCAGAGGCATTCTATGGTGTAGTCTAGGACGTCAGTAGGTTTTCTTCGGAATGAAATGCTCTACAAAAGTGCTCATTGCGGCGAAGTCGTAACTCACACCGGCGAAGTCGTACGGGCCACCCAAACCCAATTTTTTCATGAAATTCTTGTCTTTTTGCCCGTATCTCGTAAATAACAGGAGCTACAAAAAAAAATATTCAACAAATTTGTAGGAAATTTAATTTCCTACAAAAAAGTTCCGGAAAACCAAATTGCTAACATCGATATTTATTGAGATATTGGGCTTTTAAGGTGAGGAAGTATGGAATTTTCATGAATTATTGAGTTCAATTGTCGAATTATTGATTGTCGAATATTTTTTTGTTTTGTGGCTCTTGTCATTACAATTACAATTACAAGAGCTACAAAAAAAAAAAAAAAATATTCGACAATCAATAATTCGACAATTTGACTCAATAATTCATGAAAATTCCATACTTCCTCACCTTAAAAGCCCAATATCTCAATAAATATCGATGTTAGCAATTTGGTTTTCTGGAACTTTTTTGTAGGAAATTAAATTTCCGACAAATTTGTTGAATATTTTTTTTGTAGCTCTTGTTATTTACGAGATACGGGCAAAAAGACAAGAATTTCATGAAAAAATTGGGTTTGGGTGGCCCGTACGACTTCGCCGGTGTGAGTTACGACTTCGCCGCAATGAGCACTTTTGTAGAGCATTTCATTCCGAAGAAAACCTACTGACGTCCTAGACTACACGATAGAATGCCTCTGAACTGCAGATGTTTTAAAGAAAAAAATTAAAGTTTACGTGTATTTTAAGCGGGAAATCTTTACATGCCTTGGGCGAGCACTTAATATTAAGGGCTCAATCTTTCAGGGAATTTTTTTTGTTGTATTTCCAACAAAATTTCACGATGGGACCGAAAAAAAAAAACAGTCCAAAAAAAAAGCACCCTAAGATGTATGCTAAACTTATCGACAGCAATCCACGTCTGATTTTATCCTCGTGTTTGTCCAGTTTCGTCCGTTAATTTATTCGAACGCGCTGTGTTGTATTTCCGTATGTTCCTTTAAAGATATACGTTTTTCCTTTTTTTCTCTTTACGTGTAATTTAAGTGAATATTCAACTCTAAAGTTTAGTGAATTTTCAAATACACAATTAGTTTTTCTTTCACAAGTTCACACCATTTTTATAAGTATATCTATTTATGTGTTGACCCATGTTATTCGTTTGGTTGCCGTCGAGAGAGTGAGAGCGAGAAACGGTGAGGACGAAATTTATAGGCTACGACGGTCAAGCCTTTACATCTACATACATTAAAATCTTATTGCGATTTAGGCGGGCTTATTCGACTGTTAGAACGTATAGTCTAATTGCACCCCGCACTGATACCACAATACCTGGATTATGTAACGATATTGTGAGACCTTCGTTAATCGGTGAAGTAATTAGTCTGAATAAGTTTCTGATTTCTCGCACTAATATGACTTCGGTCGTTTTTAGTAGAACAAAAACTCTATCATCGCAATAAAAATTTTTCCTCTGGTCACAAATTATTTCGACCGCAATATTTCCGGTGCGATAATTATTGCGCGTAATCATCCGTAAGCATGGAAGTTGTGAATATTTTGAAAATCGCATACATACGCAGTTGTACTTGGAGATATTTTTTACGAATTATACTTTATTTCAATTTTTATCGCATACCGGACAGAGTATACGAAAAGTTAATGACGTCACCGATTCGCTGCGCGTATGTTCTTTTCGCACCGGACCCTTCGTTAGGGTCACGAACACAGCCGTTGCATCTTCACCGTGGTGAAATATTGATTTGTTCTCATCGCTTAACAACCGTATTATGTGTTGGCCGGCCCGTTCTCTCCCCCGCCATGCCTTTTCAGACGATCACACTTGCGACTTCAATGGGCCGTGTAATCGGATTACGCTACAATGCATCCCATGAAAATCTGTAACACTGCGCACACAGGCCCATCTGTTGCAGTTTCCACCGGCTGCATAGTACCTATACGCCTTGAAACGATTAGGCTTAGCCACGTCTAATTTGCCAATTGCTTCAAACCGCCGCACGCGTTGCAAAACCTGCGCCACGCTCAACCTTTTTACCAATAGAAACGCAAGGAATTCTGGGAAAACTTTCCACCATGGAACGCAGCTAGAGGATATCAACAGCTGTACTTGGCGAATTTTTACCAACAAAATTTTACCCCCTTTGCGGGGCAATGACACTCGGAGAGTGCCGCTCCGTTTTATGCGGTTATTTCTTATTTTTCTGCAAATAGAACAATAACAATTGCACTTTCGAGCTTTGGAGACTTCAGGACAGTTATTAAAGATAAGTTGATCGTTTTTTTTTTTTACGTAAATATTAATTTAGCAACTGTTATAATCAATCAAAGTGTGAATAATTACAATGACGGATTCGTGATCGGTGACCCAAAAAAAAACCCCTACCCCTCTATACCAAATTTCATCAAAATCTGTTCCGTAGATTTAATGCGCCTCTGAAAGGGAAGGGAAGATCGGAGTGCCGATGAAGTGAGCAAATCGTGTTCAGAAATTTTCTCTTCCACGGAGTAGAGGAATCCTTTCAAACTTCGAGTTAAGGATTCATGAGACCTAAAATCAGGTCAAAAATGTGTCGTATCAAAAACATAACGAAACGAATGTTACACAAGGCAACTGAAGCTGATCAAGTTGAATCTGATTCGAGAACGTCTCTGTGATCCAGATGAGACCGTTCCAGTACTAAAATTCAATTGTAAGCACCTTGTTATTAACAATGACGAGAAATCATATTATTTCGTTATTTTTTGACCAAAAAGTCCGTACAATTGGTTTGATGATACTACAAAATCGGCGAGCCTCGGGTGCTTCGGATCCTCTCGGCATCCTGAAAATCGCTCTCGCGTCAATGTCACGCTGTTCTCCTCCCTTAACACACAATGTACTATTTTAGCTGCCGGTGGTTTTAATTTTTTTCCGGTTTCCCGCGAAATTTTATTCCCTGCAGAAGGGCGACCTGGGCATGTAAGTTCTCCCACCTCTAGTTACGGTGCTAACAAGGAAGGTCACCTTACTGTACCCCCACAACCTGGGTCAAAAAATTACATTTTGTAGTTCACACCAAAGTATAAACCCTCACAAAAAATTAGCGGCCCACTCGCATATTTAAGGGGTGAATTAATTAATTCTCAAAAATCGGTGGTTTTTTCGTTTTTCGCTGATATCTTCGAAACAAAAATAGATACGGCAAAAGTTTAAATAGCAAAGTTGTTCATTTTTTAGTGCTCTGCAATAATATGTAGTCGAAAATTGGAAACAATTTTCTCATTTTTTTTTATTTAAAAAAAAAGTGTTTTTAATACATTTTTCGTCATTTGATCACTGAAAAAGTTCTTGTTTCGCCTGAAAATTTAACAAGGTTGACAAATCCGTCAAACGGAATATGTTTATATTTATACATATATACGTTTAGTAAATTCACATATGCTGTTCCACCCTAATCGTAAAATACTCATAAATCTTTTACATCTAGTTTAGTTTTGTGCATCCATTTTAGTACAAGCGAATAAGTATCACATGATTTTTTTTAATTTTACATAAAACTTTATTTAACATGCATGTCGTTTTTTTATTTACTAGAAACCTTTAATTTATATATTATATAGCTATTAAAATATCTAGTACTCATGACAGGAAAAAAAGCAGACAATGCACTTATCAGTTTCTTCATTTCGTATTATGGAATGTATTCATTGAAATAATGATACTCCTCAAAGAAGTGTTTGAGACACAAAGGTTTTTTGCACCACGAACATGTTATAACAGCTAAATCATCGCAAATGTGACATCGCGGTTCCGAATTATCTCCAAAACCAAACGTCACCGGATTGATGAACTCAGGGGGTGTTTTTTCTATGTACCCACTTTTGTACCATGCATATTTAAGCATATTAATATAACGTGGGGAAGACAGTTGATTGTGAACAAGTGACTGCAGTTTGATGATGTTATTCCTTAAATGCAGATTTATATCGCTACCGGAATGAATTACTATATCTGACAAATGCCGAACAAAATTTTTCCATATTCGAAAACCAAACACATCTAATGGTTGTATTTGTCCTGTTGTCCCTTTTGGATTTCGGTTAGCCACTGTTTGAAATGATCTGTCGAAAAAACAAAAGAAATATTTAATTTGATTTGGTTCGCAATATTTAATATGCCACAAGAATGTATAATTTAAATAGTTCTTACCTGATGTTAACTTTCCAGATTTCGATGCCGAAACAAAAACGTTTGTGGGTTTGAACAACGTTTTTTCTACGCGTGGGCCAAAGTCACCACCGATTTCTTTTGATACAAAATATAACGGTGAAAGTAATTTTCCATCGGCGGATATCGTTGGTTGAATCGTATAAGAATGAGTTGTTGAAGATATAGATTGAACAACGCATTCAATTTCTTTTGATCCTTGGTTTGCAAGAGTGCGACCAGAATGCATTTCAAATTGAAATCCACTTTGATCTGAATTGTAAACGTTTTCCAGACCAAGGTCGTTGATAACAGATTTAATGTTATTTGTAAACTCTTCAGCCGTTTTTTTAAGATTTTTTGAGTCTTCTAAAGTTTGCCGGGTAATAAATTTTGTAATTTTCCGAGACGTAATGCGATGTGCTCTTTTGAACTTATTCACCCATTTTTTTGACGCTTTGAATCGTGCATCGGAATTCATGAAATTTTTATGTACTGTCAAAGCCCATCGTCGCAAATCAATATCGTGTACTATCTTGCCACATTCAGTTGCTTCAATGAAGAGATTTAAAGTATATTGAGATATCTCATTTAATTTTTCTTCAAAAGTCCCTCCTTTATTGATTTGATGAGCCCAACGCTTCAATTGTGTTTTAGAAATCACTTTTTTAAAACGGTATGCAACTGTACGAATATTTAAATTTTTTGTTTTTCCACTTCTCCAAAACTCCACAGCTTTTTTCTTGTAATCGAATGAAATCTCATCTTCATTTTTTGTACATTGAGAGTCATCTGCCTCGTCAGATGAAATTGAATCCCATTCCAATTCACTGTCTTCTATACTTTCAGGCTCATGGTGTTTGAATTGTTCTTGAAATTCCAAGCTTTCGTCTTCTTCAATTTCGATTCTCGTGTATGTGTTTATGCTTTCAATTAAAAACTCTTTAATTGTATCTGCTAATTTCATTTCATTCTCATTCACTGGTGTTTCGGGCAAATTCATCATCATAAAATAAGTCGACAAAATATTTATGAGATTCACGGGATTGATATACATTTTTGAAAAAGTTCACAGTATTCAATACGTTCTTAATAATGCACTCCTATAACCAGAGAACTTTAATAAACGGAAACCGTCAATACTAACTTAAATGTCGCAAGAGTCAGTTTATATAGAACCTCATTATTTACTGATATGACGGTATTAAACATCTCAGATTGGATATCATGAAAAAATAAAACGTATTTCAAACAGTCGACCTCACAGTTTGATTATGATAAGAACATGTAATCAGTCCAAATCTATAAAAAATTTTGCGTTTAAAAAAATAACTTTCCGGTTCCATGACCTCTTGAGACGTAAAAAACAAATGTAGATTGATATCGTTAAATGTGGAGTAGAAACAATTACGTTTTATTATGAAATAATAGAGAAAGATGTGTAAAAAAACCCGTTCTGTTATGATAATAAAAAACAAAAAAATTCTATATAATTTTATAATTTTCGACTATATAATATTGCAGAGCACTGAAAAATGAACAACTTTGCTCTTTAAACTTTTGCCGTATCTATTTTTGTTTCGAAGATATCAGCAAAAAACGAAGAAACCACCCATTTTTGAGAATTAATTTCGCCCCTTAAATATGCGAGTGGGCCGCTAATTTTTTGTGAGGGTTTATACTTTGGTGTGAACTACAAAATATAACTTTTTTGACCCAGGTTGTGGGGGCACAGTAAGGTGACCTTCCTTGTAAGTGTAGCACTAACGCTCTTGCAATTAGTCTTCCAGGCAACGACTGGCTGCTGTTATAGTTACTATACAGCCTTCCGCAGTTTCAATAAGGTATCAGGTCACCAGCTAATCACTACCCGGAAGATTAACAGCTATCGCGCTACACTCGGTCGAAATTATAACCGTGTACTCGCTGCAATCGGGTATTAATATGATTTACACTTTTTCTTTTACAAAAGTACACGTTACTCTGAGGATTGCGCAATGCGAAAAATTTGAATCAATCCAGACGTTCTTGAAGAAAATGATCTCAAAGCTGCTCGGTAATTTCGCACTGTGAAAACGGTCTCGTGCCCCAAACAGCAGGGCTGAAAGTATTTAACGCACAAAAACGAGGGTGTTCGTGAAAGATGACATCGGCGACTATAAGTGACTGTGCATGCGCAATTGTGACGTCACAGCGAGGAGAATTAGAAGAATTCAAAACATACGAAGTATTTGTGATATTTCAAACACGAAATAATAATGCCAAGCCGCGGTGAAAAAATCTTTTACGAATACCCAAGTAGATTTTGGTATCTGGAGTATGGTACATGAAAAACTAAGAAAATACTAAGTTCGGATTTCGCGAAAGCAGTCTTACCTCCATTTTTCAACGCGGCTACAATGAACACGTGTTTGAAAGATTCTAACTAGAGAAAATTTATGGAAAAGAAACCCAGGTATGGAGAGTCTGGTAAGCGCCCCCGTCATACGGTAAAGTGTCATGGGACGCAGGGCAAGCTTTTAAGAACTAAAATGCGTGTACACGCGTACATTATATCTACGTAGTAATAAACATTCTCGGAGATACAAAAATGATATTAAAATAAAGTAAACAGTATGTTGGAGTACAGTTATTTTTCGTTTCGCCAGTACATGAACATAACTTTTATATCAGGTAGAGCACACCGAGAGAAAAGATGCGCAACATTTTACCAGATTTTTGCGAAAGATTACTATTTTAGGTAACAGGTTAATATGAAGTACCAAAACCGATGGAAATAGCTATTTTTTCGGCGATAGTTACTAACTAAACTAAGATACACTACTAGCTACGCAGATGTATAATTACAATACGATATTGTAATTACTCCTAATAATAAGAATTACAATATATTTCATAGGTTTTCATATTCTTTTTATTATCTTCTATTATCTTTCTACACTTCTCGCAAAAATTAAGGGAACAACAAAATTTTCGAAATTTTTTGGTGATTTTCAACAGGCTGTATTTCAGTGAAAAATGGTCGTACAAGAAATAAAAAAACAAAGCTTTTGAAGCTTGAAGACTCTAGTTTTTGAATTTTTCGGTTAAGAATTTTTCGAAGCACTATTAGCCATGCAATCCTTGGATAAAGCACGAAGAAAAAATTTTGAAAATTTTTTACATTTTTTTTTCGCTCTACGGGCATGGAAAAATTTTTCCGAGCTAAACCAATGCATAGATCGCATAGCCTGTTTATTCAGCTTCAAGATGCTTTTTTTTAAACCTCGATACGACCATTTGTCTTCGAGATATCGAATTTTGAATGCCAAAAGATCCTTTTTCACTCAACTGCCGATATCTCTAGAACTACTGGTCGCCTAGCGAGCCGAAGGGCAGTTTCTTTTTCTGCAGAAAATTTCCTACAAAAATCTGTCATGATTGATGTCAAAAAAATTCCTTAAGAAACAAAAATCTTGTTCCCTTGATTTTTTCAAAATTGCAATCAATCAATCCAGGAAAACCGCTGAACCGATCGATCTACCGATTTAGAGGGACCTTTGGGGTACATTAGGCTGTAAAATTTTCTTCTAACCTAAGCCTTCCCCCCAATATTGACGAAGATACCGTCGATTATTCAAAAAAAGACAAAATGGCATTTTTTTACTCTTTTTTCACGTTAACGCTACAGGTGGAAAAAAATTTTTTTTGACATCAACCATGACAGATTTTTGTAGGAAATTTTCTGCAGAAAAAGAAACTGCCCTTCGGCTCGCTAGGCGACCAGTAGTTCTAGAGATATCGGCAGTTGAGTGAAAAAGGATCTTTTGGCATTCAAAATTCGATATCTCGAAGACAAATGGTCGTATCGAGGTTTAAAAAAAAGCATCTTGAAGCTGAATAAACAGGCTATGCGATCTATGCATTGGTTTAGCTCGGAAAAATTTTTCCATGCCCGTAGAGCGAAAAAAAAATGTAAAAAATTTTCAAAATTTTTTCTTCGTGCTTTATCCAAGGATTGCATGGCTAATAGTGCTTCGAAAAATTCTTAACCAAAAAATTCAAAAACTAGAGTCTTCAAGCTTCAAAAGCTTTATTTTTTTATTTCTTGTACGACCATTTTTCACTGAAATACAGCCTGTTGAAAATCACCAAAAAATTTCGAAAATTTTGTTGTTCCCTTAATTTTTGCGAGAAGTGTATTATTCGTGATTGTGAAGCAGATTTTTACCAGCACTTGGTGACGTCTAGTCAAAGGCGAACACGAAGTTCGTCTCAGGCGAGGTAGTAATTTTTCCTATTCGAAATAGTAAAAACATTTGGACGCTATTTTTCCGAGGTAGACCAGAAGTAGGCGTGTTGTAGTGATTTTTTTCAGATGACGTTCCTGAATTTCATAGTGTACAGTAGAATGTATCAAAAGAACCGCCTATTCTTTTTATAATTCGAGTCAAAAATATTGTTCCAAATGACCAAAAAACATGCTATGAAAGTTTGAGCTCTTAATATTAAAATTAAGAGGTCCTTGAATAACTTTTGAAAGAGTAGATTTATCATAAAATGATAAGAGACCTTTTTTGTAGAGCGTTCAATTCCCTACAAACATACGTTCTGGTCTTATCAGTAGACTAATGTATCGACGAGTTATACAATTCCAAATTAAAAAAAATTTCCCATGTATAATGTTATTTAAATGGGAAGTAGAAAATCGCCATGATACACTTCTTCATATTGATATTAAGAGCTGAAACTTTGACAGCATTTTTTGCTCGTCATTTGGAATACTATTTGTTACTTGAATTTTGAAAAGAACAGGGTCGATTTTTTTTGATACAGTCCAGTATTCAGACATTAGTTCTAAAAGAAGATGAATACTAGTTATCACTGCTAAGAAATTAATCTATTGTCATATGGATGAACATCTAAAAAGTTACGAAATATTGAGTGATGATTGTTATATTTGGTCATAGTTGTCGATGAAAGAAATCTGAAACGCGGCTGCCGTAACTCACGTTAATAAGTTAAGCGACGGAAAATATGACATAACCAGAACATGGATCTAATACGAGAAAATAAAGAGATATGTCCTTTAATTTTGCATACATGTTGTTTTGTCTTTACATTTCACCATTTATTCATAGTCTTTAAAAAAATGTCTTAGTTTAATAATACATAATGTAACTTGACGAAGTATGAATAAATATGTGCATATTGTACATCTACAAATTTATGTTGTTGTGTTCAATATTTGATTTCTAGAATAAATCCCACAAATGACCTAATGTTCAAGGTCGAGAACTACACTGATTCATCTCTGACTTTCTCGCTGATGTTATCATTACACCTCATGTAGCCCATAAAAACGGGAATTTGCTATATGTGTGGAAGTCTGACGTATGCGTCCGATAAATACCATTAGGAAGCATTCGTTGCCACCATAAACTTGTAAAGACAGACTGCGCGCTCTTACGGGGCCGCTGAATTCAAGACCCAAGGAAAAAGTTAGTCCTGCCGGAGTCCTGTATTGGGGAACATGAATGAGGGCCGTTGTGTTATCCGAGAGTAAAAGACTCATATTTGTGTATACCTTCTGGGTCAACGTAAACAGCAATTCTCCAAGGAAACCAACTTCCGGCTTCCGTTGCTCCGGCACGTTGGGTTTAGACTGGCGGGTTACCGAACAACGAGTCCTTTTACCAGAAACGCAGAGTCTGTGTTTGTAAACTCACCCCGGAGAAATAATGCTTTCCAACCTGGCAGTAAGGGTTCCTAGGCTGTATCGTTCTGGAAAAATAAATCATACCCTTCAAGTGTTTCGTCGTTCCCTGCAGTGAGACACACAGCACACTTCGAAAGGGGTTGGCAACGACGTAGCGTTACCGAATGGAAACAGGCAAGAGTAATTCTTACTACAATATTTTGCAAGAAGTAAGTGATACTTGAGTAGTGCGGATACATTATAATATGTAGAACTGACTTGTGAATTTTACTTTTTCCCCTAACAAAACATTTCACTCGAAACTGTTGAGGTGAATACAATATTTTCATGATGTAAGCTTTGGATTCTAAGCGTACAGTGACGTTCATATAGCAGCGAACAAAATTTTTAATTCAATATAAATTAATTTTATTTAATCTTATGTAGGTATGTGAAATCAGCACTCTACGGATGGATAGATCATACATGAATCTAAATCTATGACAATCTGCTTTAAAGTATAACAAAGTGCAAATCACTGAAATGGAATAAAATAGACCCACAGCTATGTTATGATTTTCAAGAACTCTGCACCCCTCGTTACGATCAAATTGTATCGTCTAATGTACACAAAGGCGCGACGAACTTCCATTTCGAGTGAAATTATTACCCGACGCACCATATATAAAGAAGTTCTTCCAGTATTTACGACGCTTCGAAGCGGTGCAGTGACCTCGATTACGGCTAAATGAGAGCACTAAAAAAGCCAATCACAGCGGTTTATAGGTCACTAGGTTTGCCTGTATCGAGAAATGACCGAAATTTATTATGAGAAGCCACGATCCAAGCGCAGAGTCAAAAAACTACTTGATCAATTCTCAAATTACGATGTTGTCATGGACGTTGAAAAAACGCATATTTTCTGGTTGCAAGAATTTGTTTTTCAACGTTATAATTACCAGGGACTGCTGCCTCTCAAAAAAACAAGCCTCGATACCCCCAAATAATGTCTTCTTGGTCTGCAAGTATTTGGAAGATCTCTTTTTGTAATAAGTGCGACGATTTTTTAACAGTTCCAGCGATATTTGAATTGCTGGGCTTTTAAAGTAACGATAGTTCGACTACGAGCCTATAATCGAGGTCGCGGTGCAGCTTAAAAACAACGTACAGAATTTATTCAACAACGGTCGAAAATACGGAAATACGAAAAAATTTCCAGAACATTCGAAAGAATTCGTTGGTCATTTGCTCATTGTCGAAAATGTGATGAATTCTGCTTCAAACTTCTGTAGCCGAGACAAAAATATTCTCTTAAGTCTCATTTAATTAAGGGTGAGTAGGGGTCTACTCAAAAAAATTTGCTCAAGAACATCGTAATCGGGTCCAGTGTTGGTCGTTTTATTAATTAATTACATTCTAATTACAAATTACAAATGTAATTTGTAATTGACAGAAAGAAAATTACTAATTACAATTTCAATTTGTAATTAGATGAATCAAAAATACTAATTACAATTGTGATAGAAAAATTTCAATTACAAGTTACGAGTGTAATTAGCATCGATATCAACGAGTTTTGTTTCTAATTATAAATTACACAGAGCAACTAGTGGTGCCCAAAATTGATCGGATCAACGGCACCAGAGTTGAATCATTTCGAACGTTCTACAATAATTCCGAAACCTTTTCTCAAATCATTCATACATTAGTTTACGTTATTTGAACTAGCTCAGATTGACACCTGTTATTTCATTCGTGTTGACATTAATTGAAGCAAATATGATTGCTGGAGATTTTTCGAGCTGTTTTTTTTCGCTGACTTTTGGTTTGGATAGTTGGGCCCATTTATCCTTAACTGCAAGTATACGACGCAGGGTTGTTTTTATTGTCAACGTTTTCAGTGTGAAAATATCGTGCTCCAATTTGTAGTAACGACACAGAGTGAGAGGCTTACCACGTTTGCAGGCTCGTTCAAGCGGGCGTATATGTATAAGGTGCCGCCTTAATCCCAGCACCACCACGTATGTTGCGTAACCCTCTTAACCGTACAGCCTCGGCGAGATCGATACCGGAATTCGTTTACCTCGCCAATTCTCGTGGTAGGAAAGGAGAGGAACTAGAAAGGGTGCTGTCCTTTCACAGTTGGAACGTCGAAGGCAGACGCGATCTAGAGGCGATGCCTTGTCGTACAAGGAATTCGAATCGAATAAGATTCTGCGGTGCATTTAGAATGGGTAAATAATAGAATTTTACAGAGAGAAGACTAGGCGGAAGAGGAAGAGGAAGAGGAAGAGGAAGAGGAAAAGGAAAAGATAGGGACCACGATCGTTTGTTACATCCACTTAGAGTCTGCGCATTTCGACATCCGTAGGTATGGTTCTCGTATACTCGAACCACTTAAAAGTCCAGGGGTAAAAACGAAGGACTGAAAAAATAAAAAGGCGCATCCAGGCTTGAGTCGACACAAACAGTGAGCCACGACTGCATTTCGCCGTAAACACAAAGGTGACAAATGATAAAGAAAAAGGACTGCGAGAGGCCGAAGGTCTGGAGCTACTGCCCTCCGATAATTATTCAGTCCAGCATGTAATCGGTTCACTTGTTATCCCAAGAGACGGAATTTTTCGAGCTCTTTCCCTGACTAACCGCGGTTTCGAAGTCTGACATGCTTCTCGCCGGTTGAGCTCCATACTCTTATCAACGACTGTTACCATTGTTTTTGTCTGGAGATAAGAACCAACGTTTTGTCGCCTCTGGCAGGTGCGTCTACGCGCTTCTGAATACGTAGGTTGTGACTTAAGTAATGAAGGACGTATGCCTGCTAACGAGTTAGAAGAGTCTGTAGTATTCTTTGGCGTAAGGATTAATATCGCCAGCTGCATCTCACATCGAAAAAGTAGATCCAATCACATTCTCCGTATATACTGACCGGTAACATTATTTTACTAATGAGAATAATCGGTGCAGGCTTTATCAGAGGTACAAGCTTTTCCAAACCTTGGCGACGACGGATCACCACTAATATTGACGATATAACGACACGATGAAGCGAACGAGCAATCCATTGTCTAGTAACCAGACTCGTTTGTTGTAAGATCCGGAATTGAGAAATCGGTCCGATTTCAATTGCTAAGATTCCTGACGTTACAGAAGAGTTCTCCATACTTGTATAGGTATACGTATGAAAAATATATAAAAACTAACAGGATGAACTAAGCTTTGCACCTTCTTGCAATTATAAAGCATGATGTCATCGTGCGTTTATTATACTCTTCAATAGCTTCCGTTACATGTGTAATAATTAAGTTTACGGTGATTTTTCAAAATAATGTACGTTTGTTTCTATAGTTACGGTGGATGAAATATTGTAATTAGGATATTTCTTTTTTTTATGAATACGCGATTCTGCAGTGACAATCGTCTAATTCAACTTTAATACGTCTAGGTGGTTGAATGCTATAGCTATGTAATTTGGTAGAAATAAATGGCAAAAATTATCGATTTTTTGAAAGTTCACATATTATCTTATATCTTATAACTTTTATATTTTTTAAAACCCACGAGCCGCACGTTCGGTGAATGATACATGTAATAATGTAAAGGTCGTGCTACACTTGGAGGCTCTAGCATTCCCTAGAAAAACGTAAGAAAAACATTTATTTGAGAGATTCTCGTGAAACAGTAAATATTTATAGCCTGGTTGAAAATATTTATTACAAGGGTCAAATTTGCTTTTCCCTACAGGCATTGAGTAACACGAAAAAAACTATAATACAAAAACTTACCCAACAGTCAAACGAATGATGATCAATCTTCCGTTTATGTTACGTCCCGCGAACGCGTCCCCAACTTTCAACATAATTCCTATAACTATGACGAGAAATCTAAAATGAATTTTACAAAGCTTGAACTCCTCACAGGTATAAAAACCATACGGTTTCCATAAGCTCATACGTCTAGGTGGTTGAATGCTATAGCTATGTAATTTCATAGAAATAAATGGCAAAAATTATCGATTTTTTGAAAGTTCAGGTATTATCTTATATCTTATAACTTTTATATTTTTTAAAACCCACGAGCCGCACGTTCGGTGAATGATACATGTAATAATATACAACACGACAGATAATCCATATCGACCAAACTTGTTAAAGCTACTCGATAACTATCCCTTACTAATCTGCACCATCATCCGCGAACCGAAAATTCTCCCAGCCATCCCAATCAAATCCCAACTTAAGCACACCCCAAGGCCCGTTAGAACCCCTCGTTTTCAGCAAAGCCAGCACATCTCCCGCGTTAACGTGAAGGTGTATCAGAATTTCAAGGCACGCCCGACTTTTGGTCCCGTTAATTACCAGGGCCGTCTAATACAAACTGCCGCCGTTTCCCTTTTTGCCGTCACTTTTTTATCCGTACTATCTCTGTCGCAATACAACGCCGGTGTTTTTCTCTCGGTACGCAGGCACGCATTTCCCATTTCTCTTCGCAGGCAGCCGCGCCTAGCTTCCGTCCCTCCTTGTCACAAGCGTCGTCGTATTTTCTTCTCGCTTGCTCTCATCCCCCCCCCCCCCTCCCCCTCCCATCACCGCCTCTCCCTTGCTCTGCCGCCCTCTTCTTCCCGGCGGCATCCACCGCACCATTTCGCCCGCGGAATACTCCCTCTCCTCAACTGGCGCCCGTCTGGCTGCCTGCCTCCCAGGCGCCAGCCGACCTGCTCCAACACAACCAGCATCTCGGACGTCATTCGCGAGATCACTCCCCTCCCCCCCCCCCCGCCGCCGAACACCTCCGCTGCCGACGCCTTTGACCGCTCAATGCTCGCGTATTACATGCGCCTCTTGCACGTAGCCTCGCATGTTCGCTACCTTTCTCGCTCATCTCTGCTGTACTTTCGATCTGAACATGCGTATGCGTGCGTAACTGTAGCGGCTGTAACTGATGTAAGTCGTGATGTAAGGTGGATTTTCTGCGCTAACTTCGTTGTCAAACTCGATTGCTAAGGATAACCAAAGATAATCGATTTTCGGTTGAATAGATTATTTTTTTTACATGGATAATCGAGTATAATCGATTATTTTACGAAATCGAATAATCGACCGACTCGGTTATTTTTACTTACAATAGGCTTTTGTTTTTTATGACCGTGAACGACGCGATACAATTTATCAATTTATGGGATTAAAGTATGAATTATTATCATCGTCTTACTTATTAAGTATCTATTTGATGTAATAAGTGAAAGATAAATAAATATTTCCAATTGGAATTGAAACATGCTTTGAATGAAATTATAAATCATCAAAAAACTTTTCTGCTTTCAAGACTACGTACTGAAATTTACGAAATTTTGGTTTCATACGCAACGTTTCAAAAAAATACGAAATAATCGATTAATCGATTAATTCGTCCCGATTCAATCGAGTCGAGTTCGATTACTTTTTTGTACTCGATTAATCGATGCGTTGATTATTTTTGGCTTGGTGGCCATCGCTGTTGCACGACTACTTTGAATATGTAGTGCAATAGGATCAGTGGCATGTGCGTTAACAGGAACTTCTTCACGCGAAAATAACTGTGCCATCGACACTCAAGCGGATGCTTCGTTGCGCGATTCTTGACACTCCTGACCGAGAGGATTAAATAAGGAACGCAGTCACATTTGTTTAATTCTACAAATTAATTGCAGACTGACTCAGCTGAAATCTTTTGAAATCGAGTATATCGTAATCAGTGGATCATCCTACGGATGGATTCATGACTTCTTCAACCAGTTTGTTCTTTTCTTATTCGGTTGATCGTGTTTCGATAATTAAATTCATTCTGAATTTTATTCAGTTGTATAAAACATGTTGATCATACAAAAAATAACTGCGTCTTATTTTCGCGCATGGTCATCAACGTTCAATTATTTCATTAGATGAACAAAGGCTTCGATTCAATTCATCGAAGTTTTAGAGATGCATGCGCATTGCTGAATTCAATTATAACGTATTTGAATCAAATGAGTGTTTTATCCACGTGAATCAGATGAGCGATAACTATTCTTTTTTTCTCACTGCATGCACATAGTGTACAATTGTATGATTCTCGCTCACGGAATTCACTAAATGAGGCGAAGAGAAATTTTTCTAGTGAAATGATATATTGTTTAACAAGGAACCAAACTCGAGTCTTTTCGAGCCGAGCGTAAGTTTTCAATATGAGTCGTAGGTGAGCCGAAGAGGAATATTGCAAACACGCGAGGCGAAAAGACCGTTGCTTCCGTGTTGCCTTGTCGCATCCTTTATATGAATAACAAGAGTACATTACGCATTTTTTCACGTAACATGAAATTGAGGTTAGGGTCGCGTAATGTTAGATTTGTTTCCGACAGCGCGTGCGCACAGTACAGAAAAGACCACTTTTAACTATTAGGCATTAAATCTAAAGCAGCACTGAGAAAAATTTCATTTGTCGTAGTTACTAGAAAAATTCAGTAAAACAGGTATCGTTAATAAAACTGTTTGAATATTGTTGGGATTACGAAAAATGAGTGACCCGTAACCATTTTGCGCTATTGTCGATCTTTTTTGCGTAATTGCAACCCAAAATCAGTTTGTTCGGTTTACTCTACTTTTTTAGTTAAATAAGGCTTTAACATCAATTTATTGTTGCACAAGCATTAAACTTTCGCAACAATTACAAGAAAATACAGTAACAGTGATGATAATGAGAAAGAGCAGTAACAAATACTAGACTTTCTGGGAACAGCTGCAAAATTAATTTTCATTTTGTACCTAGAACTATATTTTTCGATTGTGGTAAAAAATGAAAATAGTTAAGGACTGAGCGTTAACCGGAACTAAAAATTTCTCTCAGTGAAAGAAGATAGAATAGGCTTGAACTGTGGACTTACTGGCACAGAAAAAATCGATTTGCGCGAGTTTTTCATCATTTTCTCGAAGACGGATTGCTGTATTAAATCGCGGCTTGGGCCATTTAAAAGAGTTTGAAAAACTGCAAAAAGTCCTTTGCGATTTTTCTTTCTAATTAATCAATCAAATTTTGATCAATCAATTTTTTGCTCTCCCAAAAAATCATAAAGACGATACTGGCACCGTTTACCGTGCCAACTTTTTACAACTTCGCGAATAAGTTTTTGTAAACCATGTCGTTTTGCAAAGAAGTGCGTATGAATTTTTTGACAAGAGTACGATTTTCATGGCGGCAAAATTCGATGGCAAATTTGGGGTTTTTGAATTGAAGTAAATAAAAATTAAAGAGTGGTAAAAGTTGATATTTCGATTATTCAATGAGATATAGAGATCGAACTTGTGCTAACCTTTGAGATGCGACAGTCACCTTCCCCATATTTCGTACTGGGTGGAGTGTTGTGGTTTTGCTTATGCCTCCTTAAGGCAGCCGAAACGGCAAATTTTTTATTTTTGAAACTCTCTTTATTTTGGTAAAAATGTCAAGAATCAATGGTTAAAAATTGACGCCATGGATATCGTATTTCCCATAATTTTTTTTAATTTCTCAAAATAACGAATGTATTTTCGATACTTTGGCAGTTGCACAGCTTCACCGTGCCACCCTTCAAATGGCGATGCATACAGTAACGATATTTAATTCAATATTGTAAGACTATTTTGAAAATTAAAAATTAGGCGAAACCAATATTAAGTATCTTTTATAAAGTAGGAACAGCAGAGTGAAATTTTAATTTATCTATAAAGATGTTAAAACATGAGCTGTCATTAGGTCCAAGATTCATTCATTCATCCATTCCACAATTCATTCATTCCAGGTGTATGTTGTTCAAAATAGTGTATATTATTTTTATTTTTCTTTTATTGTTTCTTCGTTTTATATCGTCTCTCTTTAAAATTTGGCTTGGCTTTTGGAGTGTCTAATTATTAATTTGAAATGTTCGTCCTCGTGGTTTAGATTTACTTTATTATTATTAGTTTGTCGATTTTCGATCGGTTACGACTTAGTTTCAGAGAGGGGAACCTTCGCACCTCCTTCCTCCTGGAGAGACATAGGCCAAGCAACCTTTCTTCTTAAATTTGTGACCAGGTGCCCCACTCCCTGGGTCTAACCTCATCCGCTCGTGCCGTGTTCATTGCGCGGTCACATTTGAATCGTTACAATACATACCCACTAGAGATCTTATTTGTTCGAAATAAAAATTCTAAAATCTAATACGTAGTAAAGGAAAACGCGGCATTGTTTGTGTGTATTTGCGCTTATAATTTATATCTAATTGTCGTGGCTTGAATGGTATATGCAAACGAGCAAGGTCTTATAATCAATCGACTGGAATGAAATAAACACTAACTAACTAAAAATATGGTCAACGTCGCAACAAAAAAAAGTAACTAGTACACTCAAATCGTAACCTTATAACAAATACGAAGAGCATTTTAAAAAAACCTCAGAATCACTCACACCTATAGATCTTCAAAGCCAGTATTCAAATTAGGCGATCTCACTTTCGATCTAAAAATAAATAAAGGAAATATACCATATCGACCAACAATCAACTGCAACTATTTTTCATGTCATTTAATTCAGTACAAATACTCGAATGGTAAGTTATCGGTATTTGAAATTTGCCGATTACCTACGGAACACGCCATATTAGAATTAAAAGATAAGAAGAATGAGAAAAATGTTTCAAACCAGTCCGTGTACTTCTATCCTGTGAATAGTATCCTAATGAAAGCAAATATTTAACGTGACTTAAGTTGTCACCAAGGCACTCACACATAAAGCAAGTCAAACAAACCCTAACCTAGTCTCACCTATAAAACATTATAACTTATGATATTTTTTGCAACTCCGTTTCTGCCGCTTTGTACTATTTCGATTTTTCACCCTCTCCCTGCAACAATGTATGGTTCCATGTTACTTCTCGTTAAACAAATCTGCAGCCCCCCTTTCCCCCGGCCAAGCCTTCCCGCCGCCGCGAGACGCCACGCGATGTAACCGAACCCCTTTTTTCTCCACCCCACGTGGTCGGAAACCACCACGTCCGTCTACGTCAAGGACGCACTTACTTGACTAGTCGGCATGTACAAGCTATACGTTACTCTCACCACGTGTTTGTAGTACCTCATTAATTACGCAAGAAGTAATCCCGAGTCAGTCGTATTTTTTGAAGCACGGACGAACCTCTCGTAGGCATTTGCCAACGACTTTATTCACGCTGGTAAAATTCAACCAAAATGTGAAGGCAAACATTGTTGGTACCTCAGGTATACCCCTCAAATTCTCAATTACAAATGAGAAATGCTTCGAACATTTGATGAGTGGAAACGGTACCTTGCATAAAATTGTCACGCAAGGTTTTCGAAGTATTTCCGGTTAGCGAGAAACAAGCCTAAGACTAGAGTAAAATGTTGATAAAATAGTCGCGCAACAGCTGACACACAGATGCTCACATTGACGTAATAAAGATGGCGACCGCCCGGAACGAGTGGAATCACATTTTCAAGATATAGAGAATGACTTTGTGCGCTCTACAGACACTGAGCACCGTTTCACCCACAACGGTATTACAGTTAGAATAGTTGAGTCGATATCCCAAGTTGTAAATTGGTCTAAATTCTGTGAGTTTAGGGAGCTATTTATCTTGGATAAATTCACGTTGAGCGTGAAATTGAATTATTAGAAAATGCGAATGCTCCAAAACAGCACCAGTGTATAAAATATAGCACATCAGTTATGCGCATGCCACAACATCGTTTTACCGCACTGTCCGGAAATGGGACACTTTACTCACGCTCCAGTGAGGGCGAAAATCGGATTTCCTTTACAAAGGCTTGAATACACATCCTACATCTTATCTTGAGGAGTTTGAGTATGAATAATTTTCATCTAGATAGTAATACTCATTATTTTGCACAATAGTGCTCGTAGGTATGTACATATGTACATGCGAATGTCTCCCACCCTTTACAATGCCCACTATTCGTGTTAACAACATGCCAAAGTTCGATCGCTGCAGCCATCTAGATATTTTTTAAATATCTCGGAAAACGATTTGAAATACGTGTGAGAGTGATCGATGCTTGCACTTATTGAAACAAATCGAAATATAAATGTAAGGTGATCTCATTTATAAATTCACGTAATGGATATAAATTTTTTGAGATATTAAGTATAACCTATATTGTGAATTTTCTGATTAAATTGCGTGCAGACACTCGCGTTTTTCTCTCCTCGGTTAATTACGTAAATGCAGAAAGTCTACCATTTAATAGCAAGCGTTATCTGCTAACGTATTTTGCGAACAGAATATGTATTTGTTTGCCTCATCGTTTTCAGAAGCGTAGTGTGATTGTCGTTTGTATTACCTAATTTGATAGTCTTGTGCTATCGCACGGTCTTGTGACTCTCGTTATTACAGCAAAGATTACACTTGCGTGTACACAATGTGGTTTCGTCTCGATTCCACAGTTTTCGAAACATCTGGAACAAATTATGAACGAAATCAAG